>NC_060142.1:279035463-279351040 GCF_021461385.2 Schistocerca piceifrons | reverse complement strand
TGATTAAATTACTGACATCGTGATCGACATTTTTGTTTTTGTAAACAGTGCTGAAAGGCTTCCATGTACTTAAAAAAATGGTTCAAATCTGTGGTGTGCGTACTGTAAGAGCTTCGGTACACACACCATCAGATTATTTGACTTGTCGCTCTAACGAAGCAGGCGAGTGTCAGCAATATGTCTCGTGGTCTAGTTGTGGCGTGTTTATCTTCTGCCGTTAGGTCAGACGATAGAAATGCCACTTGCGCGCTTAGAGTAGCAGATTGACGGTGACTAAACAGAACTTGATTAATTTTCACACATATTTATTACAATAATAAAAATCAAAAACCTTACTTAACTTGATTCTGGATATTATTTACAATTGACAATCTGAAGTTCCTTTGGTCTTGGTACGTTAATCTTATTCTCACATATCTCTGATGCTTGACAAAGTGTCTATACATTTCTCTTCATGGCTATGTACAGGAATATGATAATCTTATTAGGCGCAGACTGAAACTTGACCATAGACTGGTACAGACAAATGCAGACTAATGCAGACTGACTAATCGGAGGTCTGTACACTCGTTATAATACCTCGAGCGTGCAGGTATCACTGCGCGAGTGTGATCCACGAGGAGAAAAGGTTCTACGTTAGCAGCAATCTCATTGGCTGCGTTACATATTAATACGCGGATCGGCGGAAGCGGGATTTGGTCCGTCTCTGAGACAGTGTCATCTCGTAGTGCGGAGACGGACGAGCGCTGCGCCTGCGCTGTTGTGCTTAGCGGGGCGCGCTCTATTGGGAAAGTTGTGTACGCGCTGACTACGCGGAACTATGTACACAACAAAATGGCTCTGAGCACTACAGGACTTAACATCTGAGGTAATCAGTCCCCTAGAACTTAGAACAACCTAAGGACATCACACACAGCCATGCCCGAGGCAGGATTCGAACCTGCGACCGTAGCGGTCACGCGGTTCCAGACTGAAGAGCCTAGAACCGCTCGGCCTCACCGGCCGGCACTTAAAAAAAAAAACAAAAAAAACGGCAAAACCGAACCACTAAAAGCTGCTATAGCCTGTATTTTATTCGCTGACAATTAGTTTCGGTCAAGCAGTCATCTAGAAGTCATGGAGTACACTATATAAAGTTAAAGGAAGGTTCATTGGCGTCAAATACACAATAGTTTTCAGTTCTAGAATCAGTTTTTTGAGAAACATTATGACAGCCTGCTTTGTATCTTGTTGGTCCAGCTTTGGAACGCAATACAGCAACGATTCTGCGTGGCCGTGTCATGGATTCGAGAAGTCCTTAGCAGCTTCCCGAAGGTACGTGATACCAGATGTCTACGCTCGTGTCACACAACTCCCATGAACTGCTGGCCGATGGATTGTGGGCGTGGAGATGGCGCCCAATACCATCCCAGATGTGTCCGATCGGGCTCAGATCGGGCAAATTTTGCGGCCACGACATCGACGTGAATTCACTATCATGCACCTCAAACCACTGTATCTCCGTTTTGGCCTAGTCATGCCGGAGGACGCTCTATCATGGTCGGGGAAGATATCAAACATGAAGGGATGCAGGTGGTCTGCAACAATGTACGCAAAACCTAAAGCTGTGACGGTGCCTACGATTATTACCACAGGACCCATCGATGCGCAAGTGAATGTCTTCCTTGGCATGTTACTGCGCTATCTGGCCTTGTCCGTATCTCGGTGCAAGTTTCGCGCACTCGTTGCCTAGATGACGGCATATACATATACGACAATCTACCTGATATAACAAGAAGCGTGATTATCCGACGACGCTACACGTTTCCAACGATGTCGTGTCAGCACGAGAACATGTAGGACTCGTTTGATACGGAGCTCCATATTCAACAATGCGCGCTAAAAGGTGTGCTCAGATACACTTGTGGCTGCACCGGCATCGTGATTTGTCACCAGATCTGCCACAGATCGCCAGCGACTTCCGAGAGACCCTCACGACACGACCACGCCAATAACCGACCAGCGTCCCCTTGTGAGACGATCGTACCCACGTGCCTGACCTTTTTCAAAGTCGATTAAATCAGTGGACATCCATTTGCGTCCTCTATCATCGCCAGAATGGCTCCCATTCTGTTCCGTTTATTCTGGT
The DNA here is from genome assembly GCF_021461385.2 of Schistocerca piceifrons. NCBI lineage: Eukaryota > Metazoa > Arthropoda > Insecta > Orthoptera > Acrididae > Schistocerca > Schistocerca piceifrons. Next base: position 279,348,912 of record NC_060142.1, on the reverse strand, counting down.
TGTTTACCGTGTCACGTGCTCGCATCCCCACCAGGCAGCATTCAGTCTCCCGGTGCCTATTAGCTATAACTTTGTTTCGCCACTAGTGTAGTACTGTAGTTACATTTGTGAGAGACAGATACTGCAACTGAAAAAGCCTGAAGCATCTGGGAACGATGGGTGCAATAAAAAAAATCACTTAAATCGTAGTAGTTGTTTTCTCATCTACAAAATAAACATCATGGAACAGCTTTCAGTACAAAGCAAATGAAGTACATTTCATTCAAGTTCGCTTTCGAGCACGTACCTAGAAAGATAACCTAAGTTCTGATTTAGTGGGAAACTACCAACCTTACATTTCTGGGGCGGAATTTCAAAGTAATGCTCAGAGTCGCCAGCCGCATAAAATCTGTCCAGATACATGGTCAGAAGTTATTTCCCGCACAACAATAATTTTTTTCGATCATCATCTTTCCATCGTGAGGGAAGCCAACGAAAAATGATTTATTAATTGCGTAGCAGACATCAAGGAGAAATACTTAACTCAGTATGTGTGTCTGTCCGATGAAATCAGCATTCACGCGGCGTCCGGCAGCTGATAGAGGCAGGATGCCTAGAAGGACTAAAAGGGTGCCAAGGACACCTGCGCACACCTGCTTGAGTTGCAGATGTTACTCGTTTGTTGACGTGCTTGGCATCAGGCAACTCGTTCTAACGCCACGAAAATTCTTTGCTGCGGTATCAAAACGCTACTCGACTCGACGCTCTCTCTCTCTCTCTCTCTCTCTCTCTCTCTCTCTCTTGTTAAGTGGACACATCGAACCATTTGAAGATCGGAACTATGAGCTTTCAGATCCTTTAACCACCTTTGTTTTGCTGATGACATTGAACTGTCGTCCCCTAATCCAGGTAAACTTCTTGACGGTCATTAATAAATGGAGAATAGGTATGTCATTTGCTGCTGCACTTCCGCACCCTCGATTTTTTAATGAGGCGAACTCCCATGTATGAAGTAGTTTAAAACGTCTGTTTACTTTACAAATGAGTTGATGTGTTAAATATTTGAAGCTATCCACGTAAAAGACGCTCTGTTTTAAAAACAACCTGTTTTCTCACATTTTTATACCGTCCTATCTTCTGTCCTACTTTGATATAATTTGGCAGGTACTTTCAGTAGTTCTTGTGGATATATAGAGTTACCTACGAAGAAGTAATATACTAAAACGTCATGCCTGATGCTCAAAATTTGACTGCATAAAAAGCGGAAATGTAGTAACCGGTATTTTTTTTCTTTTATTATCATTTGATGGCTGACAGTGGAAAAATTTTACAGAAAGTCTGATATTATGTGTAAAGTTCGTCGGAAGTAGCTAAGTGCTGTCATTCACAAATACCTCGTGAATGAAGTCCGGGTATTTGCGTACCGCGAGTTACGCTGGCTCGAGACATACACACAGATTCTAACTTAAATATTTGACTTACTGCGTTAAGGTTACATCTCTCAATGAGTCGATTATGACAGTATTTTGAATTTTTAAATTCAATCAATAATTATATGGAATGAATCATATGTGCAGTGCCCCTGCAAGCTGTTAAATAGGCACCCTGCAACTAGGGCTGTGCACTGTGTTAGCTGTTTAACCTTCACGCGCTCGCGCGGGCGGTGAAGTGACCGCCTTTTTGCAATTTCGCGCCATACTTACTCCACAAAAGTAACGAGGCGGCGGGAGCGACATGTATTCTCTAGTTGCACCTTTTTCCGACAGATGCCGCTCAAAGTTCGTCAAGTCGCACCTCTCTGCCTCTCAGGACAAGTTCAAATAGGTCCGAACACGTTCGGCGGTCAGTTTACCGCCTTGCGAGCGCTTACGGCACTTACAAAAACGGTCAGTTTACCGCCTTGCGAGCGCTTACGAGACTTTGTTCTGCTCGTCTACTTCGGAATGTAAGTATTTCTTTTTGTAATTCCCTTATAATTCTTCAATTTTATAGACTCTTCCAATTCTCTTGTGAATGTGCATGTGCTCCAGAATTTCAACATCAAGAAGAACACAAAGGTGGCCTGCATGTATATTTTTCCGCTTACTCGAGTTGGCAGGAATAAATTCGTTACGCATTTTTCAATTCAACACAGGTAATATGACAGAAAAAACATGCGTTATCTTTGGAACTGATGAGCGAAAACCTGAAAGAAAGAGCTAAATTGAAGCATTTACCAAAAGATTTGTTAATATTTTTGGAAAATTACAGAGAGAGTGACGTAGTTTATCCAGCTGTATCAACCCCTACAAGGAGAGGAATATGTTATTTGTGTGGCTCAAAAAAGAATATAAAAACAAAGTGAGAATGCGGTGAATGTGGAAGAAACGTCTGTCTACGACATTCAACCACGACAGTTACGTGCAATAATTGTTGTCAGCCTCAAAACGAAAATGAAATGCATACAGACTGATCAGCATTTTTCATCTGACAGAAATGTTTGTGACGTTTTCAATCAAAAATTCTTTTTTCAAAGCAAAATTAACTTTTCTTGTGACGAGTTAAGACAATGAATAATTCAAGTCTTAAGTATTACATTGTATAGTCCCAAAACATTGCAATTAAAAAAATGTTCTTATATTTCATTTGGGTATTTGGCTTCCTTTTTGTATTCCATTGTATATTTTATTGTTAAATAAATAATTTTGATTACAAATGTGTTTCCAATATTGTGTGAGATATCCTATGTCGATATTTTATGGAAATATGACCTTTAAAAACGGAAAACCCCATGAGATCGATGAAAACTGTCGGGCGGTCGGCCCGAGCGCTCGCGTGACTATTTCTAGCGCGAGCGCATGAAGGTTAATAATATAGGTAGCTACCCACATCAAGAGAAACCACAGATCGTCACTACAGCAAAACTGCGCTACCGAGTGCGAGGGCATGACCAGAAGAACTGCAACACGGAGCAGGTAGAAGTCCACTAAACGCTTATTCAAGTAATTAATTCAAGGACGGACGAACCTCACCTCGCCTTCCTACTTGAAATAGTTTTGCCCTGTATATCCGTACTGCTCATGGCTGAAGTGCTTGCCGCTAATTGACAATTGTATGAATGCGTCGTGTATGTTCTTTCGGACAGACTCCTCGCCGAATCCGCAGCTCTGATACTTATATGTAAACTGAAGGTGGAAAAAGGGGGGGGGGGGAAAGAGAAAAAAAGGGAAGGCATTGCTGATTAAGCTGTATCGGTACATAACGCGCAATCATCGGGCGAAGAGCGAAATGTCTGCCGGATTGGATTCGAACCCGGGATCTCGTGCTTTCTAGGAGGAGCGCTAACCACTGCCCCATATGGATCACAGTGTCCATCGCAACTGAGTGTACTATTTCGGCACGCCTCACATTCCCACGGCACTCATTTTCACTCGTCACCGCTGATTTCGCGTATTGTCCCGGTGCAGCTGATATCAGTAATCTTTTTCCTTTCCTTTTTCTCCTCCACCTTCAATTTTCACCTAATTGACAATGTTAGTGGCAAAGCGTATGAGGGCAACACAAACCGAATTAGCATCCTGACCTACCAGACAAACGAATGAATCAATTCAGGTAGCTGTTTTAAGACAGCCTACAACATGTGATCCATTTAAAAAACTGACATATTGGCAAACGAAAGTATACCATCTTTTTAATGTTTGTATAATAATAATTTATTACGTCGAAAAGACTTAAAATATGTGACCATTGTAATTCATTGACATATTTTATACGACTTCATGATGTTGAGAACGCATAGCTGGAAATGATGCGTTACATCAGTGGAGCTACTAGCGGATTAATCATATCTGAATTGGGCAATCAAGTACTGAAACTGGTTACGTCAACACTGTAATTTTTAAGCCATCTTCGAAGGAATACATTATTATACAGGGTGATCAGAAAGTCTGAAAAGCTTGTAAAGGTGTTGCACGGTAGGCTCCACTGAGAAATAATTGTAAGCAAAAATTCTATACGGTTACCGCGTTTATTACCATTGAAGTTAGCCAAGCAGGCCGTTACCGCGAATACTGAATCGACACTCCAGATACAATAATAGTGAGTTGTTCTCATGGCGTACATGACAGCGCATGACACTACTCAACCTTTCACACGGGTCCGATCCTTAAAATCGTCACATGTCCAGATTTTGTATCGCCCTCCTGTCTGGTTTTAGGAAAACAAACGATGAACACGTTTGGCGACACCGTCTCTGGCGGGCCGCTTCAACTTGCAACGCAACGGCCTGATTAACTTCAATGCTACTTAACTCTGGAACAGCGCAGCGTATCGAATTTTTTCTGAACAATTATTTCTCAACACAACCTACCCTGCAACACCCTTAGAAGTTTTTCTGGCTGTTTCTGACCATTCTATATAAAAATGAAACCGATATTTACTGATAGCCAGTGTATCCACAGCCAAGTTGAAAATCTGAAACTATGTCGCCGTTCGCCGCTGTTCTCCTTGCAAGTCAAAGTTCCAGATGATTCTAGATTCTAAAAGGTTACAGCAGTATTATATGTTAAAGTAGCTCCTTTTTTACGAGGCAACAACGACAAATGTGATTATAGAACGTACTGGCATGTAGGTGAATACTACCTTCTCAACAACATAATCTGTACAAACCTCGTGCAAACTATACTGTCCCATTATTCTTTGCTTTACAGCTCTAACGTAAAGAAAAATTTACAAATGACATAAAATGTCAGTGGCCCAATTTTGGTTCCAACAATTATTACGTAACACACGTTTTCATTCTACTGGCCTGAATAAAACTACCCATGGCTAGTGGCGTAAAAATATCGAAACATCTTCATCTTCAGGTAATAAAGAAATTAGTTGTATGAACAATCGGAATACTTGGATTCCCATAATACACTCTCTCAGTTAATTACGTAGTACGTAGTAGGTGCCTATTACACAAAGGTAGCGTTAGTATGCTGGGTAATTTCGGAGGCTTTTGCTGCAGCATTCCTGAATAAAATCTTCTAGGTTTACAAGCCGCGATATTTCGAATAAAATCGTCGCATTTTTGACAGCTATCTCGAGTATTCAGAGTCAGCAGTTTTACTGCTGTTAAAAAACCCTACGACTTCATTCGAAATGACAGGGCTTGGATAATGATAGGATCTATTTACGTTTGGCGATTAACCAACATAGTTTTTCAACAGTTTTGACGCTCATATTAAGAAATTGTGCTTTCTCTCCTCCATCCCTTCTCTTCCACCAAAATATTAGGAGTTACCACTGAAGAAAAAACCGAAACCGCAGTGCGGGGTTAGCCGAGCGGTCAGGGGCGCTACAGTCATGGACTGTGCGGCTGGTCCCGGCGGGGGTTCGAGTCCTCCCTCGGTCCCTCGGGCATGGGTGTGTGTGTTTGTCCTTAGGATACTTTAGGTTAAGTAGTGTGTAAGCTTAGGGACTGATGACCTTAGCAGTTAAGTTCCATAAGATTTCACACGCACACACAAAAACCGTAACCGGCCATACTTTTTGAACGAATGATTTATTTCACGGTAACTAGGCCGTAGTTCATGGTTCAGCATGACATTTTAATGAAGCATAGCTCTATGTTGTATTGTACAAACAGAAGTTTTTTCTCAAAACGAAAATGTGAAATGTCTACGAGAAAAACTCGCTGTTGTCTGACGATGGGCCTCGTCCGGAAACTAGGTGGTTATTGTTGTGGTCTTCAGTCCTGAGACTGGTTTGATGCAGCTCTCCATACTACTCTATCCTGTGCAAGCTTCTTCATCTCCCAGTACCTATTGCAACCTATATCCTTCTGAATCTGTTTAGTGTATTCATCTCTTGGTCTCCCTCTATGATTTTTACCATCCACGCTGCCTTCCAATACTAAATTGGAAACTAGGTATGGTAAAATAAATCATTCTTTCAAAAAGTATGGCTGTTGCAGTTTTTTCCTCAGTAACCAAAATGTAAATGTCGTACGGCATTGTTGGTTGGTAAATTCCACGGAGTGGGTTCAGCTGCCAAGTAAGGTGAAAGGGTGTTCTTCCTCTGCACACATTGCTCTCCTTGCAGATATGAGAGCGTTGTATAGTATGTGTATAGGTACGAAGTGCAAGGCTGGCCACGGCGTGCCGAATTGCAAGCGAGCACGTTGTTCGGGCTGAGGCTCGGCCTGTCTCGGCTTTCGTCGGTACTTCCCGAAGTGCTCAGTACCGCGCGACATTTCATTTCATTTAACGTTGCAGTGCGGCAGAATCGTGGTGTCGGTTTCTGTTTACCAATCGCTATTTGTTTGTGGTACAAAAGTTCACGGGTTCAGTGGGTGTTTGCAAAATAAGAAGCCGTCCTGCGATTTATTCTCATAAGCCTTTAAAAATGGATGGGAACGATAGAAGAGAAAGGTAATAATCCTCAATATCTAGTATGCGATGTAAGCCGCATAATCGACAGGTACCATTAATTTGCTACGGAACAACATTACAACACAATGCAGAAAGAATTTAATGATTTAGTTGACTATGAAAGGGCAAAAAATGAGGACTATCGACAGATGTGATTCATTCTTCTCTGCACCAAGAATCATTTTGTGTTAAATATGCAGGCATGCAGCACATGAAGAAACTGTTTGTACGAATAATAAAATTTCGGAAGCCGCACGCATTATTCCACTGCCTGTTACAACAGTTTTTGAAGGACCTGTGCGAAGAACAAGGAGGCATTATACATTATTGTAAAGTTCGTTGGTTAAGTCAAGGAGCATAGCTGAAACGATTTATCGATTTCAAATTCGCTACTGTTGAATCTGTGACGGAAACAGGACAGCACGAAAATGAGAACATCTGGAATGGACTGCTGATCTCACATTTTAAATCGACTGGACTGCGGACTGACGACAGTAAGACACTGAAAAGTGAGAAACAACTTGTATCTGATTTGATGGGGATGCATTTAAAAAGAAAATCGCATTGTGACAGTGAAAAATTCTGACAAAAACTCTGTCCATTCCTGTAAGCTCACTGGTGTCAAGAAGAAAACGAGGTCTGAAGAATGCATTGCGGTCTTGAAAGAATTACAAGGATAGCTTTCTAAACGTTCTGATAACACTGCCAATCTTGCAACTGCTTTCGATACCGTTCGCAGTTTCAGTTGAAAGCGCCTTTGCATGCATGTAGGGTACTAATTGATCTACAATGTAATTCCTGTTTAAAACACAAATTTCTTTACATTAATATTGTCCAGGAGGTCCATGTTGTTTTGCTAGGTAAGAGTTTCCGCGTCTTCAGAATGAGGTTGCAAACGTGAGAAAATATTTAGATCAACATGTGGTCATGTGTGTCACGATTTCTTCGAGTATGAAAGTGAGCCAGTCATGATTATATGGCATCGTAAGTGTGAAAAATTGTAAAATGTTTGTACCAGATAAAAATTGTCTTGCCAAGCAGAATAAAACGAACTGAAAATTTGTTTTGTTTGTTATCTATGTTGTTGAGAAATATGGAATCATGTTGTAAGCCGTGCGACTGGACTGCCATTTAAATGAGATGCTTTCTTGCCCCTCCTCATGCTCAGAGAGCGTGGCGTGGCAGTGGGGGGAAGCGTGCAGTCAGGCGAGACAGCTACGGACACGAGCAAGAACACTGCTCCCGCGCCGAATTCTTGGCTGTCCCTGGTGTAACTTTGCGTGTATACTGCAATGTGATGTTTCTGTTGTTATGGATGACAGGAAAGGAGAGGGTAAAACCCGGTGCGACACGTAGCACACTCCTCTCTAATAAATCCAAGGGAGCTGTCGGGCTTACAGGTGGATCACCGTCAACTGTGTCCATACCCTCCCTTCATGAAACACTGCGGTGAGGTTTGAAATTTAATTCAGGTAACTGGCGCACGGACTGGTGATCAGGTTCTTTACCCACTCCCTCTCCTCTCCTTGCCGGCCAAATACTGGCCGTAAAAGTTGCATCCTCCAGCGGGATTCCAACCGATTTACCTCAGAGGCGAGCACCGGTGCACAGGCACGCTTTAGCGGCTTCTGCTTCGGTGGTGGGTTTCTTCTTCAGTTACTAAATAATAATCAGTTGTCGCTGCTCTCCCTTCATTCCTTTGTTCATATCTTGCGTACGCAGTTGCCAGCAAGAGGCACTAGATGGGCCTGGTGTGATTATTAGGCGACCACAGTATTATTGGCCCTGGGAGTGAGTGCGCCTCGGTGGGCTAGTCGTTGGTTCTTATCGTGATATTTCACGGGGACACGCTGAAACACTTCACAGTATACACACACTGTCATGAAATCATTCGCAATGCGATGTGTTGGCCTTACAAGGGAAGGGTCTGACATGTGGGTCACCCCTTTTGATCAAGTTTTGCAAGGACGTTCTATATTGAAAATAAAGAGGTACGTCTTTCGGCTTTTTGCTAGACAGTCCTGTAGTTTCTGAAAGAATAGAGGCCGAAGTTGTTGATGGAAATTCGTATTTTCAATACTATAAACCAAAAGAGTATCTAAAAACAAACATTTTTATTGATATAATACGGGATGCAAAGTTAATAGTATTCGAGTTATTGACTTTTTGTGTTTTCATGCTGTCTCTTGGGCATCCCTTATTCAATGTGTTGAGCAGAGCAAGATCGGCTGTCGGGCTGGCAAGGCATTTGCTTAACAAACTGCTGGTCCGTATTCGACTCTTTATTGTGACTTTTTTTTGTCGTTCGATTTTTTCTCGATTTATCTGATGTTGTGATGATCGGAATACCTTTCTTTTCCTTCTTCTTTTAAGTAATAAAGCTTCGAGAGGTGGGATTAATTTATCAAATAAGTGTATACCATGTACTGAAAATTATTTTCACTGCGATACATGACGCACCGTGAAAGTGATAGCAGCGAAATGTACCTCTCTTTGTCAACAGTGTGGCGTTTACTTTTTCCGACAAGTAGCGAATTTCGCCGCCCATCTTCAATATCAAGCGACATCACAGCGAAGCAGAGAATTCCAAGACAGAGCGAATGCCATAAAAATTCATGCGTTAATCCACAACAAGTTGTGCACGCTTGTCTTTCAAGATATGCTTATACACGCTTGGTGCGCATTGAAATTAGTATTTAATAGATCTGTTTTTAGCAACGTGAATCAGATATTTTTCCCACGAATAAGATACTGGAGCACACGTCAATATGGCGAGATTTCGTTCCTGTGTTGCGCATGGTGCGAGATATACTTGTTTTGCCTGTTTCTATGTTAAGATCCACCCCATTATTTGCGAGAAAGTTCACCAACAGACGATCAGTTAGGATTACCAAATAGTATATTTGGGGTACATTTTTGTACTACATACCACGACTGAAATAACTGTCAATATTTTATATATACTTATTTCGTTATTAATCACAGCCGGTCGGGGTGGCCGAGCGGTTCTGGGCGCTGCAATCTGGAGCCGCGCGACCGCTACGGTCGCAGGTTCGAATCCTGCCTCGGGCATGGATGTGTGTGATGTCCATGGGTTAGTTAGGTTTAAGTAGTTCTAAGTTCTAGGGGACTGACGACCACAGCAGTTAAGTCCCATAGTGCTCAGAGCCATTATTAATCACACCGCTCGATGTTTTATTTAAAAAAAAAAAGCAAAGGAAAGTATTCCGATTATTTTTACGCCGAAAAAATATCGAAAACAAAACGCGTTGTCCAAGGATCGAGCAGGTTCAAATGGCTCTGAGCACTATGAGGTCATCAGACCCCTAGAACTTTAACTACTCAAACCTAACTAACCTAAGTACATCACACACACCCATGCCCCTGGCAGGATTCGAACCTGCGACACTAGCGGTCGCGAGGTTCCAGACTGAAGTGCCTAGAGCCGCTCGGCCACAACGGCCGGCGATCAAGCAGGGATCGGCAGTTTGGCGTAAAGGCGTTCCTTCGCGGTGAGGCTCTTCGACTGCACTTCGGTCCAGCTGATCCCCGCGATTACTGCAAACTTAGTTCGGGTGCATCATTTTTGGTAGTCGGGACTGAGTCCGCGCTGTCCCGGTGCTTATTACAATTCCAAACGCAGCATTTTGTGATGGCAGCCGATACTCAACGTAGAGCACTAAAACAAAAAAAAGGTTAACAACTATAACATTATTAACTTTGTACCTCATATCCCATATTATATTTACTAAAATGTTTGTTTTGAGATGCTTTTCGATGTACAGGGTGGGCCATTAATCGTGATCGATTATGTAGGGAAGTAGCTGGAAGGTGCAGCTAACTGTTGGAACTGAAATATTTTTTTTTAAACTTTCACTGTGGCTTCCATTTAACGACCCATCGGATCTTACTTTTGAAATAGCACTCTTATATCAAATGTGCACGCCGGAAACCAATTGGACTAGGGCATATGTCCAAATGAAGTTATCTTCTTCAAATCAGCGTTCATGTCATCCGTGAATATTAAACCCTATCCTGGGGCACCCTGTATACAGGGTGGTCCATTGATAGTGACCGGGCCAAATATCTCGCGAAATAAGCATCAAACGAAAAAACTACAATGAACTAAACTCGTCTAGCTTGAAGGGGGAAACCAGATGGCGCTATGGTTGGGCCGCTATGTGGCCCTGCCATAAGTCAAACGGATATCAACTGCGTTTTTTTAAAATAGGAACCCCCATTTTTATTACGTATTCGTGTAGTACGTAAAGAAATATGAAGGTTTTAGTTGGACCACTTTTTTCGCTTTGTAATAGATGGCGCTGTAATAGTCACAAACATATGGCTCACAATTTTAGACTAACAGTTGGTAACAGGTAGGTTTTTTAAATTAAAATACAGAACGGAGGTACGTTTGAACATTTTATTTCGGTTGTTCCAATATGATACATGTACCTTTGTGAACTTATCATTTCTGAGAACGCATGCTGTTAACATCGTGATTACCTGTAAATACCACGTTAATACAATAAATGCTCAAAATGATGTCCGTCAACGTCAATGCATTTGGCAATACGTGTAACGACATTCCTTGCAAGAACGAGTAGTTCGCCTTCCGTAATGTTCGCACATGCATTGACAATGCGCTGATCCATGCTGTCAGGCGTTGTCGGTGGATCACGATAGCAAATATCCTTCAACTTTCCCCACAGAAAGAAATTCGGGGCGTCATATCCGGTGAACGTGCGGGCCGTGGTATGGTGCTTCGACGACCAATCCACCTGTCACGAAATATGCTATTCAATACCGCTCCAACCGCACGTGAGCTATGTGCCGGAAATCCATCATGTTGGAAGTACATCGCCATTCTGTCATGCAGTGAAACATCTTGTAGTAACATCCGCAGAACATTACGTAGGAAATCAGCATACACTGCACCATTTAGATTTACATTGATAAAATGGGGGCCAATTACGCTTACTCCCATAATGCCGCACCATACACCCAAGGTTCAAATGGCTCTGACCACTATGCGACTTAACTTCTGAGGTCATCAGTCGCCTAGAACTTAGAACTAATTAAACCTAACTAACCTAAGGACATCACACACATCCATGCCCGAGGCAGGATTCGAACCTGCGACCGGAGCGACAGCCAAGGTCGCTTATGTTCCCCTTGTCGCAGCCATCGTGGATTTTCCGTTGCCCAATAGAGCACACTATGCCGGATTACGTTACCGCTGTTGGTGAATGACGCTTCGTCGCTAAATAGAACGCGTTCAAAAAATCTGTCATCGTCCCGTAATTTCTCTTGTGCCCAGTGGCAGAACTGTACACGACGTTCAAAAGTTGTCGCCATGCAATACTTGGTGCATAGAAATATCGTACGGGTGCAATCTACGTTGATGTAGCATCTCAACACCGACGTTTTTGAGATTCCCGACTCTCGTGCAATTTGTCTACTACTGATGTGCGGATTAGCCGCGACAGCAGCTAAAACACCTACTTGGGCATCATCATTTTCGCAGGTCGTGGTTGACGTTTCACATGTGGCTGAACACTTCCTGTTTCCTTAAATAACGTAACTATCCGGCGAACGGTCTGGACACTTTAATGATGTCGTCCAGGATACCGAGCAGCATACATAGCACACGCCCTTTGGGCATTTTGATAACAATAGCCATACATCAACTCGATATCGACCTTTTCCGCAATTGGTAAACAGTCCATTTTAACACGGGTAATGTATCACTAAGCAAATACCGTCCGCACTGGCGGAATGTTACGTGGTACCACGTACTTATATGTTTGTGACTATTACAGCGCCATCTATCACAAAGCGAAAAAAGTGGTCCAACATTCATATTTCTTTACATACTACACGAATATGTAATAAAAAATGGGGGTTCCTATTTAAAAAAACACATTTTATATCCGAAAAAGACCTATGGCAGCGCCATCTAGCGGGTCAACCATAGCGCCATCTGGTTTCCCCCTTCAAGCTAGACGAGTTTCGTTCTTTGTAGTTTTTTCGTTTGATGCCCTATTTCGTGAGATATTTGGCCCGGTCACTATCAATGGACCACTCTGTATACATTTTTGCTTCATCAATTTTGACCTCCAATCTTTCAGAAGGTAGGAGAATATGCAGCGAAAAGCCGAAATACGTGTCTTTTTATTTTCAATTTTTAACTTCAAAACTTTAGCCCCATGTCAGACTCTTCCCTGTACTTGTTTCCCGTAATGTCACCGCGTGTTCCAAGAACGGCCACGGGAGGCCAAGTGCAATAATATCGTAATGCGGTTATAGAAGCCAATCCGTTCACTAGGAGCACGACTCTCGCGCCTAGTTTTCGGAGGACGACGCCGACAGTGTCGCGGCCGGTATTTGTTGTCAGAGGTCGCAGTGGCCCGCCGTGGGCTGTTGTGACGCGCGGCGTGGCCACGCAGGGAAAGTTGCCGGCTGGCGTGGCGTGCCTTTGTAGCGGCGCTGCACCCACGGATCGATAGGCGACTGTGGCGGCAGCGGGAGCCCCACTGTTGCCACACGCGGCACGCGCCACGCGCAGACACCGCCGCCGCCGCCGCTCCGTGCGTGACCGCGCTACCGTGCCTGCCATTACTGCGCTGCACCTCCTACGTAACACCACACCACACGTCTCTCACTTTCCGGACGCTCATCCTCTGCGCTCGAAGCCCGCCTACGGTCTGTTGAACCTACCGATTCCGGACGTCGGGGTTTCGCGCGTGACGTCATGACGTGGGGTGCGACGACATACGTACGCAGACGAAAATTAAACAGAGCTATGACTATATTTATTTTGCTGCTGTATTACCTTTTGCAACGGAATTAGGACACCGAACTTTATTGGCCGACTTTGACTATTGAATTTTTTAAGTAAGGGGTCTCAGCATGTAACTAGTTGGTTATCTTACAGCAGGTTCTTTATTTCATGTTAATAACCAAGTTAACCGACTGCCGGCCCACATGTAGCTCATTCTGATGAATTTATTATGCACACAGTTTTCTTGTTACAGAAATAAATAGCAAGATTAAAAGAAAAGACACTTTCATCTTAGTAACAACATTATATTTTGAATCACCGGCCGGCCGCGGTGGCCAAGCGGTTCTAGGCGCTTGAGTCCGGAACCGCGCTGCTGCTACGGTCGCAGGTTCGAATCCTGCCTCGGGCATGGATGTGTGTGATGTCCTTAGGTTAGTTAGGTTTAAGTAGTTCGAAGTCTAGGGGACTGATGACCTCAGATGTTAAGTCCCATAGTGCTCAGAGCCATTTGAATCACCGACGTTCTATTCTTAGGTAATACGGATAGCCGAGTCTAACAGTGCGCGTGGTGAACGAAATGCCTCATCACAACCTAGCAGCGCGTTTCTCTTATCTTCCCTGTTGCCCGCGTTCGGTTTCCTCAACCGTCCCCAACTTACACGCTCTCACATCACACTAGACACCTTGTAGCTCGTATTATCTCCTGCTACGAGTACGAGTATGTTGGTGCCAAACACACATATGCGTGTTGGCTTCCAGTAACAGTGGCCTTCAGCATAATCATCTTCCTTTCGACCATTCGTAGCCCCCAAAAGACGCTAAAAATAATTTTATTCGGTGTATTATTATACATAACTGTATTAGATTTCATAATCAACTTTGTTTATTTTTATTTTTCAATCACTTCAGGACCCAGTACTCCCCAGACAACATTTACGACACACATCGTCCGCTACAGGACGTAGACCCACTAGAACATATTTTAATCGATCAAATAATGACAGTTCATAGTGATTTTAACGCAAGTCAGGCCCGTTTTCGTCAGCTGTTCCACGTTACATGGGACTGGTCCCATCTCTTTTATTTTAGTTACCGCTTCATTGTTTTTCAGTCAAGGATCAGTTTCTGATTCCTAATTCCACTCCTTCGCTTTTATAGACAGGACATTCATCACTGATGATGCTTTTTATCAACCGAAGGAGGCCGAGAACTTCGCCTACCCACGGTGTTACTCTGCGGTATTCTGTAATAGCTCCCTATACCACACGACATAGTAGCGTAAGCAACCATCTTTTGGTATGAAACTACAAATCTTATTACATAAGAAAAGGCACGATCTTTGTGGAACCTATGTGATCCTCACCTAATATCCCAACCAGGTGCATAATATTTACTTCCTTATTTAAATTATTCACTAAGCACTTTGAAAACAGCTCAGATAGCTTCATTTCCCCATTATCAAAGCATTAATTTATAAAACATTTTTACACAGATACAAAACCTGATCACACAACTTAAAAGTTGCGAAGCTAGTTGTGTGAGTCTAATCAACGTCAATAAATGCAGCTATTGCGAACTTTTGGACTTCTCATTCAGTTTTATTTTTTAAAAATTGTAACATCTGTATGTAAACACCTGTGTAATAAATACGTCATGAATGATCAATCAATTATGTATTTTTGCTGTGTAGATTATGGTGACGGATGGGTCTCCAAGTGGATGTCTGAGCGGATGAGGATATCCGCAGCAATACACTGACTTGCACGCAAAGCGCAACACGACAATTTCTTAAAAAAAAATTTTTTTAACGTTTTATTTTAAATGCAAATCACTTCTATGACACCAATACACAATTTTACGGTAAAATATTGTGGTACAACACCCCCCCCCCCCCCCACATGCCTAACGATGAAAAAGAGACGCTTCAAAAGAAATTAAGACAGAAATGGAGAATTAGCAAGAATGGATTCACATGTAGGGAAATTTTTGGTAGCTCATTGAAGATAATGCACCTCTGTTTTAGTTTTCAATTCAAAGACTTCTCATAGCATCTTCAAGCATGTTTATTACCTCCTCTTGCACCAATCACAGCATCCAAACTTTCAGGCATGCTGCTGATTAATGCCGCGGTGTCCTCTTGATGGACCACCTCGCACTCCTTTAGGAGGACATCCCGTAGATTCTACAGCGTCTCAGAATAGTGTTGATGCGCCCTTCTCGTCAGCTAGTCCCATACATGCTCAATAGGAATCAATTGGGGCTTCTAGCAGGCCCCACTTTAGCACGAACCTCCGCTTCATCTTACAACTCCTGCACAATTCTCGCAACATTTGCGAGCGCATTGCAATGCATTAATGTACAACTATCACCAATAAATGGCACAATATTCTCGAAATGAATTTCTGCCACATACCGTTGTGCTGTGAGGCTCCCACACTCAACGAGGACTGTAAGGGCCGGCCGGTGTGGCCGTGCGGTTCTAAGCGCTTCAGTTTGGAACCGCGTCACCACTACGGTCACAGGTTCGAATCCTGCCTCGGGCATGGATGTGTGTGATGTCGTTAGGTTAGTTAGGTTTAAGTAGTTCTAAGTTCTAGGGGACTGATGACCTCAGAAGTTAAGTCCCATAGTGCTCAGAGCCATTTGACTGTAAGGCTCCGACACTCAACGAGGACGAAATCCGTCCTTGCAGCCAAACTGATTCCTGTCCACACAATCACAGAACCACCCTGAAAAGGTATTCTGGATGGGAAGGTGGAAGGGGAATACCTCTCCCCAGGCCTTCTGCAGACTCACTCTGCACCGTCAGGTGACAGCAGGCCAAATCGTGACTCATCGCCGAGCAACACTTGCTCTCACTGTTGTACTCTCCAACAGCGACCTTCCCTAGTGAAACGTTATCGTACTGTGTGATGTTCTGTTGTGAGTTCTGGACTTGTAGCAGATCTTCTGGATTGAAAAGGGCTTCTTGCAGTCTTGTTCGGAAAGTTGTATCACTGAATTTCTTCCCTCTAACTAGGTGACGCCATCAGTTTCATCGTACCTATTTACGAGTCTGGAAAGCGTGGAAGGTGTAGTTCTGAACACTTGTACAACATAATGCATGCTGCGGGCATACCTCACCATAAAAGCAGCTTCTGCAGCATCATATTTATTCCAGAGAAATCCACTCGCTCTTCAGGGTTTAAATATCTCAGAACACACACACACACACACACACACACACACACACACACACACACAAACTCATCAAAATAAAATCAACCTCCCCGACGTTTCAAAGCCCAAATTCAGGCAGAAGGCATTAAGGAAAAGCCCACTGGTCCTTCACAACAACATTGACAAGCATCCGGAAATGATAGATTATGATAATCGCAGAAATACCCTACAAAGTCGTTTAACGGACAGGGAAAAAACACAAGGTACAATTTTCAGTATTACAGGAGCGGCAAAACATTATTGCCTGACGTTCAGTTGTATATTTTCCAGGTTGCGCAGGAAAAAAACATTTAAGGCGAGTACAGCAAACAATCGACGCTTCACAGCGTGCTCGCAAAAGTAGCACTAATAACATACCAGTCACATACGCCGGCTAACAGCATAGGATAAAGTGTTACGCTTTAATTAAATAGGTAATTACACGTCACGTATTTATTGCCAGTTGCGTTTTTCGTGCAGGGCTGTGTAATTACTTTGCGAACAAAAACTTGTGCCGAAGCATATATCTCCGATGTAGGTATCTACGGATATACAGTGCGATTTTGCTGAATGACGAAAAACCGTTGGAAACGATTCCAGAGCCGATAAGGATCATGAAAGGTCATGTGGGCAAAGGGACGGAAATGCGTCCAACAGAGGTACACCCCCTTGAAGGTTCCTGACACTGACCAAGATATCAGCACCAGGCAGGTGACACGCCAACATGTCAACATTCTCTACGACATCTGTCACTATCCGTATCACTTTAACGCCGCCTTATTACCCGCGGACTTGCCTCCGCGGCGATAGTTTTTCCGCTGCTTCGTCGCACGGCCACCACGGTGCTGGAATTACCATCGTCCATCCTATTCACGAATGAGACTACCCTTACGAGGGGTTTTTAACGTCATCCTTCATCACACCCACATGTGGGCTACGGAGAACCCCTACACTATGGTGGCAGCGAACCATCAGCACCAGTTCAACCTCAATGTGCGGGCGGCGATTACTGGCGATCACCTGGTGGGACCAGTCATCTTTCCACAAAGCCTAACAGACGAGACATATCTGCATTTCCTAAAAGTCAACCTGCCTCCTCTGTCTTTGGTGGTACGAAGGATAATGTGGCTACTACGTATAGGTGTTCCAGCTGTGTGCCCTTTCGACTATGGAATTAAAATTCTAGTACAGACATAATATTCCCCTTTTTCATATCAAATGGCTCTGAGCACTATGGGACTTTACATCTCAGGTTGTCAGTCTCCTAGAACTTAGAACTACTTAAACCTAACTAACCTAAGGACATCACACACATCCATGCCCGAGGCAGGATACGAACCTGCGATCGTAGCGGTCGCGCGGTTCCAGACTGAAGCGCCTAGAACCGCTCGGCCACCAGCGGCCGGCTTCCCCTTTTTCCTCGTGTTTTATCATGTGTGCTTTGTATCACTGAAACCTACTCTGTCAAAGATCATTTACCTGCACCTTCGAGTGCTCGTATGTCCCTTTGAACGCACTTCTGGCCGTAAGTACATATGGACCATTTCGCTCCGTATCCTCTCACGGATAGTTGGCTGAAGTTTGTCCCATTTAGCAAAATGAAACTGGAGCTGTGGATGTATGCACAATTAGTTACTTTGTCATTACAAGTTACAGGATCGTGATAATACTACCAGTTCGTCCATTTGCGTTATACGTTATCGCTAATAACATTATTTTTTTGTTTACGTCACTACTACAGCCCATTTCGTTTGATAGGCTACTGTATTTGTTGCAATGGGCAGAACAAAGCGAATATGGGTTGTTGACATCTGCAATGGGTGAAGTGGCTACATGCCGTCCTTCATGGTTTTCCGCACTGTTACACGACCATCATGTCCACCTCGGTCAGCGCGGCGGATTGCTAAGCGAAAAGACGCGGAGTTCTATTCCCGGCCGGGCAAGAGATTTTCCCCGCTCGGGGCCTGGATGTTGTGTTGTTCTTATTTTCATATCATCGTAAGTGACATCACGGCCCGAAAGCCTATAAATTAAGGAAAAGCACACATTTGCATCCTGATTCTGTAATACCAAGCTGCCTTACGTGGTACTCAGTCCTGTTTCCTTTACAGTAGCAAAGATCACTTAACATTTACAAAAACTACCACAAAGCGACGTGCAGGATCTTGCAGGATTTACCAAACATTGGAAGCTCGTTAAAGTTTGTGTATCAGAGATGACATAAATCTGTCAACGTTCCTCTTAAATATATTAACAAGTCAACAAACTCCGTCCACAGTGCCTACGGCGCCCATCGCTACCGACCAACCTTTGTGTAACCCTCCGCCAATGGCGTCACTGGACGCGATATGGAGGCGCTCTCTCGGCCTCTGACAGTTTTCGTTACCTGCAGCCGCTACTACTCTGTCAAGAGGCTCCTTAATTGGCATCACAAGGCTGAATGCACCCCGTTCCAGTCTTCCCACCAAGGAAAATTCCCTAGCAGTACCAGGAATCGAACACCAGCCCTCCGTATGGCAGTCAGCCGCGCTGACCACTCAGCTACGGAAGCGGACATGTTTATAACTACTCAGTGCTTATTACATTGAGAAGTGTAGCCCGTCAAAATGATTGGTAATTACTGTTTAATAATTAAAGTAATTTGATATATTACCTATATGACAACTTCGAACACTACTTTATTTGACCTCTCAATGTAGCGGAAATGTTCGATAGAATACTTCGCAAAAACCATTTCATTAATTACGACATTTAGTTGTAACTTACGGGACATAACAAGAACGTGGTAAACTATGATGAATTAAAATGTGGCTATGACCGACATGTACGTTATTAGTGAACAGAATACACATTACGAGGTCAGTCCGAATCTAGCATGAAGTTTAGGCTACGCACAGTCCGGCCGTCAGATCTCCGGCGGCCGAATGGCTTAAAATGGTTTACAAAACCTTAATATCCGCGAATACTAACGGAAATCTGTAGATGAGGATAGGGAATTTCATTTCTCTTATCTAGGCAAACGTCTCTCTCTCTATGGTAGCTCGAAGTCTACGTTAGTTTTGTCACTGACTGGTTCTGAACTAGCAGAGGAAGTGAATGTATCAGAATATCCCTAATTCTTGTTAAAGAGCGTATTTCACCCTTATTGAATTTCTATGACCCGCTTTTATCCACCATATTGATGATGTAAGGGATCAAGCAGACACGTGGTATCGGTAGGTTAAATATTTCCCCCGGCTACATGAAAAACGATCGTCAAATGGTTCAAATGGCTCTGAGCACTATGGGACTCAACTGCTGTGGTCATAAGTCCCCTAGAACTTAGAACTACTTAAACCTAACTAACCTAAGGACATCACACACATCCATGCCCGAGGCAGGATTCGAACCTGCGACCGTAGCGGACGTGCGGTTTCAGACTGTAGCGCCTTTAACCGCTCAGCCACTCCGGCCGGCCAACGATCGTCAACGGTGCAGTTAGGTAGTACGTATACAGGGTGAGCAAGGAGGAAAGACATATGCTTTGAGGCGTTGTAGTACTGGCGACTGTGAATAAAAAACTACTATGGACGTATGTCCTATTCCGCATGGTTTCCGAGATACGGAACCTTTCACGTCAGTGAAGCGCGGCCTCTAGCTGAAACGTGTCGCAGTACAAAACGAAACTACATAAAATTTCCTACAAAGAAGTTACACTCTAGGGCTAATAGTTTACGCAAAGAGAGCGAGAGGATACTGAAAATCTCACGCGCCGCATCCCCGTAGGCCAAGTTGAGGAGTTTCCTGTCATAGACCCCAAGTGTCCTGTTTGTCTCGACGTCCTCTACAATACTGTGTCACATTGTAAATAATGATGCTTGAATAATACAAAAAATAAATAACAATGTACCGGTACATTATGCGTATTCTATCTCGGAAGTTATTCGGAATAGGGCATCTGTCCATACGAAGTTTTCTGTTCACAATCACCAATGCTACTATCCATCAAATCATGTACCTGCTGACTCACCCTGTATATCGCGACCAGCTTCTAACGTCCAAAAATGTGAACCCTTAAATCTTGAGACCAGAACTATTTGGGGCACATCTCTGGCTGTGAAACATGGACAAAGGAAAAAGGAATGGATTGATCAGATAATCAATGAACACGTTCTGCACCGAGTGAACGAGAAAAAAAATGGCTAATGAATAACGTAAAGAATCGACGAGACAGAATAGTTGGACTCTTATTAAAACAGGAGTCGTTGACCAAAACTATAGTTGAGCGGATGTTGGAGGAATAAACAGTGGGAAATGTATATATAGGGTGTTGCAGAATCTTTGCACCGAACGTCTAGGGGTGGGAGATCGCGTGATCGGAACAACTTTTGCTAATGTATAAATCACATCTCTGATTATACAGGGTGTGGCAGCGTTCATAGTAGGATATTAAAAACACACCATCAGGCAGTAACTGTAATTTATTTATTACCTCTTATGTAAATATTTAAAGGTATGCCATTTTCTAATCTGTAAGTCATTGTCCATTGCGTGGATTACTTTTTGAATTTGACTCCTGTGAAATGATGCCCCCTCTGCACAACACATTCATCTAGGCGGCGTTGGAAGCTTTCCAGAACTCGGCGTAACGTATTCCCTGGGACATTGCGGACGGCAGTTCTGATGCGATCCTTCAACTCAGGAATGGTGGCACAACGTGTTCGGAACACTTCTTGCTTCAGGTAGCCCCAAAGAAAAAAGTATGCACATGAAAGGTAATGTGAGCGAAGCGGCCTAGAAATGTCACCAAAACAGGAAATTACTCTACCGGGAAATGTCTGTCGCAAAAAATCCATGCAAATTATGTCTGTATGTGAGGTCGCTCCGTCTTGTTGAAATCATAATTTTTCCACATCCACATCGACCATACCTAATTGGGGAAGAACGAAGTCTTGCAGCATCTTTAGGTAGCGTTCACTAGTGAGAGTTACAGCCACACCGCTGTCATCCTCAACGAAGTAAGGACCAATAATCCCAAAGGAAGCAACTTCACACCACACTGTAACACGAGAACTGTGCAAGGGCTTGATGTGCAGTTCATGCGGGTTTACATCACTCCAATAACGCATATTCTGTTTATTCACTGAACCACATAACTCGAAATGAGCATCTGACATGAGGATGGTGTGCAACATTTGTGGATTTTGGTGAAGGAGATCACGCATGGTTAAGCAGAATGTTTCGCGTGAAACCGAATTGCGAGGCCTAATTTCCTCAACAATCTGCAGTTTATATGGGTGAAAATGGAGATCTTCGTGTAATATTCTCCTGAATGTGCGATCGGACATAGCCACAGTTTGCGCATGACGACGAGTAGATTTTTTTGGGCCAGCACGAACATTTTCCACGGCTTCTGGTGTCCGCACAGTTCTTTGACTTCTTCCCGGTTTGCCATTGAAAACATAATCTGTTGTTCGAAATGTACGTACCCACCTCACAATGGTCCGTCCATCTGGAACTTTCCCATGACGTCCCAAGTTGAAATGTTGCCGAAATAGACGCTGAGTAGCAATAACAGAGTCGTTATTATTGAAATTACTTTCAACAGCAAAGGCTCGATGCCGTGCACTCCACCGCTCCATATCACTGTCACACTCAAAATGGCAGCTCATTAGTACACGAATGTGGCACGAGGTGGCGCGAATTCCTGCAGTACGTCATTGTACTACGCAAGTCAAATTACGCTATGAACGCCGCCGCACCCTGTATCTCCTCCGATTATCAGGCGTGAGACGCGGTTCTCTTGAAGGAAGATTTCAATACCTTTCCGATTCGTCATCCTATTCTGAAGAAGCCTCCGTGAACCATCTTCCCCGTCTCTAATCGCGAATAGGAGAAAAACTGTCGACAAACCTAGTATGGTTCGAGACTACGGTCATTTCCCGAGATGAGTCTGGGAAGATGTAATTTGCTGCGTCACTCCTCTTTGGACCTGTGCAATCCAAACTTTTAGAAATACGTGTCGGAAATGCACAATTCCTCCCCCTCTCCATTTCGACGTTATGCCAGAGCACGTGGTTAGCATTTTCATGGGTTTACTACCAGTGATTCCCCTGCTGGTCTACATCTCAATTTATATTTAATTTTTCACACCACAGCGCGTTTGGACGGTTTTGCATTTCCTGACTGACTGTCTTTCAACCCGTTTGATTGGTTCGCTCAAGCGCTGCCCATTGCCACTCTCCATTTCAGTTTAGTCATCGTTATTTTCGGCTGTAGTAAAGTCCACACATTGTTCATACGCAGTGTTTACTCTGCCCCGTAATGGCAAATGTTTTGTTTATGTATTTCAATGGCTTTCCTAGTTTACAGTGAATAACTCTCTTTCTGTTAGATAGCGCTTGCGTCTCAGTGAATTTCACCGTGTGGTTACTAAAAAAAATATTCGCATAGAGCTTTTTTTTTTTTTTTTTGAACTAGTCGACAGATATCTGTTCGGTTCCTGAAATCTTGTGTTAACCGTTCTTTGAGTGCTTCCCATGCAGACTTTTCCACAGGAACATGGAATAAAGTAATCGTTATCCTTTTGCAACATCATGTTGTTAGATAACATCAGAGAAGACATGACAAGGCGGGAATAGACGAAGGAGGATACACTTTTAGGGAAAAAACGGCGGAGACTCTTTGATAAGGCGAAAGAATGGCTTTGGTTCGAATGGCCAATGTATTAATTGTTCATAGAGTAATAGCGTTCGTTCTTTCCGGGAACAGTATTTCACAGGCCTCAAGTTCATATAAAACCTGTGAACCTTCACATGTAATACTTCTTTTGAAGGCTATCGATGGCAGGTACTCCATAGGACGTCAAATAACATCCAACTGTTGAAATAATTAAATAAATTAAATCGCAGACGGCCAACAAAGGTCCATAACGAAGCAGTGTTAAGAGCTGTTAACGTTCGTTGTGGGAAAAGGAGTTTTCCATTCATAAAGACGTTAGAATACTGGAATAGACAATGAGAGAGACACTACCGGAGGCGCAAAATGAAGTCGCGCATGCCTCTGCAAATTAGACAGGCGATCTAGAATTTATATAAAGTAAATGCTGTTCTTTGCTTAATTACATCAGTGGAGAACGACTGGACCGATCTGGTTAATTAAAAAAAATTGTACGCAACAGTTCGAATAAGTTTTTTAGGGTAAGACAAATTGGGAAAGTTGCTTGGAAAAACTGGGAAAATCTGTAAGTACTTTTTTTCTATCGGATTTTTGTGTGGAAAGACCGAAGCTCAAGATTCGAACGACGGAATTGCGAATTTTTTTTTCGTTATGCTCCAGGAAAAGATTTCAGGAAAAAAATTCTGGACGAACAGGAAAGAAAGTTGGAAAACTCAGACACACTGCAAAAATAATTTTTGTATGCACTCTCGATCATGACGATAAGAGGTACTTATTTTGGTTGGTTCTTTTTCTTGTTTTGTTCGCTATGTTCCTGGAATGGAAATAACTCAACTCAATGTTTCAAATTTAAAAAAATGTGGAAGATTTAGAGAAAAATCAGCAAAAACATATTCCAGGCAAAATCAAAAAAGTTAATGATTTTCTGAATACCACAGGCTTCCAAGTCCTTCCTAAAGACCCTACTAAATTGTTCAAAGAGGATGTTAAATATGCAATCATTTCATGGAAAAGCATATTCTCTGAATTTGAAGTAAAATTGTTAACTAATATGAACCCAGTGCCTCCTAGAATGTACGGGCTTCCTAAACTGCATAAACAAGATGTTCCTATTCGTCCAGTTGTATCATCATTCACTGCTCCATCTTACAAACTAGCCAGTAAACTTGATGTCCTAATTAAGAGCAAGACTAAATTCAAACCAAAGCATGGTATTTCAAACTCTGTGGACCTAGTAAACAAGTTAAAAGGTATATCTGTCTCACACAGTGATAAATTAGTATCCTTTGATGTCAACAGTTTGTTTTCTAACATATCAGTAGTAGAATGTATTGACATTCTGACAGAGCTGATCCACAAATCTAATGTCAATCCTGTGGAATTGAATGACTTGAGACTGGCCACACAGACCTGCATTGCACAGAACTATTTCCAGTTCCAAGGCACTCTTTATAAACAATTAGATGGCTTAGCTATGGGTTCCCCTCTTAGTCCACTGTTGGCTGAACTATTTATGGTCCATTTTGAACAAAATTTTCTAAAAACAGAACCTTTGAGTGCAAACATCAAATACTGGTTTAGATATGTAGATGATGTCCTGTGTATGTGGACTGGTACTACAAGACAACTCAACACATTCTTGAAAAACCTAAACAGTCAACATAAAAATATCCAGTTCACTATGGAAATTGGCAACAAATCCATAAACTTCTTAGATCTCACCATTGACACCAGTACACACACACATTGTTTCAAAATTTACAGAAAAACAACAACTACAGACACAGTAATACCTTCTTGCTCACAACACCCCATAGCTCACAAACATGCAGCTTTCCACTCAATGGTACACCGTCACATATCTATCCCCATGTCCAAAGATGATTTTAAAGCAGAGTTAGATACAATAAAATTTATTGCCTCAGCCAATGGCTACAATCCAGTTCTTATTGACCACATCTTGCACAGAAAACAAAAACGGAAAATTATACCCCTCCTCTATGCCCCACCTGCTTCCCCATCCACTGTCTGCAAGAAATGGTGTACTCTACCATTTCTAGGTCAGGTATCACAGACTGTAGCCAAAGCACCGAAATCCTGCAAGTATAGGGTTTCCTACAATGTCAGGAACACTACAGCCCAGTGGGTTTTAATAGCAAAGACAAGATCCAGTTATTAGCCAACAGTGGGGTATACAAAATCACCTGTTCTGATTGTGACAAATTTTACATTGGTCAGTCAGGCAGAGACATATCAACTAGGCTGGCTGAACATGAACGCAGCTGGAGGTTGCAGAATCCAGACTCTGCATTTGCTGAGCATGCACTGAGTGAGAGTCACAACTACCAGCCAGTGTCCCATGTACTTCATTTAGCAAACAAAGGCCATAAACTCAACCTGCTGGAAGCCCTGGAAATTAACAAACATCTTGCTCACAGTCCAGATCTCATCCTAAATGACCAGACGCAACACTTCCCCTCTCCTAAACGTCATATAATCATCTTTGTTGTTCATTACTTCCCACACTCTCTCTTCCTACATGTTCCCATTTTCCTGTAGTCATTAAGTTGTTTTATTTGTTGCAGTTGTCTTTGTATTCCACATATGCTGTAGTTTCAATAGCTAAGGGTTTGCTTTTAACTTGTACTTGTATTACTGTCCATGTTTAACTCCCCTTGTAGTTGTCTCATCAAATACTGTTCATATTTTACTTTGCTCATTTATTTAATGTAAACTGGTATACAGCCACTGCTTTGATTATAATGTTAATGTTAAAATGCAGTACTAACACACTCTCAAACTGTAGGTTCCCTCAAACACCTCAATTTTCCTGTATTTACTAATTTCTGTTTATCTTATTGATATTGCTTAAGTTCCTCGTGTATTCTGTATTTACATTGACAACTGTATCTTCTTTTTTTTTTAATTGGTTGTGTATCACTCTATGTTTCATACCTCTTGATGCAGCCTTGTCTAGTACTAATTTTATCTTATTTTATTAGTTTTGTTTATTAATAGAAACTGTTATGTAGGCATGCTATTCCTATTTTGTGCTAAAGGTTTTCCTGTCAACTCCATTGTTATTTATGTACTGTTCAGTTTTTACTATTTCATTGCAAAGATGTTACTCACTGTATGTTTCTACTTCACTCTAGATGTGTTACTTCTCTTCCAATGTTGTCTGCTAACATTTAACTTCCTTGGTGACAATACTCAGTAAATGTCTGAAGATGGCCTTGTAAGCCGAAAACCGGTTAGCAATAAAAATAATATTGTAGAAAAAAAGCAAATCTGGTGCTTTTCATTTATTATCAAAATTAAAAATAAAATTACTTTTTAACTTTTTAACTTTTGTATTGTTTCGTGATCTGTCCAAGAAATGTAGTTCTTTCATTCCCATTCCAGTTCCAGTTTATTTCGCCACTACGTGCGTAAATGTAGTTATCAAGCCGATCGGTCACATTATTTTAACTTGGAGTGTGATTCTGTTGTTAAGTTCATCGCAAACATTTCATAAAATGAATTAAGTTTCATCGTTTTGTCTCAAAAACATTTACGTATTTACCTAGGAAATACTGAGAGTTTTAAAGAGACAAACGGTTATACAGTAACAACGAAGTCTATCAACTATGATAATGAGAAAGTGTTGGTACCTCGTGGCGCATATATTTTGTTTCACTGTGAATCCTTGTTGGGAGGTGGATGACAAACGGTAAGTATGAAATAACGATCGTGATCCTAAATATCAAACTTCTCGTATTAGAACCTTCATTATCCATTTCGTTAGAAAACACTCATTTACTTTTGTGTTGGTAATGAGTAGAACCGGAAGGAATACATCATCACACTAAAATCGACATTACAGTAGATTTTTTGGAATTTAAAATTATGACCGCTACCCAGCATTGAGAACGCTCTTCTCAGATCGGGGAATTGCCTCGTGGCTCCGTTGCAGATGGACAGACCATCCAACAGGAGCAATTTCTGCGCTCCAGTATTTACTCTTTTCAGGAACATGGCATTTCCTACAAGGGAACAAGATTTACACTTTTCCCTGCCAGACAGTACATCTTTATCTCGTGGAGTCACGCTGTGTACATTAATTCCGGTCTTTGTGAGGCTGCAGTCTCTAGGGCGGTCGCTGGGTGGGACCCCGGCTACCTGCAGGAGGTCGAGATCTGTAGGGACTTAGCCGCCTGTAGGAAAGGCCTTTGTCCCGCAGTCGTATGGAAGCACCACACTGGAACGCACTGTGGAGTGCCGTGGGGCCACGTTGCCACGTGATCGGCACTTGCTCTAGAAAAACTTTGCAATGCCCACTGCGATATCTTCATCATTAGCCATGAAACGATCACCGCAGGATGAACGCCTTTTCCAGACTTCAAGTTTTCCATTTTCCTCTATCCATCTTATTTTCGATACTCTGACTACGTGTGTAGCTCAATAGCTCAAATCTCCTTGTTGCAGTATTCCAAAATCGATATCGTTGTAAAACGGAATAGATACCGAAGAAACTCTGAACTGACCGATGAAACTGGATTTCTATTCTACTTAACTGTTATAATACTTCAACTTATTTTTGTTACGTTAGAAATATTTTAATTACGAAAGTAATATAAAACAAAAAAGGAAACAAATAAAATATGCACTTGAAAGTACGAAATCAGCGTCCTAACAGACGAGTCTAAACTCTGAAGTACTTAGTTAGGACGAGACTGAAAATTGCTGTTAGAGACTTCCTGCAGTCAGCATCTCAGGAGAACTCATCAACCACAGAATGAAAAAATAGGCCTGGATACTCACGGAGAGGAACACCATGATGCGCATGGAGAAACAGGGGAAACATGAAGACCACACCTAAGACTGACGCTGGAGATGTCTTCCAAATAGAAGAATGAAAAAAAGTTCTCTTTTCACGAACCATTTCTTGTACGTGATGTAAGAATCTTACTTACAGTGTCAATGTAATAATGGTTAAAAGCAAGAAAAGCAATTCTAGAAAGGATTTTCACTCCGTAGCGGAGTGAAACTCCTTGGCAGATTAAAATTATGTGTCGGGGTCGGCACTCTATCCTTTCTTCTAGGAGTGCTACTCCAGCAAGTTTCGAAAAAGAACTTTTGTGAAATTTGGAAGTAGGAGAAGAGCTACTGACGTGCTGACTTGGTCGCATCCGTGTTTGGTGACATCGCGGTGAACGCACATTGGAAGCGTGTATTCGTCATCGCTATACTTGCGTATCACCCGACGTGATGGTATGGGGTGCCATTGGTTACACGTCCCTGTCACCTCTTGTTCGCATTGACGGCACTTTGAACAGTGGATGTTACATTTCAGATGTGTTACAGCCCGTGGTTCTACTCTTCATTCGATCCCTGCGAAACCCTACATTTCAGCAGAAAAATGCACGACCGCATGTTGCAGGTCCTGTACGGGCCTTTCTGGATACAGAAAATGTTCGACTGCTGCCCTGGCCAGCACATTTTCCAGATCTCTCACCAATTGAAAACGTCTGGTCAATGGTGGCCGAGCAACTGGCTCGTCACACTACGCCAGTCACTACTCTTGAGGAACTGTGGTATCGTGTTGAAGCTGCATCGGCAGCTGTACCTGTACACGCCATCCAAGCTCTGTTTGACTCAGTGCCTAGGCGTATCAAGGCCGTTATTACGGCCAGAGGTGGTTGTTCTGGGTACTGATTTCTCAGGATCTATGCACCCAAATTGCGTGAAATTGTAATTACATGTCAGTTCTAGTGTAATATATTTGTCCAATGAATACCCGTTTATCATCTGCATTTCTTCTTGGTGTAGCAACTTTAATGGCCAGTAGTGTATATCTTTTTAAACAAAAATTGTACACTCACACAGCACAAGGGGAGAAACACACGGCATAGAAACGGCGTTGGGGGGGGGGGGGGAGGGGGAAGAAATGGACAGAGAGAAGGGGGAAGGGGGGGGGGAGGGGGAGGAGGAGGAGGAGTAGGAGGAGGAGATTAGGTCGCATGTCCAATTCATATGTATGTTTAGCAATTGCAAAGCACAGTCGGGTTCGCTAGCTAGTAACTTCAAAAGATAGTAGATAGACTTTTCATTATTAAGCTGTGCAGTGAAATTGTCCTTCGTATGTTATCTTCCAATGACTTTATGAAATTTCCTTTGTGTTTCTATTTTTGTTTCCATTTTCACGTTGCTTCCATATACAACCTGGAATCTGATTAGTGTTGTCCTTGTCGTTCTCATGAATAATATCGCAGACTAAGTAGTTAAAATGAGGAATTTGTTTGATTGGGTTTTTGGCGATAATTATTTTAGATCTATACGGCTATTATGGATTACACACTCATTAGCTTTAATGATACGGAGTTGGCAATTAACTGGGGATTTCGTCGGGCATGAACACGACAGAATGCGTAATGCGGCAACAACACTGGTAGTCAATTAACAACATCAGCGCCGCCAAGGAAATTTTGCTCCCAACGTTAAATACTGAGGGCGATTAACTTAATACTATGGCGTTAATGAATTTTCTCAGCATTATGTTACTTACAGTTACTTTGCCTGGCATTTAATTAAATTACAATAATATTTAAGTGAATCTCATGATTGAAGGTACTGGTTGCCCAAAATAAAACTGCCCTTAAAGGTGTTTGTGGGACCCCTTAACAACGTTACCTGAAGAGCAAATAGATTATTACGAATAGGTACTAAAAAATTAAATGTGAGAAGCCGTAGAACACACTGTACATTCTACCCTGGCAGGAGTCCATGAGTTATTAGACAAGAAGACGAGATCAAAGGCAGTGAAATGTCCTGACCCCGAAGTTCGTCTGATCTATTTCGCTGCGGTTTTTACCTATGTGCCTGGTTGGAGGTTCAGGCCCATTCAAAGCCTATGCACTGATGGATCCACAGCACAACGTTGAATAAGCCATTATTGCCTTCCCTTGGGCAAATCTGCTTGTGTGTGTCTCAGTTACATAAATAACAAAGCGCTACATCGTGTTCAACGCTAACCGTTTGCACCGTCTTCGAGGAAGGCAGTTCTCCTCTTCATTAACTAGAGACCAGGTTTTTCTGGACCACCCAGTACATAATGCCAATCCTGTGTATCAGTGATATACAAATAAAATTTGTAGCGGAAAACAACGGAATGATATTTACATCTCATGCTGTTCTAGATTTTCATCTATAATCCACTTGCCGACGTACTGCGCGTGGCAGGGGGTACCCTGTACCACTACTAAGTAAGTCATTTCCTTTCCTGTTCCGCTGGAAATAGAGCGAGGGAGAAACTACTACCTACACCTTTCTAAGCTTATCTTCACGGTTCTTTCGACAAATGTACGTTGGCGGCTGTAGAATCGTTCTGCAGCCAGCCTCAAATGCTAGTTCTCTAAATTTTCTCAACAGTGATTCTCGAAAAGAACGTGGCCTTCTCTCCAGTGATTCCCTTTGAGTTCTCGAAAAGTCTGCTTAACACTTGCGTGTTGTTCGATCCTATCCGTAACAAATCTAGTAGCCCGCCTCTCAATTGCTTCAATGCCTTTCTTTAATACGACCTGATGCGGATCCGAAACACTAACAGTATTCAACTACGGATCGCACTAAAGTCCTGTATGCGGTCTCCTTTACAGATGAACCATACTTTCCTAAAATTCTTCCAATACACCGAAGTCAACCATTCGCCTTCTCTACGACAATCCCTACATGACCATTCCATTTCATACTGCTTTGCAACGTTGCGCCCAGATATTTAAACGACGTGACTGTGTCCAGCAACACACCACTAATGCTGTATCCGAACATTATGGGTTTCTTTTTCCTATTCCTCTGCATTAACTTACACTTTTCTACATTTAGAGCTAGCTACCATTCATCTTTTGTCTAAGTCATCTTACATCCTCCTGCAGTCACTCAACGATGAAATCTTCGTCACAGCATCATCAGCAAACAGCCGCATACTGCTGCTTACCCTGTCCACCAAATCATTTATGCATATGTAGAATAAAAGCGGTCTTGTCATACTTAACTGTCACACTCCTGACGATATCTCATCGCTCGCCAATGAGGACAACATACTGGATTCTATTACTGACTAAGTCTTCGAGTCACTCACATACCTTCGTTAACATTCGGCAGTGTAGCACCGAGTCAAATGCTTTACGGAAATCTAGGAATAATGAATCCGCCTGTTGCCCTTCATTCACGGTTCATAGGATCTCATGTGTTTACCCTTCTTATGTACAGGAGTCACCTTTTCCAATCGCTTGTGACTGCGTCGGGCGGGAGATTCGCGATAAATACAAGCCAACTAAGAGCCAATGCTCTAGAGTATTCTTTGTAAAACCGAACTGGGAGTCCAGCAGGACCTGCGACTTAATTGTTTTCAACTCTTTCAGCTGTTTCTCTACACAAGAGATGCTTACTACAATGCCCTGCATACGGGAGCGTGTGCAGTGATCAAATGTTGGTATGTTTGTATGATTCTCCTGTGTGAATATTTCTTAAATGCGAAATTTTAGAACTTCTGCTTTACTTTTGCTGTCTTCTACTGCCACGCCAGATTGGCCAACGAGTGGCTGGACATAGAGGTCTTTGACCACTTAGTGAATTTATATAGGATCAGAATTTTCTGGGGTTCTCGTCAAGATCTTTTGCTAAGGTATGTCGGCGGTCGTAGTTGTAAACCTCGCGCATGGATCATTTTACATAAGCACTAAATTGTATTAACTTTAGCCTGTCGCCATTTG
The DNA here is from genome assembly GCF_021461385.2 of Schistocerca piceifrons. Lineage (NCBI taxonomy): Eukaryota > Metazoa > Arthropoda > Insecta > Orthoptera > Acrididae > Schistocerca > Schistocerca piceifrons. The sequence goes on along the minus strand of NC_060142.1, from coordinate 279,317,149 downwards.
GCGTTCTTTTTTGAACGGAGAGTCCAACAACCTTTGCTTTCTCAGATTTTTCGAATTTCGTTGTTGAACTACGGTGGGTCTTTCCCGTCCTTGATTCACTTCCTCGGTACATATTTCTCCAGAGAGTTGATATACAATCCGTTTAAACTTCGCCCATAGTTCATCTACGTCCATCGTACTGGAACTAAAGGGTGTCAATTCACTGTCCAAGTGGGATGCCAACAACTGTCTATCTGCTCTTTCTAGCACAAACACTCGCTTAGCCTTCTTTATTGATTTATTAACTTTAGTAACCAAACTCAATATGAAGACATCTTGATCACCAATCCCTCTCTCTGTACTGACACCGTCCATTGAGTCAGGCCCCTTTGTAGCTACAATGTCAAACAAATCCCTTGCGCGTGGGTTGTAAAACTAGCTGCTCAAGACAGCTTTCGAAAAACGTGTTCATAAGAACTTCGCAAGACTATCTGCCTATACCCCCTGCAATGAATCCATAGACGTCTCAGCCTGTACTCGGTAATTAAAGTGGCCACCAACTAATATCGCATGATCTGGGTATTTCCACACTACTGACCGAAGACTTTCTGTCAATAATTATAAAATCGTCACAGCGGAGTCGGAAAGTCGGTAAAAACACCCAAAAATCAATTTTATTTCATTCAAACTTAAATTCGATCACTGTCAGAATAATATTTTTGCCTAAACACGCGAAAGGCCACAAAATATTACGATATACACTGGCTGAATATATTCGCTAATAAGTCAATACATTACTACCGCTGTCAACCGTGGACTACACTGCTTCCGGCTTGTAGTGTTTGGCATGGCCGGCCGGAGTGGCCGTGCGGTTCTAGGCGCTGCAGTCTGGAGCCGAGCGACCGCTACGGTCGCAGGTTCGAATCCTGCCTCGAGTATGAATGTATGTGATGTCCTTAGGTTAGTTAGGTTTAATTAGTTCTAAGTTCTAGGCGACTGATGACCCCAGAAGTTAAGTCGTATAGTGCTCAGAGCCATTTGAACCATTTGTTTGGCATGAAAGGTCTTCCGCCGACGAAACTCAACGCGCCGTGCGCACGCACACACGAAGAGACACAGACAAAGAGTATTACGAACCTCAATTAGACAGTTCAGTGCCTGCACCCTGCTCAGTACAGTAATCTCAGTATGGTCGCCATTTACGAAAAAGTTGGTTCATTAATAAGAGTGTCTGCAACGTAACTACCAGTTATAGCGACAATGTCCCAGACTTCCAAGAGAGAGCCATGTTATGTACATTTCGTTGTACTCTAACAGGTACAGGACATCAAATGCTACGCATCAACCACTATTGAAATTAAGTACTACATTGTAACATACCCTTAATATGAAACTTCCTGGCAGATTAAAACGGTATGCCGGGCCGAGACTCTAACTCGGGACCTTTGCCTTTCCCAGGCAAGTGCTCTACCATCTGAGCTACCGAAGAACGACTCACGCCCCATCCTCACAGCTTTACTTCTGCCAGTACCTCGTCTCCTACCTTCCAAACTTCACAGAAGCTCTCCTGCGAACCTGGCGTGAGCCGTGCTTGGGTAGCTCAAATGGTAGAGCACTTGCCTGGGAAAGGCAAAGGTCCCGAGTTCGAGTCTCGGTCCGGCATACATTTTTAATCTGCCAGGATGTTTCATATCAGCGCACACTCCGCTGCAGAGTGAAAGTCTCATTCTGGATATCCTTAATAATTATTATTTGTTATTTCATATTGATTTACCACACAAGCGGGGATTGGGGTTCACTGACTGTTAATAACACTCCCCACCGTAAATGTTGCACTGTGAATTAAGTGTTGCGGTTCTTACGAGCTATATGAGATGAAGTAGTTATGATGGTCGTCAACTAAACGCTTCAGAATCAACCAAGAGACACGTGCAAAACTTTGGCACTTTTATAGTTTTAAATAAGGATAGTATTTCGAACAAGCGTAATTTTTGGGATAAAGGTACATGTGGGAATACCGCCTTTCTCTCTGACCAGGTGTTTGAACTGCAGCGAGCCGTTTGGAGCGACGCTTTTCGCTGACACCTTCTAATGCACTTTTCCTTGGCATTGTAAGATTGTCATTTATTGTTTATGACAGTAGTATTTGCACCACCCTGTTGTTGACAAAAGTTAATAATTAAAGGGGCAATACAACCACAAAATGAATGAAGCAAAGAAATGTAATTTCCTGCCCATGACAATATCTGACTGTCATCAATTGCTTTTAAATCCTAACTTTCGACCTCAAGATTTACATTTACCTGTTGTTTAACTGAAGTTTAATGAGAAATACGACTATTAATATAAAACACAAAGAAGTACCTAACTGCGAAATGTATAAGCTGAAACGTAGTGTTCGCTTCTTGTGTAGTTTATGACTAAAGCCACAAAAACATCTAACTGTATTTCGAGATTTTAATTGCACTTCAGGCTCTATGTAAGCATATTAGGTCGTAGTAGCAATACTTAAATCACAATTCAACGCGACAATGGCAGAGTTTTTTTTTTTTTGTTTTTTTTTCGGTAACTATATTCGTTTAGACAAATCAACTTGTATGACGGCCAGAGCTAACGGACTACCGCAGTGGTCACAGTTATTATGTATAACAATGCTGCACACAAAGTATCCAGTTGATAAATAGAAATAGATCGACGACGACGATGATACACATTCTGTGGTAGGATTCGAACTTAGGCTGATTGTAGTGGCGTAGCAAGACAGCCACGCCACTCGGAAGTAGCCGAAAGGCACGCGTTAAGCTCACGCAGGCTGGCGTGAGGTCTGAAACAGGATACGTAATGAATGCTATCAAGAAAAGTACGTAGCTTCTGGAATACTTAACTTTAATCCATAATTGTAGAACATCGCTCTTGATGATACATGCTTCATAATATTAATTAGCAATTGAATACGGCGCCTTGCTAGGTCGTAGCAATTGTAGCTGAAGGCTATACTAGCTATCTTCTCGGCAATTGAGAGCGTAATCTCAGTGAACCTTTCCTAGCAAAGTCGGCTGTACAACTGGGGCGAGTGCTAGTAAGTCTCTCTAGACCTGCCGTGTGGTGGCGCTCGGTCTGCTATCACTGACAGTGGCGACACGCGGGTCCGTCGTATACTAATGGACCGCGGCCGATTTAAAAGCTACCACCTAGCAAGTGTGGTGTCTGGCGGTGACACCACACTGATTACTTTATCAGGTGTGTCAAAAGCACTCGCAACACGTCCATCCACACCACATATGGAAAATTTACGAAAGGATGTGCAGTACTAACTTAAAGTAACAATGAAAGGGGAGATTAGGCTTTCACGTCCCGTCGAGGACTAGGTCATTAGAGACTGACCACAAGCTCGGAATACACACAACTTAAACCTCGCCGCGCGGGGTATCCTCGCGGCTTCCCCCCCCCCCCCCCCCCCCTCCGCGCGCGAGCGCACACACACACACACACACACACACACACACACACACACACACACACACACAACACACACACACACACACCCCGGAAGTTAAGAGTCCTACGTACTGCCCCTGCCTGGGCTTCAGTTTATTCTTTCTCGTGAATAATAAAACACACTATGACGTGTGTGTGTGTGTGTGTGTGTGTGTGTGTGTGTGTGTGTGTGTGTGTGTTGTCCTTAGCGTAAGTTGGTTTAAGTTGGATTAAGTAGGGTATAAATCTAGGAACAGATAACCTTAGCAGTTCGGTCCCAGAGAAGCTTAGCACAAATTTACAAATTTCCATTTAATCCTCGTACCTCGGAAATGCAGTTCCCTCCTCTTAACCAATGTGCCAATTCGCTCAGACCGGTAATGTGTACTTGATAAAACATGAAATGAGCCGGCTGATGGTATTTCTTTTCCTTTTTCGTGTTGTTCTGTAGAGGAGAGACTTCTCTCTAGACTACCGCAAGATGTGCAGTAGGAAGGGCTGACACCTTGTCCAGCCTTTTCTGATAGGTTCAAACCATTAAACAAATTTACGGATCATTTGATATATCACAAACGTCGATCCGACTAACATTCAGAAAGTCGATAAAACTAATCCTCAGTTAAACCACGTCGAAGTAATTTTCCCCGACAGTCAGATATCACTATACGCTTGCCTAACCAGAGGACTGTTGTCTCATGGGGGGCGTAGTAATTTTCTGAGCCTTGATTTAAATCTTCCTAATAATTTACAACATGGCCAACAGCCACAAAGGGTGTTCGGACCGTTATTTTCGATTCAAGATCACGGCTTCTTCTTGGCGGAGGAACACCAATCTGTCTCTTCCCTTTCGGCAAGTTGCCGCTACATGACGGAACCTAATCTACGGCACCGTGAGACCAGGCCTTGCGGGCCGGAGCAAAACTTAACTGTCACTCTGGTTAGGTTGGCTAGGGTCTCTTTCTTCTGCCGCCGGACGCTTTTTGGGTTGCAATGCTCTCGGTAACAAAAGTGACAGGAGAGCTGCTTGCAATGGTTAGTTGGAGCCGGTCCGTGGAGCTCAGTAGCACAGAAGTTTCGGCTTTTTTTAATTTCTTTGTGCTTGCCTACTATTGTCAGTCGCAGCCATGCACCTTACAGCTTTAGTTCCAACAGTTTCACATTAAAGGTAACGCAACCGCGATTATTTCTGTCGTGGACCGTCACAAAAACGATTTGCGTATCGATCGATAGGTTTGACAAAACTAACCAACCTCGCTCGATATCACTATGTACTGCCCCTGCCTGGGCTTCAGTTTATTCTTTCTCGTGAATAATAATACCCTCGGGCATGGGTGGGTGTGTTATCGTAAGTTAGTTTAAGCCTAGGGAAAGGTGACCTCAGCAGTTTGGTCCCATTAAATAATAATAATTACAATTTATCTCCCTGTGTACTCTCTCTCTCTCTCTCTCTCTCTCTCTCCTGATCAAGGGCTGGACGAGTTAACAGGACACTCGTGTACGTTGCAGATTGTTCCCTTTGTCTTCTCCTGCAGCAAGACGTTTTCTGGTCAGGTCTGCGCTACTCTTTGTATATATGTGTGTGTGTGTGTGTGTTATCCGATATTTTCATTCGAACAGGCTATTTCGCATTTCCATGTGTTTGTTTATGGAAATACATCAAAGATTTTAACAGATCTATCCGGTTCGTGGACTGTAGAATTCCCTCGTTGCCCTCGACAACCCTTTAAATAACAGACAGAAACCAGAGGTCCGATGCTTGCCACAGTCAAGACAGCATAAGATAAGAAGGGAAGGTCAAATGTAGCTGTTAAATGGGAATATGAAGTCGGACAGCCATTTTAATTTCCACCGCCTCCATCGCCAGGTTCGTTGTAACATCTACAGTTTCTACGTTTGTTTAATATTCCTTCGCGCACTCGCCGCCACCACGGCACCCTCACGTCTTTATACCGCGCATCCCACTTCTTAATATTCGACACACAATTGTTAATACGTTTGGCCTCCTTTCATATTCTACACGATAGAACCAACAATGTCCACTGGCGTCCTTAATTTCCACTCGTAAGCACGAGCTGGTAATTTACTGTTGCCTGCCATTAACGATTCCCTGACAATTATTGTCATTAGGGGCGCATTACTACAAACACAGCTAATGGTTGGCTACAGTGATGCTATCTGCTTGTGGAACATTCGCACACCTGATACAGATTTCAGATGCATACTTGCGGATGGTTTTTTTTAGAGAGACCACAACGAGTTTCCGCGAACAGCAGTGAGAATATTCTGGAGAACAGGTCTGCGACGTGGCTTTACTGAATCGCCATTTCGCCCTGAGTCACAACGCACTTCTTCGAATCCAGGCTGCTCCCTGAATACCGATCGATATCTGCTTCACGGAACTTCCGTGACGACTGCATCGAAATTTTCTTCTTAGAGTATTATTCAGCTACTGCATAAGGCATGTGTATGTGCCTAACGAATACTTCACACGCAGATACCGCTAGTCCTGCCCAATGGAACATCAGCAATGGATAGCTGGAAACCGGGAACAGTACAACAGCAGACGTAAAAAGGAACACACGCAGATCATTAGACGTTCTACCGACGCAACTAGTTTACGACTGCTGCGAAATAGATGTCATCTACTGAACAACAGTGTCACCAACACCATCGCCACTTTGCGTGACATTGTATCTTCTCCCTCCCATCTTACTCGTATTTTACGATTTTTATACAGAATTTTCGATAATTACTGAATGTTTTTATATGTATTGTTGTGCATGAATACAGAACATACATACACACTTTCACTATGATCCCAAATTCGGAAATTAGAAGCTTGAATGTCCCAAATCTTCAGGATAGTAGAAGATCCTGAAAAAAGTACTTAGAGGTAAGGAACTTACAGCGCAAATAAATCTATAGTTTGTTTATAGACAGAACCTGCTTACACCCAACGGCGACGACGTAAGCCCACAGCATGAGCATCTGTTCGAAGTGACGACCGCTAGCCTTAACGCACGCCTTACAACGGCTGGTAATATAAGACAAGCGTGGCTAATACATGTTCGTTACTCCACACATCGTTATTCTGGTATTTGAAAATATCATCGCGGTTCAAACAGATCTCATTTGTGAACAAGGCATACTTTGTAATGTTCGACGCTGCAGTACTCTGCTTTTAACACTCTTCAATATTTTATCGAGTGAATGTTTGTTCCATTCCATCAGACACCTCTCAATATTAGTAAATTTACCACACTGTGCTTCTCTCAATATTTCCACGTTTTTCAGAGCACAGAAATCTTATTTTATAAAGAATGGACTGTGCGATGCCACACACAAATCGAATCGCACTTGGCGACTTCCCCCCCTCGACTGCACTCACAATTTGAAGCTTATCCTTTAACATCCTGAGTACGGCGACGCACTTTCCTGAACTGTTGAGGCTTCCCAACTATCTCGTCTCTGTTTCCTAACGCTAAGCGCAAACTGAGCCGCACAGAGCACGTGTGGAATGACACGAAATTACTACTGTCATTCACGGGAGTTGCTCGGTCGTTTTAGCATCTAGTGAAAATGTGATATCTGTACGCATGTAGTATGTCTCCTATTACATCGATATCCAAGTAATCACAGTGAATCTTATAGACTTCAGATATTGCACGTTTCTGAGCAGGCGCACAAAGGGGATACATCTGTGGAAATTACCACTTTTAAAATTTTTGTAACAAGTCGTACAGACACGCCACGATAATAGGCAGCACCTAAACAAGGTTTGTTTCACTGAATAATACTCAAAATTTCCTGTCTTGCTACTTAATCACATGATTTTCTAATATCACTTCCTATTTCACTATCCACCGATAATATTCTGTCCCTTCTTGCGATATGAAGACATTATGGAAGCAGAAGATATATTCACAGTGGGTAATGGCCCACCAGTTATTGAATTGTGCGTTGTTCTTGAAAAAAGAAAAACAAAAGAGCAGAAGTATATAAATAACTGAAAACTGTGATGTCCTAATGAGAAAACACCGTAAGATTAAATAACGAAAAACGAAACATTATTAAGTGACAAAGTTGAGTAGTAAGGCAATATTTTTTCCGGACGGCCAAGACTACCACTGTCCATACGTGCGGCGTCGCCCTTCGACGCTGTTTTCCCCCTCCCCGCCTCACCTCTCACACAGTGAGAAATTGCCACAATCACAATGCCACGCGACCTGGCGCAGGCGCGGATCGCGTCGTCATCGCTTCGCGTCCCAATTTGTGGTGTCGCACCTGAATCTGTTTGGTTACAAAAACGCGCGCTGCCATGCACCGCACCACAAGCACTGCAATGTGCTGCAGTAAGAAAAATTGGTCTCCTATTCTGTTCAAATCCTCGTCTCGCCATCCAGATAGTTTTCCTTTGCTGACTAAATCGTTCAAGGTAAATGCCGGTTTGGTTCCTTTGTAAAGGACGATTTCCTTCTCCATCCTTCCACAATCCGAATTCGAGTTCATCTAATGATTTTTTTCTCGATGGGACGTAAATACGCTCATCTTCCTTCCTTTTCCCTCTCTGCCCGGAGTATCCGCAAACAATCTAACAATCCACTTATCTGCACACTTAAAGTTTATCCAGATTCAGACACTGTTCCACAAACGTATCTGTATCTATGTGAAATGCAGCATTAACTGACTCGGTAGGTAATTAAATGGCTCCCCGCAGTCACTAAACATTACTCTCGCTTATAAAGAAGGAAGGTCAGTTAGACTTCTTTCAGACAGTGAAATGCTGATTAGATGTGTATTTCGGTGTCTGGGCGTAATGCAGAAACGCGGCGCGTTGTGTTTGCGCGCCTTAATTTTGCAGCTCTCATAATTTTGAAAGGGACTCAATGTTTAGCGACGAGAAACGAAGACTTTGTACCGCCCAAGTAGAAACGTTTCAAATACAGACTGGCAGCAACAAGAAAAATCAAAAAATGAATCTGTTAATTTAAGTGTTGGGGAGTCGCTTCCGAATGTGCTTGTCTTGAGTATAGCTTTGTATGGAAGTGAAGCGTGGGTGATAAACTGAGCAGACCAGACGAGAACAGAAGCTTTTAGAAATGTGGTGCTACAGAAAAAAAATTATTTAGATGGGTAGACAGATTAAGTAATTAGGAGGTACTAAATGTAACTGGGGAGGAGGGAAAGAGCACTTGGTGCAAATTGACTAAAAGAAGGGATCGGTTGATAGAATACCTCCTGTGGCATCCAAAGAATACTCCGTTTCTACATGGAGGGAAGAGAGTGTGTGTGTGTGTGTGTGTGTGTGTGTGTGTGTGTGTGTGTGTGTGTGTGTGTCGGGGAGGGGGGGGGGGGGACTGCAGACGGAGGTGAAGGCATGATTACCGTAAGCAGGTTCAATTGGATGTAGGCTGCAGTAGTTAGACCAGGCGCACTTTGAGAAGCAGCCGACGAAGGGCAGGGCAAAGCAGCACAGCGGAGGAAATACTCCGCGATACGATGTGATCGTATGTTGGGTGGCAGTTCCATTGCCGCGGCCACCACGCCTGAACACACGGTCTGGATTCAGCCCACCATCTTTGTGGCGCTCGTGCAGTGAACTCCGTTCTTCGCAATACTCGTCGAAAACGGAAGCAAGCCCTGCCCTACACACCAGCTTGCACCGTCGTAAGAGGTCTGTTCAAAAAATTCCGGAACATTCGTAACTTCACGTCAATGGTGTGTTGGAGCGAAATGCGGTTGGCATCCCTGCACACGCCTGTGTTTAATGTGTAAGTGCCGGGAGTTTCATTGTTGTATATCTGTTAAGTTTTTATTCAGTGCTGTAATGATTACAACGTTGTGTCGCACAGTTTACGAATTTCGAGATGTCAGAGTTAGAGGAGCAATGCGTCTGCATTAAATTATGTGCGAAACTCAAGAAAAACTTTACAGAGACACACCAAATGATGAAGGAAGCCGTTAGTCATGAGTGCTTAAGCCATACTCAGTGTCACGAGTGGTTCACACGGTTTAAAAATGGCCGGACGGAAGTTGAAAATGACCTTCGTTTAGGACGCCCTTCGACGTCTGCCAACGACGCGCATATCAAGAAGGTTAACAAAACTCCTTGCCAATCGGAGACAGACTGCCCGAGAGACGGTAGAAGAATGTAAGATTTCAGTTATATTATGTCATGAAATCGTGACGCTGCATCTTGGAATGCATCGTGTTGCCGCCAAGTTCGCCCCCCCCCCCCCCCCCCCCCCCCCTCCAACGGCTCATGAGCCAAGACCAGGAACACCTTCGCCTCGTAATCGGTGAAGAGCTTTCGGATCGCGCAAATAAGAATGAGATGTTCCTCAAGAGAATCATAACTGCCCATGAGACGTGGATCTACGATTATGATGTTGATACCAACGTTCATTTTTCACAATGTGTCTGGAAAGGTTCTCGACACACACACACACACACACACACACACACACACACACACACACACACACACAAAAAAACGCTCATCGGATCAGGTCAAACGTCAAAGCCACGCTGATCGTTTTCTTTGACTTAGAGGGATTAGTTCATCATAAATTCGTGCCACAGGGATGGTTAATCGATGGTATTATCGGGACGTCTTACGAAGTCTGCAAGAAAATTTGAGAAGGAAATCACTGGAAATGTGGCGAAGCAATTAATGTCTCTTGCATCATGATAACGTGGCCCGCGAATTCATCCCTGTTATTGCGTGACTATTGCACTGTGCTGCCTCATCCTCCATCCTCTCCAGACCTGGACCATGCGGACTTTCTTTTTATTTCCGAAGTTGAAAATCCCGTTGAAAGGACGACAATTTGCAACGATAGACGAGATCTAGCAAGACAACTAACACGACTCCTTCCGGAAGTGGAAACGACGTTGGGAGCTGTGTATCAAATGTGCAGGAGAGTATTTCGAAAGAGATCATGTACAATATGTAAAAGATAAGCGCAGAAAAAAATTGTGGCCAAAGTTCCGGCATTTTTTTAACAGACCTCTTATTTGAGGTCGTTTATTTTCTGGCCCGCTCTAAACCCTCCCACAATAACATACTGCCAAAAGGCGTTTTAAGGCATTGAAAAGGACCTCTGGAAAGGGTTACGTGCTACAAACAGCATTTGCATTCTAATATGAATGCATCAGACTGCACGAAGACCATCAATTTAATTTTGTTCTACTAAGCAATGCTGTCTGCAATTTACGACTGGTGGAATGAAGTGAAACCTGTTAACTGACCACCAATAACGAATTGCCATTTGTTTCAGTATTACAGCATTGCTGTTTATGTCATTTTTTCATTCTGGCTGTTGGAAGTACAGAAGTTAGCTGTAAATACGTTTCAAAATAAAGAATGAATGAATATTTTTCATTGATTTTCGAGTTTTTCTGTTAGAAGAGAGTTTCAATTGGGTAGAACTGACGTTCCAATCTGCTTTCCAGTTCTAAAAAAGTCCTTTTTAGGTGCTGACCGAACAGTAAAGAAACGTCGTAAAATTTCAGAAATATTGAATCGAAACATGTACCAAGAAGGTTATGCAGAAGTGAATGACAATAATTTTGGGGAAATATTGGAAAATATTTGATTAAAAAAATTAAGTAAAAATTTGAAGCCTATAAATGGGATCAGTCACATGAAAAGGATTCATCTGAACAAGTACATAGTAGGCGAAAGGATAATTGATGTGAAAATCCTAGCTCACCTCAACTACTTTTCTAATGATCCTCCAAAGAGCTTTTTGCTATCACGCAAACGCGGATAAGGCTTTAGCAAAATAGCAAATAGATACAAAGTAACATCTATTACCAAGATTAAACAAGAAACGAAAGACTATGTAAAAAACTACAAAGCCTCAGATTTTGAAACAAAAATTGGAGAGAAAATGACACTTAAGTTTACACCACGATTGTCAGTTTGCCACGTAACAAACTTACTGCCCTAGATGCTGTTCTGACTCTAGAGCAGAGGAGCCTGTGTTGGAAAAATAATATAAGCACTATCATTGGAAGTGATGCACATTTGTGTGTTTGTTTCTACTAAATGTACTAAATTGCTTTATTAAATATTAAAAAGTGAATTTTCACACGTAAAATGTATTTGCCAGTTCTGTGTTACTGAAAATTAATCGTACGCACGATATCCAAAATAATTTACAAAGGCATATTGGCCAACGTAACACAACAAACCGCATTTAGTCCATAATACAAGCCCTCTTACCTTTAAAGTAAAACAAAAAAAAAATCTAGTGATAAAAACATTTTTATCAATAGCCATCGTGTTTTGTGTAAAATTCGGAAAAATAATATACTTTTCGTGGTGTACGGTTTTCGCTTCTCTTGAAAATTTTACTGTCTCTGACGTTATGTTTTCAAAAAATTGCTCTTCATTTGCAGCTGTGAGATACAAAAACCTTCGCTAGCCTAAGCTCCCCTGGGTCGGCGGCATTCGTAGATGACGAGGCATATGCAGGATAGACTAGTTGCATCAAACCAGTGTTCCGATCGAAAACAACAACAACAACAACAACAAAGTAGTTCTTCAGTGCGGCGCCCTCAGCTGCGGCTAGGTTGGTGCGGCGCGGGAAACGACTCGATTAACTGGAACACGCGCATATTGGGACGCAGTCGACGAAGGGAAGGGCAGCGCACAGGTTTTTGTGACTCGGGAGTGTAAATATAAGAGCGCAGATTGGGAGGTAGTGCAGCACAGTCACAGCCTCCCCCTACGCCGTGCAGTATTCGGACAGTTTACAACGCGATCACCAGACCTGCTCCCGCGGAATGACGACAAGGAAGGCGAAGGTATTGCAAATATTGATGGGTACGGGGAAGTTACATCTCAAACTGATGATCCTGCAGTATTAGACGCCGGCCGAAGTGGCCGTGCGGTTAAAGGCGCTGCAGTCTGGAACCGCAGGACCGCTACGGTCGCAGGTTCGAATCCTGCCTCGGGCATGGATGTTTGTGATGTCCTTAGGTTAGTTAGGTTTAACTAGTTCTAAGTTCTAGGGGACTAATGACCTCAGCAGTTGAGTCCCATAGTGCTCAGGGCCATTTTGAACCAGTATTAGACATTTCCCCATTAACCGAGCGTCGACGTCGTAAATAACAACCAAAGAAAATGAAGAAACATTATGTTTCCAAGCTTATGCAACCCACCACTGTGTAGCGTAAAATATTACTGTGACATATCAAGATGCAAACACTGCGTCTAGTGCTTTACATAGGGGTACCTTATTGTACTTTTCGTTTCATGTGATTGCAGAGGTCTACATATATCTTCCTTAATTTACGCCGGTCATGCGCGTCACCTGGGCACATCTTGCCGCACTACACGCGGTGTTTTGGATCTTGATTTGCCACAGTAATATTTGTGTCCACGCCAAACGTACATTATGCGGTGTGCGGCTCAAACTGCGTTAATTTTGTGCTGCTTTGGCGGAGTAAGCTGGTGTGCTCAAGGTAACATGCGGTAGTCCGCTACCTTCCTCAACCTTCTTGATGATATATTAGCGGTTTTCTTTTAACCATGTCCACTTTGCGTTTTATATATGTTACGACGGATGGATTACATATCCAGTTACTTTTGCGTCCATTTTCCATTTTATATGGCGTTGTGACGGGTAACTTTTCACATCCAAGTACTTTTTCTTAGTTTTCTACAGGATGTGGCAAACAAAAGAGGCCCGAACGAATGTATGCGATTGGACGTGAATTTATGCATATAACCACACACCATGACGCGCACACCACGTGTAAGCCTGTCACGTGATCCATGCCGATTCAGGGCGTAGTGCGAGCTTTGTCAGTGTGAGAGGAGCAGTGCAAAGTGGACGATGGTACTCACAGTGGAACAGCGGGTGTTCGCTGTGGAAAGTTACGTGACAACCGAGTTGTGAAAACTGTGTCGTCAGTTGTTTGCTGAGAAGTTAAGTTGTGTCAAAGTGGCAGCAGAAAGTGCTGTACACTCTCTAGTCCTAAAATGGCGTCAGACAGAATCTGTTTTCAACAAGTCAAAAAAATTCTGAAACGTGTCCGCACACCAGAGAATGTGGCTGCAGTTCACCAGAAAATGCTTTAGAGTCCTACCAACTCAAACCTAAGCATGTTGCAAGAGGTCGGCATATCACGTTGATCATGCGGATGCATATTCCACCTCGACCTGCACGTGGTTCCCGACGGAGTGTTTGTTGTTCATGCATTCAAACCAGCAGGTGTTCCTCAGCGCCTTCAATTTTGTATGCCTGTTGAAGCCTGAATTCACCTGAGTTGTTACATCAACTCACTGGATCACAGGTTCTGGGCACCGGAGAATCTGCATAACTTCCACGAACCACCATTGCATGATCAGAATGTTGGCGTTTGGTGTGCAGTGTCTCCACGCCGCATCACTGGTTCCATCTTCTTTCATCGGACGCTAATTTCGGCGCCTTACAGTCCCAACATTTTGAAAACAATAGTGGCAGTATTAACGGAGGAGGCAAAGACCAACAGTTACTTCTGTCACGATGGAGCAACTGCCCATACAATTGGCCGAAACTTGGAGCACATTTACACAATCTTCAAGCCTGAAGAATTGTTACAAGAGGTCACTATGGTCGTGACCCTAGATGGCCACCCACGTCACCTGATTTGCCAGTGTGCGATTGCTCTATGCGGAGAGTTCAAGGCCGGCCGCAGTGGCCGAGCGGTTCTAGGCGCTTCAGTCTGGAACCGCGCGACCGCTACGGTCGCAGGTTCGAATCTTGCCTCGGGTGTGGATGTGTGTGATGTCCTTAGGTTAGTTAGGTTTAAGTAGTTCTAAGTTCTAGGGGACTGATGACCTCAGATGTTCAGTCCCATAGTGCTCACATCCATTTTGGAGAGCTCAAGTCTAAGGCGGATCCAATAATCCTTATAGTCTTCAAGGAGTCCAGCAGAAAAGTTCGGCTGAGACTGTAGCAATTCCAGCGGTTTAGCTTCGATCTGCCTACAGCAAGTTACTGACCAGGCCTAACAGCGCCAAGAGATGAATAGTGGTCGCTTTTAACATCTTCTATAGTCAGGTTAACACTGTATTTCCCTTCCTCTGCTGTGTTTCTTTGTACCATTGAACGTTGTTCTCCAGGCCAATTTTATTTGCCCCACCCTGTATTACTTGTAGTTCAGTTTATCTGCGTAGTCGTGCAGGACAGGACCGTGCCCCTCCCTCTATTTGTTTGTAAATGATTGTTTCCTTGTTTTATAGACAGTCTGATGAAGCACCAAAATAGGTGAAACGCGTCATTTATGTCAATTTCGCAACCAAGATACTCTTTATTGCGTAATATGTGAAGGATTACGCAATCTGAGGCTTCCCTCCAGTTCAAGAACTCGAACCGCCACCGACGCGAGAAGTGGTTCATATCTATTTTACTCGTCGGAAGCCAGCGATACTTCTTTGACACTTCCTAAAAACTCAGTGGACTTGCCTTCAAGAAGTGCTGCTGTATCTTACGCTCAATTCATGAATAGTAGCAACAATTTCCCTACCTAATATTGCGGAATAACTTATGTAACTCTTGCCAAACAGAACGCTGCCTGTGCGGCAGCTTAGGTTGTAGCGGATGTCCACGGCTTGTAGTGGTAAGGGGGGGGGGGGGGGGGAGGACACGCACGAGCGGCTGGCCGCAGCGATGCTGTTGCTGCATCACATGGTACACTGAGAGGCCCACGACCACGAGAAAGGCAGCCCGTGGAGCGGACGTCACAGTATGTGACACTCCGCGTCTTACGACTGCCAGCAGCCGTCTCCGGCGGCGACCCAATAACTATTTCAAATGCCTGCGCTTTCAAACGCATACTAGCTCTCGATGGTACACGACAGAGTTAAGACCTTTAGTAGATACCTTCAGAACTACATATTGATTTCCCGTGGGCCCTGCACGGAACCGAGCGTTCGCAATGGGTGACGTCACTAGTTCGTTGCGGGGCCCGTATTTCTCGTGGGCACTCGTACACTGGAAGGGGCCGAAATCTCAACAGCAACCTGCATGTGTAGTGCGACTGGAGTGGTGGCGTGAGAACACAGCAGTAAAATGAGCCAGCAAATAAGCACAGCTGCCGGCCTCGAGACGAATCCGTATTGCCAGACAACTCGGCGCTGGCTAGGACTGCAGGCCGGCGGCCGCCTTCTGCGTGACTCACACGACGCAATAACGAGAAGTTCTGCGAAGCGCCCTGGCCGCCGAAATTCCAGGCCACGTGCCGCGCCGCAGAGCGGCGTTCTGTCTGTCTTTCGACCACAATATTATTGCACCTGGGGATAAGAAAGCTTAGGTCGGGATATAATGAGTTTTTATCGCGATATTTCACGAGGACACGTTGAACCACTTGGTAGTACACGCACGACTATCCTGAATGCACTCTGCGATGCGTTTTCCTTAGTCATCGTTGTACATGTTTACTGTAACTTCACCACGTATGTTTCCAATAACGCCTCCAGGAGGCCAAGTGCAATAATATTGTGTTCGGATAGCACATTTTTGTCGCGGCGCAACCAGTCTGATAGGGACAGGAGCTCTGGCCCTTTTCACTGCATGATCCATTAAGTCACGAGCAAAATGCCCCAAGTTTGCTTCACCTGCGTGCATGTTTGTGTAATAATTTAGATCTACTGGTCAACCGTGAGGCAATAATTATCACAGTTCTAAGCAGGCCACCTTGCTTCCACGTTGTTGGGTTCAGTGCAAATACTGTTTTAGTGCAGCTCTCCACGTTAATATTTGTACAGTAAGTCGCTGCATACGGTGACATAAATCTCGGATTAACACTACAGGACGAAGTCTGGCTAAATATCTACAGCAGATGACAGAAGGAGAGTAATAAACTATATGTATTTAGTGAACTAAGCCTACATGAGCACATCGTAAAACAGTTTTATTTCTAAACTGAACAACTCACTTTATTCATATAACTGAAATTCAGGTTCGAATCCTGCCTCGGGCACGGATGTGTGTGATGTCCTTAGGTTAGTTAGGTTTAAGTAGTTCTGAGTTCTAGGTGAATTGTGACCTCAGATGTTAAGTCCCATAGTGCTCAGAGCCATCTGAACCATTTTTTCCTGTGTCGAGTCGCGGCCAGCATGGAGCTTTTCGCACCATTCCACAACGGTGGTTTTCGACAGATATGCTTCCCCATATAAATTATTCATTCTCCGATAAAGGTCTACTGGTGTTTGTGTTCCGGCAGCTGAGAAGAGGATAACAGCACAATGGTCCCATTTGGACGCGTTTGGCAAGAACGTCGCCATAGTTCACATTTCCGCGTTTAGCGCACGCACGTCGGAAGTCACGAATGCCATATGATGCCTTGTCTACATGTCGGTCCTTAAAGACCATCATCGGAATCGCGCTACGTTGCATTTACGCTGCAGCGAAGCCCTCAAACTGAAACTTTTTGATCGCCCCTCATAATAATAATAATAATAATGATGCCATGCGGTCGAAGGCGCCTTGCCACAGTTCGCGCGGCTCCCTCCGTCGGAGGTTCGAGTCGTCCCTCGAGTGTGTGTGTTTTGTCCTTCGCGTAAGTTAGATTAAGTAGTGTGTAAGTCTAAGGAGCGATGACCTCAGCAGTCGGTCCCACAGAACTTACCACAAAAATAACATGACGCAGCCGTTATGTGAGGGTAAATTGGAACCTAAGGCGAGATACGTCTATTATTTAGGATCAGATCCACGAGTCATTACTTAGCATTGTTGAATCAGTGTGGTAGGAAGCTGCAATGCGCCCTCTGACTTGCTGTTCTTTTCACCGCGGGGCAAGGCAAAAGCACTGCTCAGTGTTCATGCTGCGCTTCGCAACGCCGCAGTGCGCACCATGCTTTATACAAAGCTTTCTCACTTCTCTAGGTTTCATTTCTTCACTCACCTATAATAATAATAATAATAATAATAATAATCCCTAACGAAACATATGCCACTGACTAATACACGCAGACGTGGAAAAATTGGAATATTTATCACTGAGGAAAAAATACTCTGCCTGCAAAAAATTAATCTCGCAGTCGTGATAGAAACGCAAGTTCGGACCTGACTAATACGTAGTTGGGCACGTAATATGGAGTTACAGCTAAAAAATTGGGACCTCATTAAGAGCTTGGTATCACAGGAAAAATGAGTGTGTGTGTGTGTGTGTGTGTGTGTGTGTGTGTGTGTGTGTGTGTGTGTGTGTCAGTCACGGTAAACGGAAAGCACTCTAGCCTCGTGGGTGGTACAAACAGATGGCTTCTGCGAGTGACCACGTCATTCTGCCCGCTTCCATTTACAGTAATAAGTTATAAAAATTCATATGGAGAGCGTACAAGGTTGTGAGCAGAGGGGTGTGGGAGGGGGGGTGGAGGCTGAGGCGGGTCGGCGGTCAACCAGAACAGCGGCTACTCTGGCTGGGACGGAATGTGTTATTAAGAGACTGCGGCGAAAAACCGCGGAAAATTCCAATAATCCCGGTAAGAAACGAGTGGCCGCAAAAAAAAGCGCGCCGCGTGTGTGAGCGGTTAATGACGGGGGTCCGGCATATTGCGAAAGTTGGCCCGCAGCGCTGGCCCGGCCGCGGCCGGCGTTATTAGTCTGAGGCGGCGTCGACGTCTGCGTCGGCGGGGCTGCCCCCCTGGGACTGCAATATACCTCGCACGTGCGCCTGGCGCCGCTACACGGCCTCCCGGGAAGCCCCTGCATAAGGCCCGGCCGTGTTATAATAGTAATCTCGGCTTAGCGCAGCCGAAATAACGGAGACGTCGCACCGAGAGGCAACAATTTTCCCAGAGTTCCTCGCACTGGAAGACTGTCTCCTGTGGGGGTACCATACGATAAAGATCTTTTCGCATATCCTGGTGGAAGATCTCACTGAGAACTACATACAACGTTTTTGGTGCATTCAGATACATGCCAACAGTCCTCGTACATTCTGAAAATACTGCGCCATTTCGAACCGCTTTGCAACGTTATGCCTAGTTATTTATTTAAGCGACACGATTGTTTGAAGCAGCCAGGACCGTTGCTAAGTGTATCGCCCTAGGCGAGAACTGAAAAATGGCGCCCACCCCCCTTCTTTTACTACCGTCTATCTCCCTGTTGTTACCCACCCCCACCGTAACCATTAACATCCAACAGCACAACATTGAAAATCTCCTGTTACCCTTGTAATCATTAAACTAAGGTGACCAGACGTCTTCAATGTCTGGGTACAGTCCTCATTTTCTCTGCTTTATCCTTAATTTCTTTAAAACTGACTGAGGACAACAAATGCCCTCAGTTTCTTATTTTTTGTCCTCAGTTTTTCAAATTTCCCAAAATAATTGAAACAGGAACAATGAGGTGAACATTTTAAACTAGATCTCAACTGAACATACCAGTGCAACCAAATTTGGCATCAATTACTTATTTTATTTGATTACAAGAAAATGGATTAATAACAGTATGGAACTATTTCCTGGTGCGAATGAATCTTTCCTTGAGTTCTACACTGGCGGGAGACAGGCCAAGCGTCAAGCTACGTTGTCTGGATAATGTAGTGGCATTTCGTTTCTGTTTTAACAGGCATATTTTTAGAATGAGGAATAAATATAATCTTTCTCGTCATCCACTTTCTTGCGATTAAATAAACACTACTGTCGGCTTGTTCGCATTTTCTGTTCAGAGCTCTGTAATTTTTATTAGCCAGTGGCGTAGCGGTGTAAGTCATTTCTACAAGGTACTCAGTAGCGGCTGCTTTAGTTTTGAGGAATGTAGAGGCAATGTATTTGCTTCCGTGTCAAAGCAAGTAAACACTCATTATGTAACTGTTCCTTATGCTTTCAAAAACAGTTCGGCGTTTCAATTTTTCCTCTTTTTATTTTTTCTCCTCATTCGCTCTATTTCTCGCTGTTAGAAAAAAATGGTTCAAATGGTTCTGAGCGCTATGGGACTTAACATCGGAGGTCATCAGTCCCCTAGAACTTAGAACTACTTAAACCTAACTAACCTAAGGACATCACGCACATCCATGCCCTAGGCAGGATTCGAACCTGCGACCGTAGCAATCGCGCGGTTCCAGACTGAAGCGCCTAGGACCGCTCGGCCACCACGGCCGGCTCTCACTGTTAGATCTGAAATTAATTTTTTCTGCCCTTTGTCGCCCCTAAAATTTTGCCGCCTTGGCGGCCGCCTGATCTTGCATAATGGTAGAAACGCCCCTGCAAGCAGCACACAACCAATGCTTCAATTGAACACTATAGGATTGTTTTTTCCTGCTCATCTGCATTTGTACATTTAGCAAGCTGCCATTCGAAATTTTGTCCGAGTCGTGTGGTACGCTCCTGCAGTCA
The DNA here is from genome assembly GCF_021461385.2 of Schistocerca piceifrons. Taxonomy (NCBI): domain Eukaryota; kingdom Metazoa; phylum Arthropoda; class Insecta; order Orthoptera; family Acrididae; genus Schistocerca; species Schistocerca piceifrons. The sequence continues at coordinate 279,297,357 of NC_060142.1, read as the reverse complement.
CTCAACGGCAACAACTTCCGTCATCACTGTGTCCTCAATGAACAGGTTTTGTTTTCGAGAAAGCAATCAGGTCATGAATGAACGTTGCTTGCCAACCAGTCTGTGTGTGAATTACTGAATACGGAAATGCTCTGTCTGCTGATTTTCAGAACATGAATTTCTGTACAAACGGTGCTGTAATTTGGATTTTACGCGTATTTTTGTAAGTCAGTAGCGTACCCGGCAATGTTTCTCAATTGCTGAATATGTATAGGAATTGCACACACATCCTAACTTCCTTGGTCTCCCTCCCTCCCCCCATTTTCTCAACCCCCTTCTCTCTCTGTACATCTCCTCCTGCCCTCATCCCTCTGTGTAAAACCTTCTCCTCCCTCTCCATGTCCATTTCTTTCTGAATTTTCAGTAGAGTATCCAGGAAAAATCTCAAATAATTTCGTCAATATCTTTTCGAGAGTTTTGATAGTAACGTTTCCCCTTTATATATTACACATATATTTAGATACGTAATACATTACAATAATGAATAACCTATGTTCGTCCGCATGTTCGTTATAGTATCGTGTAAACATTTGAAGTACATCGGTCAATAACTTTTCTAAATTTGTGGAAACTACGCTTCCCATTAATATGTTACATATTACAAAAATATATAGCTTATGTCCGCCCGGACGTTTATTAGAGTGTAGTGTAAAAATTTGCAGTAAATCAGCGAAGAACGTTTCGAGATTTTCTGTAACAACATTTCCCCTTTATACATTACTTATCTATTTCTGTATTGTATAAATAACTCAAATCAATTTTTTTGTTGTATAAATGTGTGACAGCAGAACCGTCAGACTGTAAGCATTTTTTTCATACCAAAAATACAATTACCATCTACAATTACGAACACAAAAAATTAACCATATCGGTCAAGCAGTTCTCAGGTGATCTTTCATACATGCCGCAACTGATTTTTTTTATTTACATAGATGTGTACATACTGACCACTTGATTATGTCCATTGAGACCAAAATCAACTGATGGTGGTAGACGTACGCTGCTGCTTCTACCCCTCTCTCAGACCTAATTACCGACTGCAAATTTCATTCAAGATAATCAGAATTATTTTAGTTGGACAGTAGAGTTCACGTATAGGTAAACGGGAGAAGGTTAAGAACTGTGACCGTGTGCCTGCTATGTCTATACTATGCGCGTGTTTCGATTAAAATATAGTTTGATTATTATTTATTGCATTTCAGATACTCAACATACGACAAGGGTCCATATTCAGTAACTCAAACGAACACATACGTGAATATAATCTGTTTATTTGACGAGCATTTGAACCGTAACACACGAATGCTGAAGATTAGGTGGATAAATTGTTTAACTAACGAAGGGATGGAGAATCAGACTGGGCAAACCAGAGTTTTGTAGCTCAACTGGACTAAAAGAAGCGATAGACTAAAAAGCCATTATCCTGTACTTATGTTTCTTCTGTAATAGTCTCTGCGAGAAGTAATAATTGTATTCTCTTACGCAGTAGGGGAAATTTATCGATCAGCGATGTTGAAATGACCTTTCGCTGAAATAGAACAGAGCAGGGAAAAATTTTCTCTTTTTTTCGTGTAACAGCGCCAGCTCCGACACACTTACTTTGTCTTTCTCCGGTTGTCTGTCGTAGCAACAGATATGCTGTGTAGCTTGCGCTGAAATTACATACTTTGCTCGCTTCCAGTAATTAAATGTGGTATCTGTTTAGAACTATTGTAATTATTTTAAGTTTACGTACTTCCAGTGTGGGTAACTACATGAGTTTTAGCTGTTGCATAATTTGTTATCGACACGATCCAGAGAAGTCGACACATCATTGTGGAGAGACGAATAAACTGAATGGATATTGCGTTCAGTCAATTTGTCTTTGCTCATAGCAATCAGCATGAGATTAAAGGCAGATCTTGTTAATGTATCTTGCATTCCTTTTATGCAAGAAACGTGCTAATGACTAGATCATTCGTCTCCGAACAATGATGTTGTCCAGTTGTTCATATTCGCAACTGCGAATTCATTACATACATATATTTCTTACTGGCACACATGTCCTAAGGAACAGTGCATCGTGCTTCTGACGGATAGCCTAATGGTAAGGCAACCATTCGCGATAACCTCGTAATCTGGGATCGAGTCCCTGTCCGACACGGATTTTCATTGTCGTCATTCCATTATACAGCTGATGGTAGTCCATATTCGCAACTGCGAATACATGTCACGTAGCGCAGTAGATACGTTGATATGAAGAGACTTAACACAGGATACTCTAGTGCGGAGAGCATCAAATCAATCTTCTGACTGTGTAGTACTTCCAGGCAGCTGCAAGTTTGTGTAATTTTGATAGCATTGGCTTTGGATACCCTCTTTAAAGATGAGCACGTCACGTCTGTAAGATAACGGGGAACGGCCTGCGAGAGGTTCCTCGCGCCCAGCAAAGGCCATGGGGGCAGCATGACGTCATGCCGTGGCTAACAGAACTGACAAGGCGACAGCTGCGTGGACCAGCGCCACACCAAGTTCTTTGTTCCATCCTAACGACGGCTCGTCGATAGCCACACAGCACTTCTTCAGCTGGACAAGGAATCTGCAGTTGTCTCGTACAAGGAAGCAATCCCGCGTTCTCCTGAATGATTCACTTTAAAGGTTCAATAGGGACGCTAAGTTTATTTTCTCCCAAGTAAATAAATTACGTATGAGTAAAAAATTGGTGTGAGCAAAGCACTAATGTGCTTCCACATTTCAGTCTTTTAAGTATACAGCTGGACCTCATCGCAGCAATAAAAATAAGAGTTAAACGTCTTGTCGATGACGAGGCCATTATAGATGGAAGCAAGTTTCGACTTGCTTGAGGCCGTCCTCACGGGACGAGGAAGCTAACGTTGACGTGGACCGAAATCCAACGCCACACTAGACAGTGCAGTCGGCAAGAGTGTCGAGCTGGTTAACTTGATTAGCGCTCTCCAGGGACAGCTGTCGGCTTTATTGGGCTCGCAAGCCACAGAGTTTCTTTACGAAAACGCACGTGCGTAAAATATCTACGTAAACTCTGTTAGCAATTGTCGAAGAACAGCGGAGAAAATCGCAAAGTAGATTCAGGACTCGTCCATGGCTTGAACAGCGAAATGCTGGTAGAGGCATATTAAACAATGCTCTACAACGAACTGATACATACTAGTCGAAGTTTCCGTTAACTCAACTGCATTTGCATCCCATTTGCGGTTTTCAGTCGAATACAGGTAATGTATAGTGTGTAATACCAGTGTGTGCATTATAATATCCATATTCTAGATGTTGCATTCACCAATTCTCTGAAATAACGTACAGTGATGAGCCAGAACATTGTGACCAACGACCTGCTACCGTTAACTCGTCCAGCCGATAGCAGCGTCATACCGCGAGGAATGATACACGCACGGTGCATGTAGTATCAGTGAGCATGCTGTCCGCGTGTAGAATGGGGAAGGCGCCCGATCTACCTGAGTTTGAACAAGCGCAGATCGTGATGGTTCAGAGGCTCGGCACAAGTGTTCGAGGAGTGTTTTCAACACGTGGTGAAACCAAGGTGAAACTACGTCGGGACGTCGGGTGGCCACCACTCATAACAGATGTCGGACGTCGTAGGCTGTACACATTGGCAAAATAGGACAGGCGGCGAACTACACTCCTGGAAATTGAAATAAGAACACCGTGAATTCATTGTCCCAGGAAGGGGAAACTTTATTGACACATTCCTGGGGTCAGATACATCACATGATCACACTGACAGAACCACAGGCACATAGACTCAGGCAACAGAGCATGCACAATGTCGTCACTAGTACAGTGTATATCCACCTTTCGCAGCAATGCAGGCTGCTATTCTCCCATGGAGACGATCGTAGAGATGCTGGATGTAGTCCTGTGCAACGGCTTGCCATGCCATTTCCACCTGGCGCCTCAGTTGGACCAGCGTTCGTGCTGGACGTGCAGACCGCGTGAGACGACGCTTCATCCAGTCCCAAACATGCTCAATGGGGGACAGATCCGGAGATCTTGCTGGCCAGGGTAGTTGACTTACACCTTCTAGAGCACGTTGGTTGGCACGGGATACATGCGGACGTGCATTGTCCTGTTGGAACAGCAAGTTCCCTTGCCGGTCTAGGAATGGTAGAACGATGGGTTCGATGACGGTTTGGATGTACCGTGCACTATTCAGTGTCCCCTCGACGATCACCAGTGGTGTACGGCCAGGGTAGGAGATCGCTCCCCACACCATGATGCCGGGTGTTGGCCCTGTGTGCCTCGGTCGTATGCAGTCCTGATTGTGGCGCTCACCTGCACGGCGCCAAACACGCATACGACCATCATTGGCACCAAGGCAGAAGCGACTCTCATCGCTGAAGACGACACGTCTCCATTCGTCCCTCCATTCACGCCTGTCGCGACACCACTGGAGGCGGGCTGCACGATGTTGGGGCGTGAGCTGAAGACGGCCTAACGGTGTGCGGGACCGTAGCCCAGCTTCATGGAGACAGTTGCGAATGGTCCTCGCCGATACCCCAGGAGCAACAGTGTCCCTAATTTGCTGGGAAGTGGCGGTGCGGTCCCCTACGGCACTGCGTAGGATCCTACGGTCTTGGCGTGCATCCGTGCGTCGCTGCGGTCCGGTCCCAGGTCGACGGGCACGTGCACCTTCCGCCGACCACTGGCGACAACATCGATGTACTGTGGAGACCTCACGCCCCACGTGTTGAGCAATTCGGCGGTACGTCCACCCGGCCTCCCGCATGCCCACTATACGCCCTCGCTCAAAGTCCGTCAACTGCACATACGGTTCACGTCGGCATGCTACCAGTGTTAAAGACTGCGATGGAGCTCCGTATGCCACGGCAAACTGGCTGACACTGACGGCGGCGGTGCACAAATGCTGCGCAGCTAGCGCCATTCGACGGCCAACACCGCGGTTCCTGGTGTGTCCGCTGTGCCGTGCGTGTGATCATTGCTTGTACAGCCCTCTCGCAGTGTCCGGAGCAAGTATGGTGGGTCTGACACACCGGTGTCAATGTGTTCTTTTTTCCATTTCCAGGAGCGCATAACGGAACTAACATCAGAATTTAATGCTGGGCAGAGAACAAGTGTGTGTGAACACACAGTGCGCCGAACATTCCTAACGATGGGCCTCTGCAGTCGACGACCCATGCGTGTGCCAATGTTAACACCATGATATACGAGGTGCATTCAAGTTCTAAGGCCTCCGATTTTTCTTCTCCGGACTGGAAAGAGATATAAACATGCGCATTGTTTTAAAATGAGGCTGCGTTCATTGTCAATACGTCCCAGAGATGGCAGCACCGTACGGCAGATGGAATTTTACCGCCAGCGGCGAGAATGAGAACTGTTTTAAATACTTAAAATGGCGACGTTTTCCTTACTTGAACATCGTGCAATCATTCGGTTTCTGAATTTGCGTGGTGTGAAACCAATTGAAATTCACCGACAGTTGAAGGAGACATGTGGTGATGGAGTTATGGATGTGTCGAAAGTGCGTTCGTGGGTGCGACAGTTTAATGAAGGCAGAACATCGTGTGACAACAAACCGAAACAACCTCGGGTTCGCACAAGCCGGTCTGACGACATGATCGAGAAAGTGGAGAGAATTGTTTTGGGGGATCGCCGAATAACTGTTGAACAGATCGCCTCCAGAGTTGGCATTTCTGTGGATTCTGTGTACACAATCCTGCATGACGACCTGAAAATGCGAAAAGTGTCATCCAGGTGGGTGCCACGAATGCTGACGGATGACCACACGGCTGCCCGTGTGACATGTTGCCAAGCAATGTTGACGAGCAACGACAGCATGAATGGGACTTTCTTTTCGTCGGTTGTGACAATGGATGAGACGTGGATGCCATTTTTCAATCCAGAAACAAAGCGCCAGTCAGCTCAATGGAAGCACACAGATTCACTGCCACCAAAAAAATTTCGGGTAACCGCCAGTGCTGAAAAAGTGATGGTGTCCATGTTCTGGGACAGCGAGGGCGTAATCCTTACCCATTGCGTTCCAAAGGGCACTACGGTAACAGGTGCGCGCTACGAAAATGCTTTGAAGAACAAATTCCTTCCTGCACTGCAACAAAAACGTCCAGGAAGGGCTGTGCGTGTGCTGTTTCACCAAGACAACGCACCCGCACATCGAGCTAACTTTACGCAACAGTTTCTTCGTGATAACAACTTTGAAGTGATTCCTCATGCTCCCTACTCACCTGACCTGGCTCCTAGTGACTTTTGGCTTTTTCCAACAATGAAAGACACTCTCCGTGGCCGCACATTCACCAGCCGTGCTGCTATTGCCTCAGCGATTTTCCAGCGGTCAAAACAGACTCCTAAAGAAGCCTTCGCCGCTGCCATGGAATCATGGCGTCAGCGTTGTGAAAAATGTGTACGTCTGCAGGGCGATTACGTCGAGAAGTAACGCCAGTTTCATCGATTTCGGGTGAGTAGTTAATTGGAAAAAAAATCGGAAGTCTTAGAACTTGAATGCATCTCGTAGAAAACTACGTCTGAAATGGGCACGTGACCATCGGTACTAGACGTTGAGGCACTGGCAGACAGTTGCATGGTCTGATGAATCCCGAAACCTTCATCATGCTGATGGGAGGGCGCGAATCTGTCGTATTCCAGAGGAGCATCTCTTTGTCTCCTGTACTGTGGGACGGAGACAAGCTGGCGGCGGCTCCACAATGCTCTGGGGGAGCATTCGATGGGTCCAGCGCAGCTCGTGCAAGGAACCATGACTGCCAAGGAGCATCGTACACCGACTGCAGACCACGAAGATGATGATCATGTTTCCGGGCGGCAATGGGATTTTTCAGCAACATAACGCACCATGTCACAATGCTACAAGTGTGACGGAGTGGTTCGCGGAACACAATGTGCTTTCAAACTAAAGTCCGAAAAAATGTTAACTAAGTTTTGGAAACAGATGAAAATCGGATGGTGCAATGCCGGGACTGTGTGGATGATGATCTATGACAGTGGAGCCAAGTCGTCGGATAGTTGCAGATGTCACACCGATCGTGTGTGGTCTAGCATTGCCATGTTGAGGGAGAGAGTGCCCCAAGTGTGGAGGAACTTTTCGAATTCGGAACCCGATTACAGCACGCTGTTTCTCACGCGCCGGCATAGTTACATTACACACCGCCATTATACACGCTACAATTCAGAGCCCTCTAGCGACAGAGGGCTGCAAATACGTAAATATGAAGAACAAAGATGTAGGCATTACTTTTCAGCACGCCCTCGCGAACTGTATGCTATTGTTACACATTTAAAATCACGTAACAAAAATATTTCTTTGTTAGGCTTCATAGAGATAAGATTGCTCTTCCTGTTTCAACCAAAGTTAGAAGTGGAATGAGGGGAAAAAAAACGCACATGAGTGCATCACTACGATGTACTGTGGTCACGGCACGAGATGCCCGCTGTGACAGTGGCTGTAATGGCAGGTTTAAAGGGGAACTTAATCGCAATGTTTAACTACGTACCTGTCTTTCTTAGATTAACGTCAACGGGGGAAACCAGCTGTGGATGCCGGCCGCAGGGAAAATATTATGATCTGGCTAATGGTACCCGGAGAAGAGTGTGGCCTGGCCTGCGTGTACTGTACAGCGCCATTGTGAAGCCAGAAGGCGGGCTCGCCCACGCGCTCAGATACGGTAGTCAACGAACCGCCGGACACAGCAAAGTCAACCTGTCGGCGGAGAAAAGGCTTACGCGGTATCTGGTGTAGTTATGGAACTGTAGCTGCTGCAGGAACTCTTGAGGCTGTGGAGGTGTAGGTTTTCAGCTGCGAAGTGTTGCTTTCATTTTGTAAAGTAGTGTATGTGATTTCAGGAATACAGCAGTATCGTATATTCACCTCGGCAGTGGGAGGCGGGAAGGGAGCTGACTCATCAGCAGGAGCTCGGTTTTATGCATTTTGGTGACAACCAAACAAAAAGCGAAAATGTGTCGGCCGCAAGCGTGAAAAGCGAGTGAGGAGCGCTGCGAGGGGCGATTACGAGTAATCAACACGAATGGAGACGTCGGGAGTCCCTGCCTCGGGGAGCGGAGAGACGCAGTGTTCGCAACTGAAAGCAAACTGCTGAAGGGAACTCGCTGTAGTTTCTTTACCTTTTGGATACCACAGATTTGTAAGTTACATGTAGTAGGTTCCAGAAGAGACTGGGATTTTAAGGGTAAGTTAAGCCTTACGTTTCTGTTATGTCTTTCTTTGCACGCTGGGTGGTTCTTAGTGGATACAGGTGCAAGGAACAGATGTCGTTCATGAACAGAAAATTCAGACATGAATTTATTCTACATCTAATGTATATAAAAAAAAAACACGTAACTTTGTTGCTATATTGGCAGCATCAGTTGCTAACAGCAGACTGAATGCAGAAATACATACAGGTACAAAAGATTTATACATCAGTCACTCTTCAACAGAATGTCTATTCAGAAAACGTCTAGCCCTGGCCACTTTAAAATCTGTAAATGTTATTCAACTGGCAAACACACAAAATAAGGCTCTGTGCATGAATGTACGAACTTAACAACACCCGCCGTTGGAGCTCCGGAGAGGGGACGCTTTCATCTCATTTGGTAGCGGCGTAATCGTTCGTGGCAGCGCCCCAGTGCCGTGGTGGCGGCTGTAGGAAACGTGGCGGCCTAACTTGCGACGGATGGCGGCCGATACCGCAATTTCAAACTACCTAAAAGTATGGAATTTCCTGAGAGAAATAATGGAGCTCCAATTAATTTACGCTGGCGTGCTCTCCTTAGTAGGAAGTGTTTTTTCTCTTTAAGAGTTTATAGGTATTTTATGTTATCGCTGTTTTTCCTGTCCGTCGTAATCTTTGAATGGTGTGTACCAGAGAACGGGAGAAGAATTAGTCTAATTTTATTTATTGTTATTTTATTTATTGTTGTCAGTCTTCCGACGTTGATGTACTGCAATACTCCGATCCTACGAATGTATTTTGGGGCTTCGAGACAGTGAGAGGAGCCTGATCAGAGTTTAGAAAATTACACTTGTTTCACGGGATTAACGTTTCACAGAGAGACTGGCGGCCCAATCAGTTTGTTAGATGTATAGGTGCATGGAATTTCAGGCAGTCGAAAAGGAATATCTCTATTTACGTATGTATATAAAGGGTAGTACATCACATCACGATAGACAAGGTGAGAGGAAACTACATTGTGCGCAGGCGTGAAATGAATACCGAATATTTTGTGGAAAAGTGCAGCCGCCTCATGGTTGGCGTGTTAAATGCGAAGATGCTGGCTGTAGGGATGTGGTAAAGTGTGACTTTCTGGTATCTATGATTTTTATAAACGCTGCTTTCCGGCAACCGATTTTGATTGCGGTTTGACACAGTTTACAATTGCATTTTACAAATTCTCATACTGTATCACTTCGCACTCCATCACCGTAGACGTTACAGTGCGATTAGTCCTAAGTAGCAACCAACAGGCAGTGGCAAGTGTATCTGCTGACATTTCTGGCCAGGTAAACTGTGTCAGTGCAACAGAAGTGACATGTTCAGGCCTGTAATATGTGCGAATGGAGTATTTTTTAAATGTGCCATTGAAGTCATGAAGAGAGTTGAAAGGGACGATTGATAAATGTGAAATACACTGTGAGTGAATAGTGAAAATTCATTCTCTCCTTGCCAAAGCCGTGCCACAAGCCTAAATTTTCCGCCAAGTAGTTATTGATAAACACTTGCTTGTGACTTTGATGACAGAGCGAGTCAAAATGTGAGAATTCCAGATCTTGCAGTTGAGAGCTCACATCGGGAATAGTTTAGTGCAACACTTTAAGACACACGAGTTCACGAGATACACGCCATGATTCGTCAGAAGCGGCGTATTACCGTAGACGCTTTAGCCAGGAACTGAGTATCGGTGTGGTATCTGCTCATACCATTATCAGTGAGGTTCTCAAGTACTGTCTTTTATGTGCACGATGTGTGCCTAGATTGCTCACTGGTGAAAGCAAGATGACGTTCTCAGAGGACGACGATTTGAAAGTGTGATGAGGTTAAAGGAGCGGTGCAGTCTAGGTTGCGAGCACCATCTAAGATAATATTTTTAAGAATCAGACTCAGTTGCGCAAATTTTCTGGTCTCTACCAGGTTTCGGCTAAATTAATCTAGCCTTCTTCAGAAGCATAAAACTACTGTGCCTTACTCTGGCATGTTATAGTAAACATTAAAATTAAAACCTATAGTACCGTGGCACCATGAATTCCGCGTGCAACGGTCAGTGCCAACGTAGTTGCCGCGGCCAACCGACTGCGTGGTGAAGACATGCCGGGGCTGGACTTCAGTTAAGTAGTTTTAGTTCGACATGGTACCACGGTACTATAAGTTTTAATTTTAATGTGGACTGTGCCTTTCTCTAGCACGTTATAGTAATTTTATGCTTCTGAAGAAGGCTAGATTAATTTAGCCGAAACCTGGTAAAGACCAGAAAATTTGCGCAACTGAGGCTGATTCCTCAAAATATTTGTCTATCACAGTTGCTGACGGGGCTGCAATTAAAAAAACTTTCATTCGAATGGAATAGAAAAGTTGGTACAACGGTGTGAGGAGTGTATCGGAAGGAAGGGTAGTTACGTTGAAAAATGAGATCTTGATGGCATCTGTAGAGATAAGGACACGCTTCGCAAAAAAATAGTTTGCTGTTATTTTTCGAATCACCCTCGTAGAAGTACGAACGTCGGTCAGGAGGTGGCAAGTAACATAATGTTCAATGCTGCTTTCTGTTGCTACTCATTACTACTAGCTGCGACTGAAATTGCAGCCAGACACTATTAAGTTGTTACTGTCAACACTACGAATTCTCAACTACTGCGATTTGGAAGAGATGCCACCGCTTAGCCAGTAGCGTCGGCGCCAGCTGCGGGTACTTACCGAGCTGGACGTACATCTTGGGTCGGACGTTCTCCTGCCAGGGCGTGGCGCTGGCGGTGGGCGTCGCGAGGCAGAGCGCGGCTGCCACCAGGAGACACCGTCCGCCAGGCATCTCACATCGCCACCAGCCACGGGCTGCGGGCACACACAAACACACACACACCTGTAAGCACAGCACACGACTCAAACGAAGAACAAACATCAAATAAGCATGATGTTGCTGTCTACATCTACATCGATACTTCGCAAGCCAGCTTAAGGCGCGTGGCAGGAGGTGCTCCGTACCACTCGTGACGTATATATATATATATATATATATATATATATATATATATATATATAGAGTGTTTCAAAAATGACCGGTATATTTGAAACGGCAATAAAAACTAAACGAGCAGCGATAGAAATACACCGTTTGTTGCAATATGCTTGGGACAACAGTACATTTTCAGGCAGACAAACTTTCGAAATTACAGTAGTTACAATTTTCAACAACAGATGGCGCTGCGGTCTGGGAAACTCTATGGTACGATATTTTCCACATATCCACCATGCGTAGCAATAATATGGAGTAGTCTCTGAATGAAATTACCCGAAACCTTTGACAACGTGTCTGGCGGAATGGCTTCACATGCAGATGCGATGTACTGCTTCAGCTGTTCAATTGTTTCTGGATTCTGGCGGTACACCTGGTCTTTCAAGTGTCCCCACAGAAAGCAGTCACAGGGGTTCATGTCTGGCGAATAGGGAGGCCAATCCACGCCGCCTCCTGTATGTTTCGGATAGCCCAAAGCAATCACACGATCATCGAAATATTCGTTCAGGAAATTAAAGACGTCGGCCGTGCGATGTGGCCGGGCACCATCTTGCATAAACCACGAGGCGTTCGCAGTGTCGTCTAAGGCAGTTTGTACCGCCACAAATTCACGAAGAATGTCCAGATAGCGTGATGCAGTAATCGTTTCGGATCTGAAAAATGGGCCAATGATTCCTTTGGAAGAAATGGCGGCCCAGACCAGTACTTTTTGAGGATGCAGGGACGATGGGACTGCAACATGGGGCTTTTTGGTTCCCCATACGCGCCAGTTCTGTTTACTGACGAAGCCGTCCAGGTAAAAATAAGCTTCGTCAGTAAACCAAAAGCTGCCCACATGCATATCGCCGTCATCAATCCTGTGCACTATATCGTTAGCGAATGTCTCTCGTGCAGCAATCGTAGCGGCGCTGAGGGGTTGCCGCGTTTGAATTTTGTATGGATAGAGCTGTAAACTCTGGCGCATGAGACGATACGTGGACGTTGGCGTCATTTGGACCGCAGCTGCAACACGGCGAACGGAAACCCAAGGCCGCTGTTGGATCACCTGCTGCACTAGCTGTGCGTTGCCCTCTGTGGTTGCCGTACGCGGTCGCCCTACCTTTCCAGCACGTTCATCCGTCACGTTCCCAGTCCGTTGAAATTTTTCAAACAGATCCTTTATTGTATCGCTTTTCGGTCCTTTGGTTACATTAAACCTCCGTTGAAAACTTCGTCTTGTTGCAACAACACTGTGTTCTAGGCGGTGGAATTCCAACACCAGAAAAATCCTCTGTTCTAAGGAATAAACCATGTTGTCTACAGCACACTTGCACGTTGTGAACAGCACACGCTTACAGCAGAAAGACGACGTACAGAATGGCGCACCCACAGACTGCGTTGTCTTCTATATCTTTCACATCACTTGCAGCGCCATCTGTTGTTGAAAATTGTAACTACTGTAATTTCGAAAGTTTGTCCGCCTGAAAATGTACTGTTGTCCCAAGCATATTGCAACAAACGGTGTATTTCTATCGCTGCTCGTTTAGTTTTTATTGCCGTTTCAAATATACCGGTTATTTTTGAAACACCCTGTATATATATATATATATATATATATATATATATATATATATATATGGTTCAAATGGCTCTGAGCACTATGGGACTCAACTTCTGAGGTCATTAGTCCCCTAGAACTTAGAACTAGTTAAACCTAACTAACCTAAGGACATCACACACATCCATGCCCGAGGCAGGATTCGAACCTGCGACCGTAGTGGTCTCGCGGTTCCAGACTGCAGCGCCTAGAACCGCACGGCCACTTCGGTGTTTTTATATATATATATATATATATATATATATATATATATATATATATATATATATATGGTGCCTACAGTGTCACGTCTTTCAGTGTCACACGAATTTTTATTTTTTAAAGGGGATCACTTAAGACTATTTCCACGGGTTCGTCCCTCAAATTTCTCCCTCATATCACAAAATCGTCGTCTGATGTAGTACAAACTGAAAAAATATGTGCTTTTTAAAGCACAGTTTCGTATATAATTTATATTCAAAACCTTACACTTGTGTCAGAACAAATCCTACACAGAGAATACTTTACACAAGTTTAAGGGAAGAAATGCTTCCGATAATTATTACAGTATTTAAAGACCATCAAAATATGAACAGGCTGAAATGAACAAACAGTACATGAGACTATGTTAATCAATTCAACTGTAAAAAGCTAAGGAGAATATTATTAGCAAAATGAGAAATATGCAAAAGTGAAATGCCAAAATTAGCACTTCTCAATTGGGAGTAAATCAGAATGGCTGAAAGAGAGCACAATAACATGAGCCATAAACGAATAAGAGCTAAGCAACTAAGCAAATAAGAGAATAGGCAAAAATGAGATGCCAACAAAATGAGAGCTGGCCGAACTCCGTAGGCACTTATGTACGGTTGCGCTCCTGGCGGCACCTCGCGACCCGTACGCAACACGCGCGCCTGCGATCGCAATGCACTCTTAGCGCTCGCGGCGGCGTCTAGTCGCCCGTACGCAAGTTGTGCGATTGCTGTCGCAGGTCGACCCTTAATCTATGATGTTACACACTACTAGTCATTTCCTTTCCTGTTCCACTCGCCAATAGAACAATGGAAAAACGACTGTCTGTATGTCTCTGTATGAGCCCTAATTTCTCGTATCTTATCTTCGTCGCCCTTACGCGCAGTTGGAGGCAGCAGAATTGTTCTACAGTCAACTTCAAATCCCGGTTCTCTAAATTTTATGAATAGTTTCCCCCGAAAAGAATGCCGCCTTCCCTCTGGGGATTCCCAGTTGAGTTCCCGTTCCCGAAGCATCTACGTAACTCTTGCGCGTTGTTCGAAGCTCCGGTAACAATTCTAGCAGCCCGCATCTGAACTGCTTCGATGTCTTCCTTTAACCCGACCTGGTATGGATCCGAAACACACTAGCAGTACTCAAGAATAGGTCGTACCAGCGTCCTATTAGGGATCTTCTTTACAGGTGAACCACTCATTCTTAAAATTCTCTCAATAAACAAACTGTTCTCACATGCTCGTTCTATTTCATACAGCTTTGCAACGATACGCCCAGATATTTAAACGACTTGACTCTGACAATAGAACACCACTAATGCTGTATCTGAACAGTAGAGATTTGTTTTTCCTATTCATCCACATCAATATTCATTTTCTACATTTAGAGCTAGCTATAATTCGTCTCACCAACCAGAAATTTTGTCTAATTCGTCTTGTATCCTCCTACAATACACCTCCTGTACACCAGAGCGTCATCAGCAAACAACTGCAGCCGGCTGCCCATCTTGTGCGCCAAATCATTTATGCATATAGAGAATAAAAGCGTACCTAGCACACTTCCCTGGAGCACTCCTGAAGATAACCTTGTCTCTAATGAACACTCGCCGTCGAGGACAACATACTGGGTTCTATAGCTTACGAAGTCTTCGAACCATCCAATCACATCTGTGAACCTATTCCCTGTGTTCGAACGTTCTTTGACAGTCTATAATGGACCACCGCGTCGAACCCTTTCCGGAAATCTAGAAATACGGAATCTGTCTGTTGCCCTCCACAGAGCATTAAGCATACTGTAAGTTCCATTATACTGACTCCTGACAGTTTATTAAGTGATTTGGATATCCACCTTTTGCTGTAATCTCCTACTTATATAAGAACCTCTTTCCTCATCGATCCAAAAATCAGCCGGACAGACTCCTAGTTTTTATGATACTATATTCTCCGAAAGTTAGCTATAACACCTGGAAATTAATATACTTAAAATTATAAATGCTTCTACAACAATAAATTTTTTCTTGGGGTAGGGTGGGGTGGGGTGGGGTGGGCTGGGGGGGGGGGGGGGGGGGAATTCAGAACCCCATAAACCTTCTCCCCACTTCCTCATTGTTATCAAGGCCCTTGTTAAATATTAATTAAATGCTTACGTCAGTGATAAAAAAAAGTCCTGCCTCGTAACAGACGCTGTTCCAAAACCAAAGGGCCGGCCGTTGTGCCCGCGCAGTTCTAGGCACTTCAGTCTGGAACCGCGCGACCGCTACGGCGGCAGGTTCGAATCCTGCCTCGGGCATGGATGTGTGTGATGCCCTTACGTTAGTTAAGTTTAAGTAGTTCTAAGTTCTAGGGGACTGATGACCTCAGATGTTAAGTCCCATAGTGCTCAGAGCCATTTGAAAACCAAAGCGACGAGAGGAGGTTTGGGGAGGGAGAGGGGGAAGAGGAAGGGGAGAGAGAGAGAGAGAGAGAGAGAGAGAGAGAGAGAGAGAGAGAGAGAGAGAGAGAGAGAGAGATATTGGGGGGGGGAGGTTTATGGAGTCATGAATTATCTCTCCCTCCCACCAAAAACATTATTTTTCTAGAAGCGTTTACAACTTAACATATATGTAGCTCCCAGGTATGATAGCTAACTTTCGGAGAATATAATACCGTAAAAACAAAGGGTCTGTTGGGCTCATTTTAGGATTGATGAGTGGTGAGGCTTTTACACGATTGGGAGATTACAGTAAAATATGGATATCCATATCGATTAATAAAATGCAAGAGGCTGTGTAATGAAACCTTTATGTTTGATGCTCCCAGTTGCGCAGGGTAAAAAGAGTTCAATAAACCAAGATGTGACACAAAGGTGTATTTTTCCGCCTACTTAATGTATGTAAACGATAATATCAGAAAACTGAAAGAAACGGGGTCCTTATAAACAAGAACAAATAAATTAACATACTACTACTGCTGAGGAAATTTTATACTGATGTTCGAAACTTACAGATGAATGTAACTTTCACATCCTGTGTCACTGCCAAATAACATAGCTCGGTGAAACTTGGACCATGCATACAAAGAGCTACTACAGTATAGTACAGAAGTTAACTGAAAGAAATACGCAATGAAATGAATAGAAATACACTTTAAATCAAAGACTGAAGTCACTGTAATTTATGACGGTCAGCTGGACATTACTTAACACGGGATAGTCATCGAGAAAATGGAAGGAGAAGGAAGTGTGGCGACCGTAGCCCAAGAGCTTGATATCGCTTACAACATTGTTTCATGTACATAGAGAGCGCCAAACCACAGGCTGTCCAAAGGAGAGGAATGGTCGACCACGGTCAACTACAGCAGCAAACGGCCGCTACAATGTGCAACAGGCAAGAAGGGACTCATGTCAAACAGCGCCTGCAACTGCAACGACGTTTAACGTAACTACAAGGCACACGATCTCACCCACAATGGAACGACCACTGCATGGGAGTAGTCTGTTTGCCGGATGATCAGTACACTGAGTGTTCCTTCGGCATCCGCACATCGGCGGGACCGTTTGAGATGGTGCCATGAGTATAGGGACTAAGCCAACGAGGAGTGGGACCGCGAGCTCTGAGATGAGAGCAGATTCAGTCTGAGATGTGACGCTTCACATAACTTAAAATGCCAAGAGGTGGTTGTTGTTGTGGTCTTCAGTCCTGAGACTGGTTTGGTGCAGCTCTCCATGCTACTCTATCCTGTGCAAGCTTATTCATCTCCCAGTACCTACTACAACCTACATCCTTCTGAATCTGCTTAGTGGATTCATCTCTTGGTCTCTCTCTACGATTTTTACCCTCCACGCTGCCCTCCAATACTACACTGGTGATCCCTTTAAACCTCAGAACATGTCCTACCAATCGATCACTTCTTCTAGTCAAGTTGTGCCACAAGCTCCTCTTTTCCCCAATTCTATTCAATACCTCCTCATTAGTTATATGATTTACCCATCTAATCTTCAGCATTCTTCTGTAGCACCACAATTCGAAAGCTTCTATTCTCTTCTTGTCTAAACTATTTATCGTCCATGTTTCACTTCCATACATGGATACTCTCCATACAAATACTTTCAGAAACGACTTCCTCACACTTAAATCTATACTCGACGTTAACAAATTTCTTTTCTTCAGAAACGCTTTCCTTGCCATTGCCAGTCTACATTTTATATCCTCTCTACTTCGACCATCATCAGTTATTTCACTCCCCAAATACCAAAGCTCATCTATTACATTAAGTGTCTCACTTCCTAATCTAATTCCCTCAGCATCACCCGACTTAATTCGACTACATTCCATAATCCTCGTTTTGCTTTTGTTGATGTTCATCTTATACCCTCCTTTCAAGACGCATCTAGGAACATTGTAGAACACGAGCGTTTTGGCGGTCCAAGTGTCCACGTTGTAGGGAGGCATGATGTTCCATGGACGTACTGATCTCCAAATCTTTGAACACGTTATACTTTAATGGCCAACGTTGTGACTCAATACTCCTTCCTTCCTTATGTGCGTCTTTTCTGCGGTGCACTCAGCTCTTCAATTTTTATGTATGACAATGCGCGACCGCTTCGAACAGCAGTGTTGGAGCAGCTCCTGGAACGAGAGAACATTCGGCGAATGCACTGGCTGGCCCGTTGTCCCCGACGTCAACTCCATCGACCGCTGTGGGGTGCGTCGGGGAGCCGCGCTGTGGCACGTCCGCACGCACAATAACTATCGAGCAGCTGTCATCCGCGCTGGTGAAGCAATGGAACGTCCTATCACAACAGCCTTGTGTCCAGCGTGGGAGCACGTTGCAGGGCGTGCACTGCTGTCCGTGCTGACCACACACCCTATTAAGAGGCTTGCCCCGCCGTTTGTAAGGCCCAAGGGACCATCTTTATTCGCGGTGACTTCACTGTAATTATTGTCTTTGAATAATAGTCTCATTTCTGTTCGTCTCATTGCGTACTTCTCAGTTACCTTCTGCACTGTACCTCAGCTAGTCATTCTATGTATCTACATCTACATCGATACTCTACAAATCACATTTAAGTGCCTGACAGAGGGTTCATGGAACCAACTTCACAATTCTCAATTATTCCAATCTCAGCGCGCGGAAAGAATGGACACCTGTATCTTTCCGTACGAGCTCTGATTTCCTCCCTATATAGGTCGGTGTCAGCAAAATATTTTCGCATTCGGAGGAGAAAGTTGATGATTGGAATTTCGTGAGAAGATTCCGTCGCAGCGAAAAATGCTTTTCTTTTAATGATTTCCAGCCCAAATCCTGTATCATTTCTGTGACACTCTCTCCCATATTTCGCGATAATACAAAACGTGCTGCCTTTCTTTGAATTTTTTCGATGTACTCCGTCAGTCCTATGTATGGTAAAAGTTTCATCGCGCTATGTCAGTTGGCAGTGACACATCATGCGAAAGTTAATTCCGTGGTTACGTTTTGCATACCAGCGTATTAATGGTAAATTCTGAAGTAAAGAACAAAAATCAATCCATCTTTTAAACTTAATTGGAGAGGACCATATTTTTAAGGTAGGAGTAGGTACAACTAAGACAACGGCATTACATGGGTAATAACCATTACGAAATAAAACTAATTGAAGATCGCATTCTGGACCAAGTTATGCCCTTCAGTTACCTAGGGAACTATATAACTTTTAACGAACGTAAGGATATAGACGTCAGGTGAGAAAGATATCAAAGTATATGTAGCACTGTAACGAGAAAAGGACAAAAATGAAATTGTATAAAGTGATGAATACAATTTTTCTACTGTATGACTGTGAATCTTGGATTATGAAGAGAAAAGATTCTAGCCGTGTTCAGGCGGCTCAAATGAAATTTTCACAAGCAGTCAAAGGTTGCACTACGTTGGAAACAATTCCTAATGAAAACATAGCTGCGAACTGAATATTTTTGCAGTGGGTGACAAGAAGAAGAACGTAAAACTGGGAGAAACATCTGCAACGAATGGAAGGAACAAGAATTCCACAGATGGTCTTACAATACGTACCCAAAGGGACATAAGACGGCCAATTAAAACATGGAACTAAGGCCAGAACAGGTCGGTAGGCCTCATCTGTGAAAGAAGAACACAACTAAGAGTCTCTCAAAGGGAGAGGAACTTATAAGCTACTTTTAACTCAAGCTGCTTGCGTCAGAGCCAGCTCACGTGGTCTGACCGGTAGCATTCCAGCCACATAAGGATGCACATTCAAAGACTGATCCCACCTGCTACCAACAAGATACCCGACAAATTTCGTGAGCCCACAGGTAGAATCAGAAAACAACAGGTAGTTTAGTAAAGCACAACAGAAAAAATACCCACCACTAAAAATAATAAGTAGCAGAAAGGCTGAATTCATTTACACGCTCGTATACCCATAGCTAGGAGATCGGTGTTCGGTGTTCACAACCTTGATGCTTAGTGAAATGCTGCTAACAGTGCGTGCACACTTCGATTTTCTAATGTGTAAAGTATGACATTATCAAAATTTTAAGTCTGTTGTTATTACAGTTCTTAAATTTACTGTGTGACAAGTACTTACAAATTTCGGACGTAAGCTTTTCAAGGGCTACAGTTTTCTGAAGTGCAATTCGTTGGTCGTTATGCTATTCGGCAATTCGGTGAGTCTGTTAAGATCAAAACTCCACGACATCAGTCTTGATAAGGGAGCACCAACATTATAAACATGTACTTGAATCAAGGAGGTTGTATCCTCGTCAGTTCCAACATCATAACAACCACAAAGTGCAAAACATCCCTGGATACCACAGTCCACACTACAGAGAAGCTGTCTGAAGAGAACTGGTATACACACTACCCAGGATCAGGGCAGACATAGGAAACTGTGCAGTGAAATAAAGCGCAATTGTGAAAGGATCAGACATTTCATTAACGGTGTCTGTGAAGAAATAGAAGAACATAATAATTACAATCAAGTTCGTAGTCTTTTCAAGAAACCTGGTACCATCACAGGTGAATTTAACCCTCATACGTGGGTGGTAGACGAAGAGAATGGCAACCCTACCGGAGACAAGGAAAACGCTGTTGCGAGGTTGAAAAAGTATTGTGAAAAGTTGTATTCTGGAATTAACGATCGTGTGGAAATCAAGAAGAACTTACTATCTTACGGGTCAATCAGGAACAGCAGATTTTGCTGAAGTAAAAGGAACTCGTGAACAAACTCTCGACATGCGACTAATGAACGAGAAATTGCGAGAATTCTGTGTTCCTGTTTTTATCTGCTTGCTTTAATATAGGAAAGCGTTTGACTGTATTTTCTGGGAAAATTTCTGGCAGATGCTTGAAGAGCTTGGTATCCCACACATCTGACAGCACTGATCAGATGTCTATACAATAACCACCAAGCATCTGTGAAGAACAATGCCTGCACGGGTGATTTCTTCAGGGTACTAAGAGTGACAAATGGTTGTATCCTATGCCCCCAGCAGCCCATAATCTATACGAACATGTCATTAGGAAAGCTCTTAATGGTTGGACTAATGGAATCTCATTTAGTGAAAGAACTATTAATAACCTCCGATTTGCTGATGAAACCATGCATTTAGCCATGAGCGAAGACGAACTTGCTGAGCTACTAATCGAAGTAAAGGACGTTAGTCTATCGTATGGATCAGACATCAACATCAGCAGCTCTAAACTCATGATAATTGTTCGAGGATCTTGATAATTGTTCGAGGACCTCAGGTCCTATTCTCAAATCGATTAAAAGAACAGGTAGTCATTCATTCTTTGTTCTGTTTTGGGTCAACACGGGACGTCGTGAAGGTGAGAAGACCAATCAAGAGCGAGTGGCTACGAAGCAGCTAACCAAAATCTGGTAGAAACAGATCCATATCGAACAACAGAAAGATTCGACTTGTTGAAACGCTCATGTTTTCAATGTTTTTTAAAGCTAGCAAAATATAGACTTTTTAAGAGCAGAAGTAAGCATCGTAATGCTGGCGCAGGATGCTGACCATAGAAAGGTTCAAAAGAAAACTAATACGCCCACTATCGAGCAATTCAGTATTTCCACGCACCTTTCTTCTAATGCCAACCAAAAAAATTCTGCAGTTCTTTGGCCATATTTTGACGTGCAGAAAGTTTAGAGAAAATAATCACGGAAGGAATGATGGAGGGCACGAAACCAAAAGGGAGAGCAGCGAGGAGGTGGATGGATCAAAGCAAGAACAACTTCAGTCTACCTCTTCAGCAGGCTTGGACACACTAGGATCACAGTGTCACAATGCTAAGCAATGAGCACAACTACTTATGATGATGATGATGATGATGATGATGATGATGATGATGATGATAATGACGGTGATGGTTATTCTAAACCAAGGTAGTATTCATAGATTAAAAAGCTGTTACTAAAATTGTACACGTCTGCGGCACACGTAACGTGGGGTGACTGGAAGTTACACTTTCTTTGGGGGGAGGGCGCAGGGGGAGAGGCGAGGGAGGAGTGGGCCAACGGAGACAGTAAGGAAACCCTAAGAACCGAATACTGGATCTGTGCCTGTCTCTTCAGCAATCTTCTTGGGACAATGGCTCATGGACACAGACTATGAACGCCATCCAACAATGACACCACGCACAGTTGTTTCTTATCAATACATTACAACGGATGGTAAAAAAAAAATCGCGTTTGGAAGGACCCATTTCTACATGCCCTTCCATTACGCTTGAATAAAACCGTAATACAGTCACGAAAAGACACTAAATAAAATTAAAATTAGCTGAAAAATGCTAAATGTTAATCCTCGTACATATAATGGCTTACCACTAATAACAAGGAAAGAGCCAACCACTGTGAGAACAAGTAAACTCTGGGTGACAGTTCTAAGCGTAGATGTTACATGTATTAAAATAAACACCTGAGTCTCAGTTTAAAATTCTGTAACAAAAGAGAAATGGACACGCAGTCAATACTGTAAAACTGAGTCTGATAATCGTGGCTGGCTTTATTACCGACTAAAAAATGGATGAACCAATCTGCCATACATCAAACTAACATACCCAATTTGAAACTTCGTGTCACATTAAAATTGTGTGTTGGGGTGGGACTCGAACCTGGGACCTTTACCTTTCGCGTGCATTTATTCAACAGACTGTCATTCATGTACGACCCAAAGACCCGAAAATGAAGCTGTAAGGGAGGGTCGGTGAGTCGTGCTTGGATGACTCAGTCGGTTGAGTACTTGCAACCTAAAGACAAATGTCCCAGGTTCGTTCCCAATTCAACACACAGTTTTAATCTGTCTGGTAATTTCAAACCAGCGCACAATCCGCTGCAGAGCGAAAATCCATTCTGGAGCCCCGCAGTAATTTGGGCATGAGTTCTGACAACAAACAAAACCGCAACATCTTTTCCACACTCGTAGCATTGACATTTTAATACGAGTACAATGGGCAAATTGTTATCAAGAAACAAAAACGTGCCCTCTTGTCAGAATATAACGTACACTCGAAGCAAGAAGCGGGGCGATATGAAATAGGACCGCGAGTAAAATCTGTAGTATCGAAGGCGAATGGACAGCGGCGGCTCAAAAACATTTTTCCACACAAGAGACTCAACATTTGCCATCTGATCCCCCTCGCTTCCCCTCGTACATTTTCAACCGTGTCAGATTTCGCTACTATTTGCGATACACACAGTACATAAATATTGCACTTGGGCGCTCTCTCACCTTGGTGCCCCAAGAGGTGGCTTGTGTCACATGTGCCTTAAATGGGCCCTGAGACTGGAATACATACGCACTTTGGGAAAGTGCTGTGCATCTGTAAAGTTAATCGCATGCAGTACGCTTGCTCGGCCTTTTCGAGAGTACTGCCGCAACATTGAGTGTCTTCACCAAGTAAGACATAGAACGAATTCACAGACCCGCATCTAGGCACGCAGCAGATCGATATAAGCCAAACCAAAGTGTTACACAGATGCTCAGGCAATTCCTGTAAAAATATTCTCAGTAAAGGCTACAGTTTGCGTCACAGAATCCAGTAGCGTACATTTAGAGAGCCAGCATTCGAGCAAGATTGTACGACAGCACTGTTCCCACCACTGTATGTCACGCGTAGGTATTAGGAGAATAAAAGGAAGACACCACGAGTCGTACAGAAAGCATACGGATAGCCATTTTTCACATTGCTCAATACATAAGTAAAATACTAGGCATTAAAATTGCTACACCAAGAAGAAATGCAGATGATAAACGGGTATTCATTGGACAAATATATTATACCAGAACTGACATGTGATTACATTTTCACGCAATTTGGGTGCATAGATCCTGAGAAATCAGTACCCAGAACCAACTAACTCTGGCCGTAATAACGGCCTTGATACGCCTGGGCATTGAGTCAAACAGAGCTTGAATGGCGTGTACAGGTACAGCTGCCCATGCAGCTTCAACACGATACCACAGTTCATCAAGAGTAATGACTGGGGTATTGTGGCGAGCCAGTTGCTCGGCCACCATTTACCAGACGTTGTCAATTGGTGAGAGATCTGGAGAATGTGCTGGCCAGGGCAGCAGTCGAACATTTTCTGTATCCGGAAAGGCCCGTACAGGACCTGCACCATGCGGTCGTGCATTATCCTGCTGAAATGTAGGGTTTCGCAGAGATCGAATGAAGGGTAGAGCCACGGTCCTAACACATCTGAAATGTAACGTCCACTCTTCAAAGCGCCCTCAATGCGAACAAGATGTGGCCGAGACGTGTAACCAATGGCACCCCATACCATCACGCCGGATGATACGCCAGTATGGCGATGATGAATACACGCTTCCAATGTGCGTTCACCGCGATGTCGCCATACACGGATGCGACCATCATGATGCTGTAAACAGAACCTGGATTCATCCGAAAAAATGACGATTTGCCATTCGTGCATCCAGGTTCGTCGTTGAGTACACCATCGCAGGCGCTCCTGTCTGTGATACAGCGTCAAGGGTAACCACAGCCATGGTCTCCGAGCTGATACTGCATGCTGCTGCAAACGTCGTCGAACTGTTCGTGCAGATGGTTGTTGTCTTGCAAGCGTCCCCATGTGTTGACTCAGGGTTCGAGACGTGGCTGCACGATTCGCTACAGCCATGTGGATAAGATGCCTGTCATCTCGACTGCTAGTGATGAGAGGCCGTTGGGATCCAGCACGGCGTTCCATATTACCCTCCTGAACCCACCGATTCCATATTCTGCTAACAGTCATTGAATCTCGACCAACGCGAGCAGCAATGTCGCGATACGATAAACCGCAATCGCGATAGATTACAATCCGACCTTTATCAAAGTCGGAAACGTGATGGTACGCATTTCTCATCCCTACACGAGGCATCACAACAACGTTTCACCAGGCAACGCCGGTCAACTGGTGTTTGTGTATGAGAAATCGGTTGGACACTTTCCTCATGTCAGCACGTTGTAGGTGTCGCCAGCGGCGCCAACCTTGTGTGAATGTTCTGAAAAGCTAATCATTTGCATATCACAGCATCTTCTTCCTATCGGTTAAATTTCGCGTCTGTAGCACGTAATCTTCATGGTGTAGCAATTTTAATGGCTAATAGTGTAGGAAAGAACAACGATAACTGTCGAACGAAGTACCCTACGCCGCGCACTGTAAAGTAGTTTGCTGAATACACAGGGTATGGAAAAAAATATGGAAAACCGAAAAACACAACACATTTCCATTCCTAATTCGTTGTAGGAAAACTGTTGCCATTCAAAACAGAGGATGTGTGGCGTGGGCTGGGCGGTTTTTTAAGTTAGATGGCCTCGGGCAAGTACAGAAAGGGCAACAGCCTCAACGGGTGCGGGGCAAAGTCAGGACATGCGGGGACCAAGCAGCAATCGGTATTGTAATTGTCAACTGTCGAAGCTGCGTTGGTAAAGTACCAGAACTTCAAGCGCTGATAGAAAGCACCGAAGCTGAAGTCGTTATAGGTACAGAAAGCTGGCTTAAGCCAGAGATAAATTCTGCCGAAATTTTTACAGAGGTACAGACGGTGTTTAGAAAGGTTGCATGCAACCGGTGGTGGAGTGTTCGTCGCTGTTAGTAGTAGTTTATCCTGTAGTGAAGTAGAAGTGGATAGTTCCTGTGAATTATTATGGGTGGAGGTTACACTCAACAACCGAGCTAGGTTAATAATTGGCTCCTTTTACCGACCTCCCGACTCAGCAGCATTAGTGGCAGAACAACTGAGAGAAAATTTGGAATACATTTCACATAAATTTTCTCAGCATGTTATAGTCTTAGGTGGAGATTTCAATTTACCAGATATAGACTGGGACACTCAGATGTTTAGGACGGGTGGTAGGGACAGAGCATCGAGTGACATTATACTGAGTGCACTATCCGAAAATTACCTCGAGCAATTAAACAGAGAAGCGACTCGTGGAGATAACATCTTGGACCTACTGATAACAAACAGACCCGAACTTTTCGACTCTGTATGTACAGAACAGGGAATCAGTGATCATAAGCCCGTTGCAGCATCCCTGAATATGGAAGTTAATAGGAATATAAAAAAAGGGAGGAAGATTTATCTGTTTAGCAAGAGTAATAGAAGGCAGATTTCAGACTACCTAACAGATCAAAACGAAAATTTCTGTTCCGACACTGACAATGTTGAGGGTTTATGGAAAAAGTTCAAGGCAATCGTAAAATGCGTTTTAGACAGGTACGTGCCGAGTAAAACTGTGAGGGACGGGAAAAACCCACCGTGGTACAACAACAAAGTTAGGAAACTACTGCGAAAGCAAAGAGAGCTTCACTCCAAGTTTAAACGCAGCCAAAACCTCTCAGACAAACAGAAGCTAAACGATGTCAAAGTTAGCGTAAGGAGGGCTATGCGTGAAGCGTTCAGTGAATTCGAAAGTAAAATTCTATGTACCGACTTGACAGAAAATCCTAGGAAGTTCTGGTCTTACGTTAAATCAGTAAGTGGCTCGAAACAGCATATCCAGACACTCCGGGATGATGATGGCATTGAAACAGAGGATGACACGCGTAAAGCTGAAATACTAAACACCTTTTTCCAAAGCTGTTTCACAGAGGAAGACCGCACTGCAGTTCCTTCTCTAAATCCTCACACAAACGAAAAAATGGCTGACATCGAAATAAGTGTCCAAGGAATAGAAAAGCAACTGGAATCACTCAACAGAGGAAAGTCCACTGGACCTGATGGGATACCAATTCGATTCTACACAGAGTACGCGAAAGAACTTGCCCCCCTTCTAACAGCCGTGTACCGCAAGTCTCTAGAGGAACGGAAGGTTCCAAATGATTGGAAAAGAGCACAGGTAGTCCCAGTCTTCAAGAAGGGTCGTCGAGCAGATGCGCAAAACTATAGACCTATATCTCTGACGTCGATCTGTTGTAGAATTTTAGAACATGTTTTTTGCTCGAGTATCATGTCGTTTTTGGAAACCCAGAATCTGCTATGTAGGAATCAACATGGATTCCGGAAACAGCGATCGTGTGAGACCCAACTCTCTTTATTATTTCATGAGACCCAGAAAATATTAGATACAGGCTCCCAGGTAGATGCTATTTTTCTTGACTTCCGGAAGGCGTTCGATACAGTTCCGCACTGTCGCCTGATCAACAAAGGAAGAGCCTACGGAATATCAGACCAGCTGTGTGGCTGGATTGAAGAGTTTTTAGCAAACAGAACACAGCATGTTGTTATCAATGGAGAGACGTCTACAGACGTTAAAGTAACCTCTGGCGTGCCACAGGGGAGTGTTATGGGACCATTGCTTTTCACAATATATATAAATGACCTAGTAGATAGTGTCGGAAGTTCCATGCGGCTCTTCGCGGATGATGCTGTAGTATACACAGAAGTTGCAGCATTAGAAAATTGTAGCGAAATGCAGGAAGATCTGCAGCGGATAGGCACTTGGTGCAGGGAGTGGCAACTGTCCCTTAACATAGACAAATGTAATGTATTGCGAATACATAGAAAGAAGGATCCTTTATTGTATGATTATATGATAGCGGAACAAACATTGGTAGCAGTTACTTCTGTAAAATATCTGGGAGTATGCGTGCGGAACGATTTGAAGTGGAATGATCATATAAAATTAATTGTTGGTAAGGTGGGTACCAGGTTGAGATTCATTGGGAGAGTGCTTAGAAAATGTAGTCCATCAACAAAGGAGGTGGCTTACAAAACACTCGTTCGACCTATACTTGAGTATTGCTCATCAGTGTGGGATCCGTACCAGATCGGTCTGACGGAGGAGATAGAGAAGATCCAAAGAAGAGCGGCGCGTTTCGTCACAGGGTTATTTGGCAACAGTGATAGCGTTACGGAGATGTTTAATAAACTCAAGTGGCAGACTCTGCAAGAGAGGCGCTCTGCATCGCGGTGTAGATTGCTCGCCAGGTTTCGAGAGGGTGCGTTTCTGGATGAGGTATCGAATATATTGCTTCCCCCTACTTATACCTCCCGAGGAGATCACGAATGTAAAATTAGAGAGATTAGGGCGCGCACGGAGGCTTTCAGACAGTCGTTCTTCCCGCGAACCATACGCGACTGGAACAGGGGGAGGTAATGACAGTGGCACGTAAAGTGCCCTCCGCCACACACCGTTGGGTGGCTTGCGGAGTATAAATGTAGATGTAGAAGTTCCAGTCGTCTCGGATTGGATAAACGCAGGTCCTGTATAGTTTTTAAGTGACTCTTCTACAATTCTTCAGAATAGTGGCAAGTTCTGGTGCCGATGTTGGAGGTGGAAAGCGATCACGCACCCTTCTCATCAAAGTGGATCACAGAGGCTCAATAATATTGATATCTGGTGGCTGTGGTAGCCAAGGGAGATCTTACAATTTATCTTGGTACTCACAAAACCAATTCAGGACGATGGTAGTCGTATGAACAGGGGTACCTGTCGTCTTGGAACGCAAAGTCGTCATTGGGGTACAAACACTGAACCATGGGTTGGACGTGATCAGCCAAAATGATAATATCATCTGTGGCAGTAATGCGACCTTGCGGAGTAACTATGAGGTCCATGGAATACCACGATATGGCTCCCACATATTTCCGAAGGCCCGCCATGTTTCACTATTTGGACGTAAACTCGTCCTGAAGTTGGAAACAGTGTGAAACAAGACTTATTCGACCAAATGACGTTCCACTATTGCTCTATTGTCCAGGTTTTGTTGCTTCGACACCACACTTTCCTGCTTCGCGCATTTGCATCAGTGATGAGTGGTTTTGGAATTCTACCTCGCCCTGCAATTCTCTGTCCATGGAGCCCCTTCGTATTGCTTTGGTGCTGACAAGGTTCGCAAGTGCGACATTAAGTTCTGCAGTAACTTTTGCAACTGTCATCCCCTCATTTTTCGTGACAATCCTCTTCAGTGACTACCTGTCACACTCACTCGATACAAATTTTGTCTGCTTTGTGACTAAGCGGCTGATGTTTTTCTCCTTTCCCTGTAAGTGGTATTAATCTTCGATACGGTGCCTCTTGAAACACCAAACACTTCGACTACCTTGCTTACAGATTCACCCACCATACGATTATCAACAATTTGCGCGCGTTCGACTTTACTTAGTTCCGACACAACGCACTCACGACTACACAGAACACTGTACTGACCACGACTGACACTTAGAACTTATAGGGGGCCTTGCACAGGTGTGATTCATGGTCAAACAGTGCAACATCCAGGCTTGGCTGGTATCTGCCTTTACATTCAAGCATGCGGTGTTTTATCCAGCACTTGTATGTATATGTAGATATTGACGACGGTGACGATCACTTACCCAATATAGAAGAGATCGTACTCTAGATTCACACAGGAAAGCCAAAAGCAGTGGGACACAACTCAAATATCGCCTAGAAGACCATTTGACCTGTCATAGAGAAAAAAATGCGTCACCTACCTGCCAATTGATTACAGTCCGTAACTGACAAGGTAATTCAAGGAGCGGTGTGCATAGGCACATAGTATCACAGCACTGAATAATTGGGTTAGGTTTCCTTGAACACTGAACTTGAACCTTGTCATTAGCTCCATGAGAAATTAATTCGAGGGTAACCAGGAAAAGTTGGTTGGGTGTCAACAGAAGTCAGAAAATACATACTCCTGTTGGAAAGAGGAACTAAATGCAGCACGATATGTTAGTTGCATCTGTAAGATGACACTCTTTCTCCGTGCTTGCGGGAAAAGTTGGAAGATACACTTATTCATCGGCCATATTTTATCACTTAAACTCACTTGTTGAAGCAAACATGTTGGTTGAAGAACGTGACGTAGGAGCAAGAGCATGGAATTTACTTCATTCAGTGAGAGACCTGAGAAGAAGCGGCATTTTTAGATAGAAGAATGACAGTGCCAGAAAGTCGGCAAAGTACCGTTTTGCAATGAAATCTGTAAAAAAGAAGCGAAATATGAACATTCATTCCGCAGCCGTGCTCCTACTTCCAACGACTTTAATTTTTTGCAATCAGGATTCAAAAATGCTTATCTATGGATTGAACACCAGTGCATTGCTATGCTACGGAGAGGTTATATTCCATTTTGAGAAAAATACTTAGAACCTATCTACATGCAAACAGTTACGCCTAATTGCAAATGTAGTTTTTTAACCAGAAGGTGGTAGCTACACGAAAGAACTACCACCAAATGGGAAATATGATGGTGATAAAATTCTCTCAGAAATAGCCCTCCGAATTTTGCAACAGATTGCAATTATATGAGATGTTCATTAGATCGCAGGTGTTTTCCTGATGTCATTACTTTTCCATCGTTGTTTTCACCCGCGTCATAAAATATATTACAAACGTTCTCTCTCTCATTCTATAGGACGATACTCCTTTGTGAGCTTGCCACCGCGCTGCGAAAGGTTTGAACTATGTGGCGCAGCATGTCAGTACATTCAATTAAGGCAAAAGCCGTTTGCATATACGTTCCTTGAAAAATTGAATTATAAATTGCACGTATCCTGAGTTATGGTCACAGATGCACGACATATGCGACTGGTCGTGATAATAAGTACACGCCTGCTCGCCCTATGTTACAGCGACACGCAATCGGTATTTCACGAGCGCTGCCTGCGACTGAACGACCACCAGTCCTCGCCATGCATTATACACCCATAAACCACAATCGCACACATAATAAACTGTACCTCATTTACACACACACACACACACACACACACACACACACACACACACACACACAGCGAGAGAGAGAGAGAGAGAGAGAGAGAGAGAGAGAGAGAGAGAAAATACATTTCAGAATCAGCTCGCCGCAGCACGCCCAAGGTAACAATAAAACGACTGAAGGTCAACTAGAGTTACTTAAGCAGTCACTTCCATCGCCAGCGGTGCACAGGCAATCTAAATGGCCACGCAGTCGTGTGGATATGGTCGGACCGTGTGTAGCTGCGTCGTATGACAGGACTCTTATCGAGTCTTCTCAGATAGTTGCTACAAGAAGAAAGTGTTTTGTGCGCGTGCCGAACAGACGACTGAAGGCCTAGCGACAGACGTAAGCCGCCTCGTTTTTGGTGTGGTTATGTGAGCCATTGCTAAGCTAGTGCGACATCTCCTGGTGGGAGAGAGGGGGAGGGGGGATAGTAGAGAGCTATGTGAAAATGCATACCTGAACATGTGCATCCGTAACCAAGGTAGTCGAAGTGTATGGTGTTTCAAGAGGAACCGTTTCGAAGATTTATACCGCATACAGGGAAGCAGAAAAACATCATCCACTAAGTGGCAAATGGTTCAAATGGCTCTGAGCACTATGCGACTTAACTTCTGAGGTCATCAGTCGCCTAGAACTTAGAACTAATTAAACCTAACCAACCTAAGGACATAACACACATCCATGCCCGAGGCAGGATTCGAACCTGCGACCGTAGCGGTCACGCTGTTCCAGACTGAAGCGCCTTTAACCGCACGGCCACACCGGCCGGCATCCACTAAGTCAACGCGGACGAAAGCATGTTTTAAGTGGTCATGAGAAACAGTTACTGAACAGGAGTGTGACGAAAAATAAGCGAACGACATCTGCAAAAGTCATTGCAGAACTGAATGTCACACTCACGAATCCTCTCAGCACCATGTGATCTTTCTGTCTTAAGAGCAGTCTGTGTGTAAACATGGTAACGTTTGCTGCAGAATGTGACGTGAGAAGCGGCTTTTTTCATCTTATTAGGACTGCTGCTTAAAGTTGAGAGTAATAAAAGATATAAAATGGTGCGTGTAGAAAAACATTGCGGTATGGGGTTAACAGCACAAGGCTGCGTAATTTGTGTTTTGTATTTCGTTAGCATAGCGCATACACTCAAGTCACAGAGAGGGAGAGGAACGAAAAGCTGACATGTAATACGTGTGTGAACAGTGCGGCAGAACAGTTAATGAGCAGTTAAATAATTCGCCAAGTCGCCTTAAAATGTCGATATTTATGTGTATGCTCTACTTACTAGGTATGTTTTACAAGTTCCACTAAGCAGTCGAGATGAGCAGACAGGATGCAATGACTTAATTTGTGAGAGAAGTAGTGGAAATCCTACAGGTAAATGTTGTTTCGGCACCGGTCGTATATCTCTGGGCATCGTGCTTACCTGCAACATGGAACAAAATGGCAGAAATAGCGAACTACAGCATAATTTAGGTCTGTTGTGGTCAATAGCTAAATTCGCCAGTTGCACTCATTACAATGGTTTCAGTTGCACCCATTACAATGGTTTGATATGGAATACCTGAATATTCTCTCATCGCCTCTCAACAGTCAAGTATACAGACGTCTGACCTTAAGTCACATGCATCCGTTTACTCGCCTACATAAAGTATGACTCCCCACGATGAAATCGTTCCGGAATTCTCAGCCTGCTTTCAGGAACACTCCGCTGACGCGAGGGTACTTGGTTCAATCCCATCGTCACTTCTATGATGCAACCGAGGCAGGTGAAACTTCCTTGGACTCAGCTCCTATTGCTCATCTTAAGTTTGGGCGGCGGCTGAGCGATTACGATTCAGGATGGCTTTCCATCGCTTTCGGTCTCTCGCGGGGTCCATCTCACGAGTTGCTACCCTTTATCAATACGAAAAGGAATGCTCCACAATGCTAAACAGGTGTGTCAGATTCAGTTGTTTCCGAACGTGTTTCTGCCCTCAGTTGGTGAAAATTAATCCTTATGACAAAGTCCAATAGTGTGCAAACTGTCTTCTAGAGATTTAAACCAGCCGACGACATGTCGGTAGCATCTTGTTTCTGCATGAGGTCAGCGTCGTTTCAGATACAGCAGATATCCGTGTACCAGAAATATCCGTTGCACGATGACCTGTTAGCAAGTATTTGAACTCTGACGCAGTAATGTAGATATGGAGCGCTACTACTGGCACAGAAGTGATCCATGAGTCAGCTGACACCAGGCACGGGTTGATACTTGTCGCGCGATTGTAGCTGGACAGTTTGGATGTTTACTCAAGAAACTGCGTGCAGAAGGCGGCAGAGTTTTATCAAGATCAGAGCAACATTACATTAAACGAGTCGGAGGTAATGTCATCAGTAGTACGAAAACAGAATGCGAACCACACCTGTATTAATTTGTTGTCCCATCTCTGGTTTTCCACGTAGGTGCAAAATCAAAGCGTAGAACGGCTACTACATCCATATAAACGAGAATAACAAGAAAATATTACATTAAATAACGAAAAAATCTAACAATAAAAACTTATTATCTTAAAAAAGATTTCATATGGAATGTTCCCTATTCCGAACTGTTTCCGAGATAGAACACATTTGACATGGTGATTTATCTGGTTATAAATATGCAACAAGTCGATTTTTACGATGTATTCAACCATGAACATGTTTTCGAGCTACTACAGACGTCATCAGATGGAGATCTTACCAGAACATTATGCTGTGGACGAAGTATAGCTGGTGCTGCTGGCGGAAATGACGCAAATTAGTAATCGGTGATTAAACTACGAACCGAAAGTATGTTTTATGTACTGCCTTGTGGTATCCATATCAGATCTCTTCCTGTAAAGCATATTATTAAGCTATGTACATAGTATTTGTGTACGTAGCTTAATAATTTACGTAACAGGGAAGAGATCTGATATGGATACGACAAGGCAGTGCACTGTGAGTACCTAAAACATAAAAAACTTTCGTGTTCGTAAACATTTCGTCAGCCATTACTAAATTTCCGTCATTTCCGCCCACAGACCAGCACTGCATCTAGCTACACTTGGTCAACAAAATTATGTTCTCGTAACATTTCTATCTGATGATGAGCCTGCAGTGGCTCGAAAACATGTTCATGGTTGAATACATCATAAAAGAGCGACTGGTTGCACGTTTATTACCACATAAATCACCTATTTAAATAACAGTCGCAGTTCGTCATCCACAATGGAAACACTGACATTTGAGATGAACCTCTGGCTTGAATAGGGGGCTTTTTTTTTTCTTCTTCAACGTGATCGTTCCTGTCACATCCCTGAGTATTGACCATTCCTTCAGGGACAGTCAGTATACCACATATTTTCTTTTCTGTATAGTAATCACTTTCTCGTATTTAGTTGTGATGGTTGATTATGTATCGCAATGGTTGCCTTACACACAGTGTCGACTTTAACGTCGTGCGTCGCCTCAACCAAGAGGCACCCTCACCGGGCAGGCGTTCAGTTTCTCTGAACTCTCGCAGGCTGCTTCAAGAATGTGAAATAACTCTCATGTTTCCTACCGTTAACTATACTATCTCTAGAGGTCGAGTTATTATGAAAGACAATAAATGAGAGAGCATGGAAACAATATTTATGTTTTACGGCCGGTATTTGCGTCCTTTTTAACTTTTTTATATGGCCATAACGCTGTTGTTTAGGTATGTAAGATATGTTTCTGTGACTACCGTTTCGTTTCCTCTAGCTAGAGACGTCATCATAGGTTATGAAGATCAATTATTTTCAAATTTAAATAAGCTCAGCAAGTCGAACTATTTATACGTAACTCACGTAAGTGACCTTTCAATGTGACGACAAGTTCTGTGAGCCAACCGATTGCCTGGCTATGGAGAAGCCACTCAGCGCAGTTGTAGTGTATTTCTATAAGGAGAAAACTGGAAGAAAGATAAAAAGAAATGAAGGAGCACCCCTACAGACAATGAAGAAGTAATCCACTTAGTGGTTTCGATTCGTCGGTAATACTTTTTCATGGAGAAAAAACCCTCGAATTGCTAAATTTTCTCAATGATATTAACTTTAACATAAAGTTCAAAATGGGAAAGGCTGTACATGGAAAAACTGGCTCAACTCAACAAAAACCCCACTGGCACAGATCCCCCCAAATCTAATCAAAAAGGAGTGATTAAAACAGTGGAGGATCGGGCTACAAGAATCTACCAGTCATAGTAATCGGGGCCTCGATCATTTAACTACTTTCGGAAGTAATGGCTACTTTTGAGGGAGGTGAATAGTGCCCAACATCTCGATTAATCTGGAGCTTCTAGCGAGAAATAATCAGCCATATTTAAGTTTAACAGTCACAGATCGCATCAGCAGTGCTAAGGCGAGACAATACTGACAAAGTGTTTACACCGACAAGAATGGTGCGTGAATTACTGAACGCTGCAAAGGACCTACACCCGCGGATGGTCACGACACACAGGAATACAAAATGCCCTAGCAGATGTAGCGAAGGGTTGCACTATCACTGGTAAACTTCGAAGATTTTATTTCTTATCCCCAAATTTTAATTTCCTTCCTAGATTTCTGCTTGGTTTCCTGTACTGCTCGTTCAGCGTAAGGATTAAATAGCACAGGGGATAGTCTACAACCCCTCTCACGCCCTTCTGCTTCCCTTCCTGTCCTTCCTTCCAGTATGGTTTCTCTGCAAGTGGTAAATCATCTTTCGCCCCTGTATTTTATACCTGCTACCTTCAGAATTTCACAGAATACATTCCAAACAACATTATCGAAAGTTTTCTCTAAATCTATAAAAGCTATAACACTAGATTTACCTTGTGAGGTATGTCGTACGGTCAAGTACTAACCCCTATGGTCGCTTCTAGCATTTTTCCATTCGTCTGTAGGTAATTCGTGTCAGTAGGTGGCATTTTGCCCCATGACGACGCACATTTAATTATATTTCATCGTATAGTGAACAGAAACTTACGCTGCTGTACGCCAGCAAGCAGTTAAAATCGCTAGCAATCCACACCCCACAAAACAGGCCTGGCCAAATAGCGCTCCGCGAGAGCAAACACTCCTGCCTAGCATTCCGAGCGCAGCGGAAGTAGGGCTGGGGAATGAGGAGGAATAGGAAAACGAAGGCTGCAGTGAGACGCCGCTACAGCAAAGCAATGGACCTTCCAAACACCAAGCAATTTGCTGGCAGAACTATCTACGTTACATCGGATTTTCGTTCAGCATTTGGAATATTATGGTGTCTATGTGCTTGTCCAAAAACGGATAAGTGGAGAAGCCACATCGTTCGATCCCAAATGTAAATTGCCTTACTGTTTCGTATCGTTTAAGGGCGATGCAAAGTGCTTAAGATGCCGTCGCACTATTGTGAGTTGAAAAACATTTAATGGAAAGTCATTACATCATCATCCTCGAAGACGATATGATGTACTTGTCTTCTGAAGAGACACGGAATTGGAGGCGGCCCTTATGGAAAATAAGTGAGTTAATGGTTAGTATAGTGCTGACAAAATATGTTATGGTCGATAACACACAGTATTTGAATTCATTAAGTGTCTTAATGCAAGTTGACTATCATTTAGAAAGAGGCGGACAAGATTAATGCTGTTAAAAAAGTGAAGTAATCCTATGGAAAAACCATCTTCAAGTGCATGACATGAAACATTTCCCGTAACTCAGAGTAGTCTTTCGTGGACCTGATATGACTACGTTTCAGTAGTTCAATGTTTCACTACGAGTTCTCAGACATTACACGACATTGCACGACTAAAGACAGATTTCGATTTATTTCTCTGAAGCCTCTCCCTTTAGGCTGCTAATGTACCTCATTCCTTCCAACCTTAGCTAATATACGTACAGGGTAACACCCAGCTCAGCGACCTGTTTGTTGCCCGCATCTCGTGGTCGTGCGGTAGCGTTCTCGCTTCCCACGCCCGGGTTCCCGGATTCGATTCCCGGCGGGGTCAGGGATTTTCTCTGCCTCGTGATGGCTGGGTGTTGTGTGCTGTCCTTAGGTTAGTTAGGTTTAATTAGTTCTAAGTTCTAGGGGACTGATGACCATAGATGTTAAGTCCCATAGTGCTCAGAGCCATTTGAACCATTTTTTCGACCTGTTTGTCCAATCCAGGAATTTACAAGGCTTCTTTATTATGTTATCCAAGAGCAATGTCCTCGACTAGACATATTTCGCTAAAGTTATTTCAATGTTTTGTTGAACACGTGTGTGTGTGAATGTTTTGTTTCTGTTATGAAACAGCCGAAGTCCCGTCAACTTTTTAGTTTAACAGATTTTAGCCAGCATAACTCCGTGTGTTTGTATCGCGAACAACAGTCCCTGATATATTACATATTCTAAAGGCAGGAAGTATAAAACATCACAACTTAAGCTAAAAACCTTTATGTGAAGCCTTTTTTTTTTTAGTTCCACTCATCGTATTAGCACCATCTCATGTACTTATTTAATCAAGTAACAAAAGATAGAGCTTTGGAAGAATAATAAAAAATTGAAAATAAATACGATAAAATCCTTTTTATAGAAGTATGCTGTCACATTCGCCTCATAGAAATAGTTGCGCTGTATTGCAATCAAGTCTCTCTTAAATTTCCAGCGCGTGCAGCCTTCGGCATACACCCGTCTCACTCGCTCACCTGCTCGGAGTAGCGCAGTGGTGGGATAAGTCGGGGCGGGAGTAGACCCAGCCGCGCTCGCGGAGCGCAAATCTTAGCAAGGCCTGTCAGCGAACGACAAATGGTCACGGAACATGAGAACGGAGATGCGAGGAGGAACCGTGTCATAACGGAGTGTGCAGAGCATGCGGTGATTCACACCGCGAGGCTTGCCGGCAAAATGTTAATTTTCTTAATTAATAATGTTTAAATAGTCTCCAGACTGTCGAAATTATCCACACTGATGGCTTCCCAACCACGGTCACATTTTAATTAGGATCTTATACAGGGTGGTCCATTGATCGTGACCAGGGCACATATCTCACGAAGTAAGCGTCAAACGAAAAAACTACAAAGAACGAAACTTGTCTAGCTTGAAGGGGGAAACCAGATGTCACTATGGTTGGCCCGCTAGATGGCGCTGCCATAGGTCAAACGGATATCAACTGCGTTTTTTTAAAAATAGGAACCCCATTTTTATTACATATTCGTGTAGTACGTAAAGAAATATGAATGTTTTACTTGGGCAACTTTTTCCGCTTTGTGATAGATGGCGCTGTAATAGTCACAAATATATGGGTCACAATTTTAGACTAACAGTTGGTAACAGGTAGGCTTTTTAAATTAAAATACAGAACGTAGGTACGTTGAACATTTTATTACGGTTGTTTCAATGTGATACATGTACCTCTGTGAACTTACCACTTCTAAGAACTCATGCTGTTACAGCGTGATTACCTGTAAATACCACATCAATGCAATAAATGTTCAAAATGATGTCCGTCAACCTCAATGCATTTGGCAACACGTGTAACGACATTCCTTCCAACAGCGAGTAGTTCGCCTTCCGTAATGTTCGCACATGCATTGACAATGCGCTGACGCATGTTGTCAGGCGTTGTCGGTGGATCACGATAGGAAATATCCTTCAACTTTACCCGCGGAAAGAAATCCCAGGACGTCAGATCCGGTGAACGTGCTGGCCAGGGTATGGTGCTTCGACGACCAATCCACCTGTCATGAAATATGCTATTCAATACCGCTTCAACCGCACGCGAGTTATGTGCCGGACATCCATCACGTTGGAAGTACATCGCCATTCTGTCATGCAGTGAAACATCTTGTAGTAACATCGGTAGAACATTACGTAGGAAATCAGCATACATTGCACTATTTAGATTGCCATCGATAAAATGGGGGCCAATTATCCTTCCTCCCATAATGCCGCACCATACATTAACCCGCCAAGGTCGCTGATGTTCCACTTGTCGCAGCCATCGTGGATTTTCCGTTGCCCAATAGTGCATATTATGCCGGTTTACGTTACCGCTGTTGGTGAATGACGCTTCGTCGCTAAATACACTCCTGGAAATGGAAAAAAGAACACATTGACACCGGTGTGTCAGACCCACCATACTTGCTCCGGACACTGCGAGAGGGCTGTACAAGCAATGATCACACGCACGGCACAGCGGACACACCAGGAACCGCGGTGTTGGCCGTCGAATGGCGCTAGCTGCGCAGCATTTGTGCACCGCCGCCGTCAGTGTCAGCCAGTTTGCCGTGGCATACGGAGCTCCATCGCAGTCTTTAACACTGGTAGCATGCCGCGACAGCGTGGACGTGAACCGTATGTGCAGTTGACGGACTTTGAGCGAGGGTGTATAGTGGGCATGCGGGAGGCCGGGTGGACGTACCGCCGAATTGCTCAACACGTGGGGCGTGAGGTCTCCACGG
Source organism: Schistocerca piceifrons (assembly GCF_021461385.2). Lineage (NCBI taxonomy): Eukaryota > Metazoa > Arthropoda > Insecta > Orthoptera > Acrididae > Schistocerca > Schistocerca piceifrons. Next base: position 279,258,636 of record NC_060142.1, on the reverse strand, counting down.
TACATCGATGTTGTCGCCAGTGGTCGGCGGAAGGTGCACGTGCCCGTCGACCTGGGACCGGACCGCAGCGACGCAAGGATGCACGCCAAGACCGTAGGATCCTACGCAGTGCCGTAGGGGACCGCACCGCCACTTCCCAGCAAATTAGGGACACTTGCTCCTGGGGTATCGGCGAGGACCATTCGCAACCGTCTCCATGAAGCTGGGCTACGGTCCCGCACACCGTTAGGCCGTCTTCCGCTCACGCCCCAACATCGTGCAGCCCGCCTCCAGTGGTGTCGCGACAGGCGTGAATGGAGGGACGAATGGAGACGTGTCGTCTTCAGCGATGAGAGTCGCTTCTGCCTTGGTGCCAATGATGGTCGTATGCGTGTTTGGCGCCGTGCAGGTGAGCGCCACAATCAGGACTGCATACGACCGAGGCACACAGGGCCAACACCCGGCATCATGGTGTGGGGAGCGATCTCCTACACTGGCCGTACACCACTGGTGATCGTCGAGGGGACACTGAATAGTGCACGGTACATCCAAACCGTCATCGAACCCATCGTTCTACCATTCCTAGACCGGCAAGGGAACTTGCTGTTCCAACAGGACAATGCACGTCCGCATGTATCCCGTGCCACCCAACGTGCTCTAGAAGGTGTAAGTCAACTACCCTGACCAGCAAGATCTCCGGATCTGTCCCCCATTGAGCATGTTTGGGACTGGATGAAGCGTCGTCTCACGCGGTCTGCACGTCCAGCACGAACGCTGGTCCAACTGAGGCGCCAGGTGGAAATGGCATGGCAAGCCGTTGCACAGGACTACATCCAGCATCTCTACGATCGTCTCCATGGGAGAATAGCAGCCTGCATTGCTGCGAAAGGTGGATATACACTGTACTAGTGCCGACATTGTGCATGCTCTGTTGCCTGTGTCTATGTGCCTGTGGTTCTGTCAGTGTGATCATGTGATGTATCTGACCCCAGGAATGTGTCAATAAAGTTTCCCCTTCCTGGGACAATGAATTCACGGTGTTCTTATTTCAATTTCCAGGAGTGTAGAACGCGCGCAAATAATCTGTCATCGGCCCGTAATTTCTCTTGTGCCCAGTGGCAGAGCTGAACACGACGTTCAAAGTCGTCGCCACGCAATTCCTGGTGCATAGAAATATCGTACGGGTGCAATCGATGCTGATGTAGCATTCTTTGTAGTTTTTTCGTTTGATGCTTATTTCGTGAGGTATTTGGCCCGGACACTTTCAATGCACCACCCTGTATATTACCTACAATATCTGGCCTATTAAAAGCGACCAGTCTTACATGCGCCCTGTGCAGGCAGGAGCAAAACACAAACTATCCCCCGAGGCAGTTAAATCCAGCTTTCAAGCAGTACTCTGCAATGAAATGTGTGTGTGGCTATTATGGCCAGGAGACCCCCTTCTGGGGAGTTTGGCCACCTAGTGCAACTCTTTATTTGACGCCACTTTTAAACTTCGATGATTATGATGACGACTTCACACACACCACTTCAGGCCGACACCATGTCGTGACTATGAGTGAATATTTCGAATTGTTCGATTAAGGTAAAACTATAAGCCTGCCTTCGGAAACGTTTATTAGACATCTTCGACTAGTAATGAGACCGACAACATGTACTTACTGTAAATGGAAATTTTATATTACTCAACTTAAATGAAAGCATTATTTGGCCTCGGAAAACTTTTCTGTTTAACTAGTTAGAACCGGGGCTGTGCTCGTATGTGCCCTGATGAGTGATCAGTAAGTAAGCTACTTTATGTCCCATAACATCAGCTATCCTCATGCGTGCCCGTGCGGATAAGCACGGCTCCTGATGGTCGTCTTGCTCCCCGCACTGCTCCACCAAGCTGCCTCAGCGCACTTTGTTTCGACATGCGCAGCATCACTGCCGAGCAGTGCCTCATAAAGAGGGGCATGGGCAGCAGCGAACATCTTGCACTGTGCTATTCAAGTAGCTCTACTTATACATTACGCAGCAAATAGTGTGGAAGTATGGATTAAACACACTCACGATCATATAACCATTGGATTCATTACTCTGAATCGTATCACGTAGCACGTATCAGCCAATAAAAGCATTTTCACAAATATGATAAAGATCAAAAGTCAAAGAGTAAATAGCTTTTCCAAAGAGTAAATATTTTTTATAACTGGCGTAATATTCTTCAAATCAATAAGTATCTCGTACGATTTGCACTATACATTGTTTCACTAGCCAATGTTTCTTCCTGGTGGTTCAAGTTACCTCCTAATCAAATTTAATCGAAGTCGGTTCAGCGGGTTGGTCATGAAAACTTAACAGAGTTACTTTCGCATTTATAATATTAATATAGATACAACTTTCAACTCCGAAATGATTTTTTCCATGATCTGATTTTGACGAAATAAAGCCTTTACGATGCCCCAATATATGCTCAAGTTATCGAGTAGTTTTGGAGACGCGTGTTCAGACAGACAGACAAGGCACTTCTGCAGAATTATTATTAGTATACATCTCGCGTGTGGGAGAGATCTCGTGCGGTTCATCAAAGTCGTGTGGAGATGTTTGTGAGCTTGAAGCGGTGCTTGGTAGGTGGAGATTAGACTCTGCAAACATAAATTCAAGTGTTACTGTTACACTGCCACTTTAGATTTATTTTTCCTTACTTTTATTAGCTACAAACAAGGTGGCATCTTTTTATTTCGGACTTTCATTGAAGCAGCATTGAGACTTTCCCATTTGCCATGCCAGCATCCACAGTTCTAAATGTATGTATGTTAGGATCCATGACCGGGGAAGAAAGACAAGAAACTGAGACATAGAGACAACTTTACAAGACACGAGGTCGTCGTGATGGTGAATTTGGGATCTTGCAGGTGTATTAGACATCCTTACGACATGGTCAATGTAGCCTGCCACATGCAACGATTCGTGAACAACAACTCGCGCTGTTTAGCATGACCGACGCAGTAATGTGTGACGGTAGGAACATTCCTAATAGCTAATATTAGTTAATTAATGAATTAATTAATTAGACACTGGGCATAAACTCAAAAATAATCGCTAAATTTGTATCCCTTGTATGGTGAAAATACCATTAAACAGCGGAAAAAAAATTAGCCATGTGAAAGTAGGAATCGCGTTCTGACGGTTCCGTACAAACTTAATTATTATGTATACAGTATAGACAGCTTCACTCCAGAAATCGAAGATCTCTAAGATTTTTGCCTGTTGTCGACACTAATACTGGAAAAACAGCGGTTCCGAGTATCCCAAGACTTTCGAGAATGTTTTAACTTCAAGTTTTAATTCGGACAGCAGATGACAAGATTTTTTTTAGTGATATAATTAAATAAATTAACAAATTTCTGATATTTTTCCTTTAACAGTACTATGGAACGGTTGCTTCTTGTCAAATTTAATTATTCTAGGTCAACGGGAAGAGGCCTACAGGCTGTAATCAGTGAGTTTGCGATTAGCAAAATGTGAGACAAATTGGAGTTTTGTTTTGACAGCACTGACTCAGACGCTTAACTTTTTTTTACACCACAGGCCTTGGTACGTGACATAAAATTTATGTCTACTTGTTTCTGAAAAAAATGGGGTCTTAACAGACGGACGAAGAGACAGGCAGTTGGATAACAAATTACAGCCGGCCGCTGTGACCGAGCGGTTCATACGGTAGCTCAGCGTGTACGGTCAGAGGGTTTAGCTACCTTCTGTAATAAAAAACTGAGTGAACGGATCAACGAACAACCTGAACGAGAGTCATCGGACGTCCGCCCCGAACGAATTCAACGAAAAAGCAGTTCTACGTGGTTCAGTACGAAACCGCACGGCTGCTACGGTCGCAGTTTCGAATCCTGCTGCGGGCATGGATGTGTGTGATGTCCTTAGGTTAGTTATGTTTAAGTAGTTCTAAGTTCTAGGGGACTGATGACCTCAGATGTTAAGTCCCCATAGTGCTTAGAGCCATTTGAACCATTTTTGAACAAATTATGGTTCAAATGGCTCTGAGCACTATGGGACTCAACTGCCGAGGTCATAAGTCTCCTAGGACTTAGAACTACTTAAACCTAACTAACCTAAGGACATCACACACATCCATGCCCGAAGCAGGATTCGAACCTGCGACCGTAGCGGTCGCGCGGTTCCAGACTGTAGCGCCAGAACCGCTCGGCCACCAGCGGCCGGCTGAAAAAAATTACAAAAATTTCATGTGACATGATTTCAAATCGAAAATTTCGGGTTTCTCCCGTGTACTTGTACTGTGAAAACTTTCTTCGTGCCAAATGTCATGATTCTCGGTCAACGGGAAGTACTCTATCGGTTTTGATGACGGAGTCTAGGAGTATCAAAATGTGTGACATAAATGACCGTGTCTTTTGACTGCATCGACTCAGAGCTTATATGTTCTACACCGCCAAGGGACCGTAGATAGAATGCGACCTAAATCTGTACTTGATACGTCTACTGCGTCCTGAAGAAAAGGGCCTTTAAAGAGTGAGGCCGTCCGCAGCTCGTGGTCGTACGGTAGCGTTCTCGCTTCCCACGCCCGGGTTCCCGGGTTCGATTCCCGGCGGGGTCAGGGATTTTCTCTGCCTCGTGATGACTCGTTGTTGTGTGATGTCCTTAGGTTAGTTAGGTTTAAGTAGTTCTAAGTTCTAGGGGACTGATGACCATAGATGTTAAGTCCCATAGTGCTCAGAGCCATTTGAACCAAAGAGTGAGACAGACGGACAACAAAGTGACCCTATATAAGGGTTGCGTTTTTACTGGTTGAGGTACGGAACTCTAAAAGGATGTGTTAAACGTAGTCTGCAACTGTGTGATTCAACAATATTCAGAACTATCAGCACCTGTGTGCTTCGGAACTGGAATTTTTACACTCTTCTTGAAGTTGGCTGTATAAAATGACAGTCACGTCCACGATGGCGAAGTGTACATAGTCAAATGTTAAAGAAACGTTTTCTTCAGAAGGGACCTGAAACGGAGCCATGGAAATGTTCACGAGCTGTAACAGCCCGCTATCAACATCTTGCAATGCTCGTTTCTGTCGCGCTGCAGTGGCTGAAGGGATATTCAGAGACGGCCGCAATGCAGTGCCGACCAGCGCCGATAGAGGGTTACGGTCTATTTTCTTGCGCTCGCTGATACGATGTAGAGGCAACTGGGGCGAGGAGATGGGAAGGAAGGCAGGCAGCGCAGACTGCGAGGTGCGCCTGCGGCTGGTCGATATTTCCATTAACAGGTCGGCGGCGGTCCACTGCGCCGAGCCGCGCCGCCCAGCGCAGAGCACGGCTGAAACTTTTATCGCAACTGCGGTCAATCAGCAAGATATTAATCTTTCCCACCAGGGACGAACCAGGGTATTAAGCATGTAAAACGCATTACGTTGATGACGGCTCTGTCAGTCTGCGCACCACACATGGTGTCTGACCTGCACCGGTCCGGTCAGCCATTGGATAAACATAAAACACTATCGTAACAAAAGTAGCCGGATGCCTCTGAGTGGACATTAATATGCCCTGTATCCACCCTTCGCTTTTATAACGCCTTGAACTCTGCTGCGGACACTTTGATTCAAGTGTATGGATGTATGTATGTACCGCAATGGCAGGCAGTTCGTCAAAAGCCGAAACCTGAGAAGTTAGTGATGTTTGGAGCCTAGGGCCCGGAGTGCATTCGACGCATCACAAAGGTGTTCCAGTAGGTTCAGGTAGGGACTCTGTGCTGGCCAGCCCAGTTCCGGAATACGGAAAATGTAGTCGCAGTTGCGAATATGAACCACCGTCGGCTGTATACTGGAATGACGACATTTAAAATTTGTGTCGGACCGGGACTGCGACCAGGAGTTCCCGCTTTATGCGAGCGATCAGTCGCCCTGCCACTGGACTATCTGAGAACGTATCGCAGCCAGATCCAAACTTTCCATATGTCGTCCTCCTTGTGTCACAACCTGCATTCGTACCTTAGTATAATTCCATGTGCTTGTGCTATTAAGAAATATAATGCGAAATTCCTTCTCCTTAATAAAACAGGAAATGCCTTTTCGCATTTCAGGATTGTTATTGTCCACATATGTTGAGGACAATATTATGGAAATGGAAGAGGATGTAGATGAAACTGGAGATATTATACTGCGTGAAGAGTTTGATTCAAAAAAATGGCTCTGAGCACTATGGGACTGAACATCTGAGGTCATCAATCCCCCAGAACTTAGAACTACTTAAACCTAACTAACCTAAGGACATCACACACACCCATGCCCGAGGCAGGATTCGAACCTGCGACCGTAGCGGTCTCGCGGTTCCAGACTGAAGCGCCTAGAACCGCACGGTCACACCGGCCGGCAAGAGTATGACAGAGCACTGATAGACCTGAGTCGAAACAAGGCCCCGAGAGTAGACAACATTCCATTAGAACTACAGACAGCCTTGGGAGAGCCAGTCCTGACAAAACTCTACCATCTGGTGAGCAAAATGTATGAGACAGGCGAAATACCCTCAGTCTTCAAGAAGAATATAATAATCCCAATCCCAAAGAAAGCAGGTGTTGACAGATGTGAAAATTACCGAACAATCAGTTTAATAAGTCACAGCTGCAAAATAATAACGCGAATTCTTTACATACGAATGGAAAAACTGGTAGAAACCGACCTCGGGGAAGATCATTTTTTTTCCGTAGAAATATTTGGAACGCGTGAGACAATACTGACCCTACGACTTATCTTAGAAAATAGGGCAAGGAAAGGCAAACCTATGTTTCTAGCGTTTGTAGACTAAGAGAAAGCTTTTGACAATGTGGACTGGAATACTCTCTTTCAAATTCTGAAGGTGGCAGGGGTAAAATACAGGGAGCGAAGGGCTATTTACAATTTGTACAGAAACCAGATGGCAGTTATAAGAGTCGAGGGACACGAAAGGGAAGCAGTGGTTGGGAAGGGAGTGAGACAAGGTTGCAGCCTATCCCCGATGTCATTCAATCTGTATACTGAGCAAGCAGTATAGGAAACAAAAGAAAAATTCGGAGTAGGTATTAAAATCCACGGAGAAGAAATATAAACTTTGAGGTTCGCCGATGACATTGTAATTCTGTCAGAGACAGCAAAGGACTTGCAAGAGCAGTTGAACGGAATGGATAGTGTCTTGAAAGGAAGATATAAGATGAACATCAACAAAAGCAAAACGAGAATAATCGAATGTAGTCGAATTAAGTCGGGTGATGCTGAGGGAATTAGACTAGGAAATGAGACACTTAAAGTAGTAAAGGAATTATGCAATTTGGGGAACAAAGTAACTGATGATGCTTGAAGTAGAGAGGATACAAAATGTAGACTGGCAATGGCAAGGAAAGCGTTTCTGAAGAAGAGAAATTTGTTAACATCGAGTGTCAGGAAGTCGTTTCTGCACGTATTTGTATGGAGTGTAGCCATGTATGGAAGTAAAACACGGACGATAAATCGTTTGGACAAGAAGAGAATAGAAGCTTTCGAAATGTGCTGCTACAGAAGAATGCTGAAGATTAGATGGGTAGATCACATAACTAATGAGGAGGTATTGAATAGAATTTGGGAGAGGAGAAATTTGTGACACAACTTGACTAGGAGGTATCGCTTTGTAGGACATATTCTGAGGCATCAAGGGATCACCAATTTAGTATTGGAGGGCAGCGTGGAGGGTAAAATCGTAGAGGAGTCCAAGAGATGAATACACTAAGCAGATTCAGAACGATGTAGGTTGCAGTAGGTACTGGGAGATGAAGAAGCTTGCACAGGATAGAGCAGCATGGAGAGCTGCATCAAACCCGTCTCAGGACTGAAGACCAAAACAACAACAACAACAACAACAACATGTTGCTTTATGACAGGATCCCCTGTCAAGCTGATGCAATCAATCGCCGTTACACTACTTCCACCGTACTTCACTGTTCGCACTACACGCGATGTAACGTTCTAAAGGCATTTGCTAAATCCAAGCCCTCACATCGGATTGCCACAGGATATGCTTCGTAACGTCGGTCTTTACACCACCGCAAGTGTCACTTATCATTGACTACAGAAATGTGTGGCGTATGAGGAACTCCTCAACCACTAGGCCCCCATTCTTTTTAACTGCCTACGCAGTCATTGTGTTGGCCGCCGTCAGTACATGAGACCTTCCTGGTGTTGATTTAGCTCTGGTTGTTCCTTCGTGTTTCCACTTCAAAATCGCATCATCAACAGTCGAACTGGCCAACGTTAGAAGGGATGAAATATCAGTTATGGATTTGTTATGAAGGCATACTGCAGGCGTTGACACGGCTACGTGTCGGCATCGCGCGGTCCGCTGGGCGTGATCGACGAATTTTAGTTTTTTAATATTTGTTAAATGCCACCAAGATATTTGTGGACAAAGCGTTTATTTTACACAGATCGCGTGTTCCAATTCGACAACGTCACACTTCAGAGTCGGAGTATTCTCCGAGTGTGAAGGATAATAAGGATTCTGTGGTGAGATGGCATATTGGAATGGTTGCGGAAATTACCGTAAAAAGATTTGGAAGGAAATAACTGTAAACTACTGGAGTTATAATGCAACTAAAAAAATATATACGACATTAACATCCAACATCAATAATGGACGCAGTAATTTCGCAGGACGAACAAACAAAGACACGCAACCATCCGTCGGATGCCAGGTAAATTAATGCCTTCGCTAGAAAATTAAATTGAAGGAGATTTACACAACTGAACAAAATAACCTGCTGCTGAACTCTGTTCAGCGGGTAACAAAGGAATTCACAAAAGAGGAAATTAATAATCCTTTTTTAATTATTTTATTCATAACAGCCGCCATGGCGCAGCTGTTGTTCAGTATAAAACTGGCGAAAGATTGGCAGTACTGCGGCCTGTCTCTCAGCTATTACGGTCTGCGATTCATGTCAGCCTCAGTCATCCACAAATAACGAAGGGCGTCGTTACCTTCTCGATTACCTGCTATGCTTAATTGGGTATGATATTACGCCATGTTGTGAACATACCTTATTAAACAACTTCGTGGTCACTGTATTAACTTTTAACTTCAGTTTTTTTACCTCTTTTTTTCTTCTCTTGTCTCTAAAGGCAAGTACTCTATAATATCTGTGGGAAACTTGACCACTGTGACTACAACGAAGAAAGTCATTTTACGTCTTATTAGCATATCAAGACGGAGTATCTTTAAAATATCAACAGTGTAACGGTTCCCAGACGCATCATGTTTTTAATTATGACAACCGTCTTATCAACACACTGCCGAAGACAGTTCGCTGCACCCAATTTCTCTGGCTGTACGGCATCGAAGAGTGTCCAGTGGCTTGAGCACCGTGCCGATTAAATACGTCACAGTTTTACGAGTCGCGCTGTAGTGAAAAGTGGTACAGTGTCAGTACTTTGTTTATTCTATTTTTCTAGTATGGAAATGAGTAAGAGAAAGGGTTATCAACGATTTACTGAAAAGTATTCAGCACTCCAGTCCACAAATAAGCTGCATCGGTCTCTGAATGTAGGGAAAAAAATGGCTGCCTGGAAAGATTGTTGATGTTGAGAGCTTGTCTGTGTAATATTTGTGGCTTTACAGCCATCATATTCAGCTACGAGAAGTTATCTTACAGCAGTTGCGAAGGCAACAGTGGAAAGATGTAATATGGTGTGAGGTACCGGTGGACAAATGGTTTATTTGGTACGTGTCTCGCGAGAAAGACCGCCTAAATTGTGGTCCTTCTCCACGATTGGTTGCTGAAGTAGCACGCCAAAATGATAAACTATTTTTAACATTAGAAAAACTAAGTAGCGTATTTACTCACCTTTCATATAAAAACCATCTTTCAATAACAAGCTATCATTCCACTATGGCAAAAGTGGTAATTACCAACAGAATAATAAACTATTATTAAACGAAAAGGTAGACGAAGCACTTCAGAGATCTTCGAGTCGCATCTAACTTGGATGGCGACCGAGGTGATTCGGCTGTCAGATGTAACAGCTCTATCGGCATTTCGGAGACCAGACATGGTGTCTGCCGCCGTCGGTATCAGTTAAGACTTAATTAGCAATCTATTGTTTGTAAATGTAAGAGCTCGATCGGCAATCTCTGAGAACATACATGTCGTTTGCCGCTGTCGGTACTGGTTAACAACTTAATTAGCAATCTCTGGTTTACGGACACGTGATTGAGTACTAGTTTGATAGTAATTAGGGAAACATGTAGTTCATTATTTAGTTTATTCTCTGTGAAAGTGTGAAGAATGGAAATTATTTGTGATTCGTCAAGTGGACTATAATTGTGCGGTGTCTCGTATTCTGCTAGAAAAAAGCGAGTAGCATCCCGTTTAAACAAACAAATTCACATTAAATTATATATACGATACCCCCACGTTAACAGTTTTTTACAGCCTCACGATAACGGATTCACGACCTACAGGCTGTTTTCTGCGTATGGGACAACGAAGATAGGTGATCATTATTCAGAACTTATGCATTCCACTCAGGGCGATGGAAGCAACTAGGTACCTCGCGTCTACTGAAGCGGCTGTTTCTCTCTCCCCCCCCCCCCCCCCCCCCCCACACACACGCGCCATATCTGGAGCAATTTTGAGCGTATTACAACTATCTATCAATATTCGGTCGATAAGTTTGGATCTGCCGCTGTGCACAAGCGTATCAACTGACTTTCATTAGATGTTTATACAGTTTCAATTAGATTTCAAATTGTAGGAAAGTAGTATTGATGTAATTTTGTTTAGAAGTTTGAAATACTGTCATGATATAATGATATTCGTTAACAACTGACTAGTAGTGATCGACTAATTCTGCATCTGCTGCTCAATACGAAACGAATGAATCAGTTGACGGAAGACAGTTTACGAATTATAACTAAGAGGATACAGGTCTTTAACAACACTTTCGACGTCCTTAATTACTGGCTGGTGGAACCAAAAATGAATACTATAAAGTAGGTTCGGAATCTGGTTAGTGAGTGTGCTAACGCCTTAAGTGGGGCAGAATCTTTTTTTTAAGTAAATGTGTGGCAGCAACACATAGTAATTCTTGGTTCGTTTTGCTTTTAAAATCAAGACCAGGCTGAGAGAATAGGAAAGGCAATGTTAGTCGATGGGTTACATGTCCAGAAGGGAAGAAATAAATAATTTTTCTTGTTACATAAAAAAAAAGAATTCACTGGCTATTAATGAACGGTATACAGTATCCCATATAGAGAATCTTCCACTTTGTGGACGCATAGGTCAGTGGAGAGCCGCGGCTTTTAAAGTGACGGCATGCATTAGTTAACTTTGCATTTCAGAAACGGTATAAATGATTACATGAAAATTCTGACTGTCTTGGCGGCACGCACAAAAACCATTAGCGGGTCGCATGCGACCCGCGGGCCGCTATTTGCCCACACCTGATCTAGAGTATAGATGAACAAAAATATTAGTAATTACTTTCGAAACAAAGAAAAATGATCAAATCTTACAAAAAAGGCATTCTAATCAAAACTGAAGAGAAAGGAAACAAAGGTATTCTATACATGATAAAAATAAGAAGTGATAGCTGAAGCCGTGAGAGATCGCAGTCAGATTTCATCGGCAAACAATATTTCTAGTTTCCGAAGTATTGCGAAAGACGAAGGAGATAATATAACGAAACAAGGGCTCTAGAATGCATACTTTAAGAGCTATGAGCACTTGTTAGTCTTCGCTACTATGAAACGAATCTCTTCTACTGCACTGACTTTGCTTTCCATATTTTGGAAGGATGTATGGACCAAACCAAGAAAAAACTGTCCAGTAAACATGGGGTCTAAAATGCATACCTTAAGGGCTATGAACACATTTCTTTTACTGAATAATAGTTCACAGCTCTTAAGGTATGCATTTTAGAGCTCATGTTTACGAGATTTTCTTTTTGTTTTGCGATTGCCTGTAGTTGCTACAGCACGGCGCGGAGTTAATTTGGGGCGTAGTCACAGCACACACTCCGGCCGCGACAGGAGTGCGCTGATGTGCTATTTGTCTTTCTCCACTCAACCGCCCCACCTCGTGTTGGCCGTTGGCGGGACAGCCTTGCCTAAAAAGAAGAAAGAAGCGTAAATAATGCTGTAACGCCGACTGCCAGCACGAGGGCTCAGGACACACAAATCACGTGACACGTCCGACCACTCCACTCGCCTGACTCTCTCTCTCTCTCTCTCTCTCTCTCTCTCTCTCTCTCTCAAAGCAGCAGCTTTCTCTAATTCAATTGCTCTTGGTGTAGTTGGGCCCTGAGGGCCGATGGCAGAAACAGTAGCTTTCCATTTCCTCCAACGTGAATATCCCATGCAGTAGGTTACCTCCACCCGGCTGAAACGAATTGTGTTGGCAAGGGGGATGCAACGTTCTCTTCGATCGCTTGCAGTGCGCGTTAGATGTGTGAGAGCATGAAATGCAGCGGAAGTCAGTCCACGTGAACATCTTTTCCCCACGTTTACAGCGTCCTAATTCGGTATCTCTGCACTCGTACTAATGTGTGCTCTATGGATTCTATATAACGTAGCGTGCTGGCTATTAGAAATGGCGTGACTGGTCATACGTTGCCTAGCGTTTAATAGGTGCGACATTTGCCGCACTATGACTCATTAACCGCTGCTACCCTCGAAAAACTGATTTCCCGAATACTGCTTCTGGTAGCTCATATAAACACTCCAACGTCCAATTTGGAAATGCAGTTTTGGCATTTCAACTTTCATAATCCATTTTCGAGCCATGTAAATGCTCTACTTCAGTTGACTCGTGATTGAGTTGTAAAGCTACTATTTACTTTTTGAAACTACGGTTAGCGTAAAGAAATTGAGTTGGCATGGAATGAAGGTAAAGTACTGGATCAACCAGGAATCTATTCATTTCCTTCATTCAACTGAAAACAAGCACAGTTACTCTAAATTAGATGTAAACAGATACACACATGGTGTCCCAGTAGGGATGGTCATAGTTGAGGGATGTGACAGGAACCATTATTAGAAACAAATCAGTCTAGTAAACATGGGCTCTAAAATGCAAACTTTAAGAGCTATGAGCATTTATTCAATAGAAGAGATCTGTTTCAGAGTAGAGAACATGAACTAGTGCTCACATATCTAAAGGTATGCATTTTAGAGTGCATGATTAAGGCTTTTTGCTTCGAATAATTGTTTCTGTCATATCGCTGAATACCGGCCATTCCTCGTGGCACATCCTGTATATCCAAGAGGGGCATTCAGTAAGTAATGCAACACTGTAAGCCAATTTCGGTTGAAAAAAATACGGATTTTTTTTTGTGGGATAACGTAGAAAACGTAGAATATTCCCGCTTCTGCGCCTATAGTTTCATGATGTTCCGATAGGTGGTGACGCTACATTTGGCCTTAAAAAAGGCGTCTGTAACGGAGATGATTTCCAAGCAGGGAGTCGTCACATAGTTTCTTTTAACGGGAAACTAAAGCTTCGCAGATATTCATAGGCGCTTGCAGAATGTCTATGGAGACCTGGAAGCGAACAAAAGTAGAGTGAGTCGATGGGCGAAACGTCACCGCAACAAGGTCGTGCAAACCTATCCCATATCCCAGACGGCCGCACACAGCTGTGATTCCTGCAATGTTGGAAAGTGTAGACGCACGTTGGAGGTGATCGACGGATGACATGTAAACACTTCGCTGCAAAACTGGACGGCTATGATGGTAGTGCTGAAACACCAGAGAAAAGCTCACAGAACTTCATTGGGCTGTTCTTCCTGATCCATCCTACAGCCTGGATCCTTTCGACTTCCATCTTTTGGCCCAATGAAGGATGCACTCGGCAGGAAGCAGTACTTGGATGATGAAGAGATTACTGATGCAGCAAGGTGTTGGCTCCAACATCTGCCAGTAGAGTGGTACCATGCAGGCACACTGGGCCTTCCAGTAAGGTGGCGTAAGGCTGTTGCATTGCAGCGAGATTATGTTGAAACATTGGTTTTGTAGCCAAAACGGTGGGGAATATTATGGTGTACACGAACCGCGTGACCTCTACGGTCGCAGGTTCGAATCCTGCCTCGGGCATGGATGTGTGTGTTGTCCTTAAGTCAGTTAGGTTTAAGTAGTTCTAAGTTCTAGTGGACTGATGGCCTCAGAAGTTAAGTCCCATAGTGCTCAGAGCCATTTAAACCATTTTTTTGTACACGAATCTTTAACAACAGTAAATTGGTTTCAGAAACAAAAATTGTATTGCACTACTTATTCAACGTCCCGCGTATACTCCACAAGTCATTTCATGGTGTGTGACGTAGGGTGATTTCTGCACCACTGTCACATACCCCTTTCTGTTCCAATGACAAATCGTCCTTATGAAGAAGGAAGCCTGCGTATGAGCTCTAATCTCTTTAATTTTGCCTTCATAGTCTTTTCCCGAGACATACGTAGGAGCAAGCAATATATTGATTGACTCTTCTACTGGTGTATGTTCTCAGAAATTTTAACAATAAACCACACCGTGATGCTTATTACGTGTCACAAAAATGTGCTGCCTAGCACTGGAAATAGTTTGTCGTATTACGGCGAAACGATTTCTTGCGGCGCACAATTGCTGAACTCTGAAAGGCAGATTTGCTCTTGCTATCGGTTTCTTGCCGCATTGGAGGCGAATCACGTATTCGGATCAGAGGAGGTTCACGGAAGGAATCGACTGCGGCTGCGATTAAAAAACCAACAGGGGACTTTCCTAGTGCAATTTATGACCGCCACCAAGCTGCGGCCCTGATTCAGAATGGAACCTCCACGAGAGAGACTGCAATCGATCGGAGAATCGCGGGCAAGTGCATTGTGCAGAAAGAACGAGTCTGCAAATGTGTTACCCGCGGCGCTAGGTAGAACGCCGCATTGTGATACAAATAACGTAAACGTAAGCAATGCTGGGAAAGGTCCTACGTGAACATTCTGCAGTTAGTACGTATGTTTTGTCCGTGTGCGCAATATTCGACTAATGTCATTACAATCACGATGTCGTTACAAAAGAACATTTTCTTTTTAGTTTTTTAGGGACCTGGTTCGTACTAGTTTAAGAAATTTCTGCCTGGACACTGACCACCAAATTCTACAAGTATGAAGAAATTTGTATGGGCCAGTCTTAGAGTCCTCTTCTCAGATCGGCACGAAATGAACTGAGCGTCCACTGGAACAGTACTCTTACGACTAGCAAGGTGAACTTGCATCTGTTACAACACGCGCATCTTCAATGAGCACTCTCTCATTGTCAATTAAAGGTTCGCCCCAACAGTCGTTTTATGGTTCGCAGTCAACTTTTTATAGCTCCCCCTAACCTGTCTACGTGAAATGTCAGCAACAAACGAACTACAGCCAGTTTCATCTGATTACGGATTTCTTGCAACAGAGAAGGAGAAGCTGAAATTCTTCCAGCAACGCTGTTTTGAAGGAAGACAGTGATTGCACGTTTTTGATGAGCCTGCAACTCTTTTCAAAGTCTTAACTTACCCACAGGAAACTAACTCGTTCTAAACTACTGCTAGTTCTGGTTGATGAAGAACAATGTGCTGTGCCTACCACCTTCCTATCATACAGTGTATCTTCCGAATCATCAAGAAGTGAATGGTCTGGAAACAAGCCGCCTGAGGACACGTTTTGTTTCGTAAAGATACAAATGCTACGAACGTGAACTACGCTGATGAAGTTCAAGCTGATGCAAACCAAATCGTCCCTCGCCGACTGCAGCCATCTATCACTAAATTTTGCAGGGAACAGTACAGACTCATTGACTTCTACATATATACTCCGCAAGCCACCATATGGTGTGTGGTGGAGGGTACCTTGTACCATACTAGTCATTTCCTTTCCTGTTCCTCTCGCAAACTAAGATAGGGAAAAAATACTATCTATATGCATCCATACGAGCCCTAATTACTCTTAACTTCGTGATTCTTACGCGAAATGTTATGTTGATGCAGGGAGACTCCTTCTGAAGTCAGCTTCAAATGCCGGTTTTCTAAATTTTCTCAGGAATGTTCCTTGAAATGAACGAAATCTCTTATCCGTTCCGTGTACATTACCTGCAGATACAGAGTAGTATCTAGGCGTATGAGGGGTCCCATATCACTCCAACTGCATACGCTCCACACCATTACAGAGCCTCCACCTGCTTGAACAGTCCCCTGCTGACATGCAGGGTCCATGGAATCATTAGGTTGTCTCCATACCCGCACACGATACAATTTGAAACAAGACTGGTCCGATCAGGCAACATGTTTCTAGTCATCAACAGTCCAATGCCGGTGTTCACGGAACCACGAGAGGCGTAAACTTTGTGTCGTGCAGTCATCAAGGGTACACGAGTGGACCTTTGGCTCCGACAGCCCACATCGATGATGTTTCGTTAAATTGTTCACATGCTGACACTTGTTGATGGCCCAGCACTGAAATCTGCAGCAATTAGCGTTCTTCAGTCGTCGTTGGTCCCGTTCTTGATCTTTTTCCGGGTGCACTGACGCCGGAGATGTGATGCTTTACCGGATTCCTGATATTCACGGTACATTCGTAAAATGGTCGTAAGGGAAAATCCCCACTTCATCGCTACCTCAGACGCTGTGTCCCTTCGCTCGTGCGCCGACTGTAACACCAAGTTCAGACTCACGCGAATCTTCATAATCTGCCATTGCAGCAAGAGTAATCGATCTAACAACTGCGGCACATACTTGTTGCTTTATATAGGCCTTGACGAGCGCAACGCCGTATTCTGTTTACGTAGCTCTGTATTTGAATACGCATGCCTTTACTAGTTTCTTAGGCGCTTCAATGTACAGTAGTTCAAAAATTTTCCTGTGACGCTCTTCAGTTCTTCATGTAAGTGAAGAAATTCTAGTAAGTTTAGTTTGCTTAGTGTAGAGCTGACCCGGAACTTCCTTCGTTTCAGTTTGGTTCTCTCCTTCGTGAGGTAGCCTACTTATTTTCTACGGAGTACGAGTCACTGCCTATTGCGCAGTCGAGCAGTTCCGTTGACCCACGGTTGACTGGCCACCGGTCATGTGTCGCATGTTACTCGGCAGCAGTCAATGAGCTTCATCGATCGGCCGTAGTCGTACGTCCGTAACACAGTCTGGTAGTCGGACGGACACGGCCTCGTGATTACGTCCAACTTAAGACTCCACGGGAGGCAGGATAGCGTTGAGGAGCTATCTAGGTACAAAGCTTCACATGCGCTGCACGTTACTCACAGAGATTGGCTGGAGCTAGGCCCAAACCGCTAAGAATCTCACGCGATGGCATCCCAGATGCGCTCAATACGACTGAAGTTGGGTCCCGAACGCTTGTGTGTCTGAGTCCTTGCCAGGACGCGTCCCCTTCCTCAGCAAGGCAAAACGGTGTGCTACACGCTACTAGGAACATGTCTCTAATGCCATTGCTCATGGGTGTTAATAGAGTTTATGAGGAGGAAAAGAGACGAGAGCTTATCACACTATGGACATTACACAGAGGAAATTTCATAGAAATTGAATCTATATTCTCAACGCCTTCCCAAATCACAACTTTACCATAGCGTTTCGATGTTGGCTATCTGATTGTACACGTGACACGGGTGAAAATCTTATTTACCTTATTATCTGATCACCGCCAGTATTTTTCCAACGGTATCATTAATAACAGTTATTGCAGACAGTCATTTTAACAGAGCACTGTACCTCCAGAACTGCTAAAGTATTTGGTAGATGATCCAATTTGGAAGGAAGATTAGGGTTTAACGTCCCGTCCAAATCAGGGTCATTGGAGACGGAGCACAAGCTCTGTTTTCAAGGCTAGGGAGCGGAATCGGCGTGCCCTTTGATAGCAACCATCCCTGCATTTGCCTGGAGCGATTTCGGGAAATCACTGAAAAGCTAAATCTGGATGGCCAGTGGGGGGATCTGAATCGTCATTCTCCCGAACTCGAGTCCAGTATGGTAACAACTGCGCCACCTCGCTCGGTTTCCAGTGTGGGTTGTTACGTACTTGCAACATGGCGAGGCTCTGAGTATCTCTCACCACTATTTCGACTGAGCCTCAATGAAATTTATTCTACGCGCTAGTGGTGGCGTTGCTGTCACAGGTGTCACGTTTCCCCGCTAGTGTACTACTTGTAAATATGGCTAACGACCCACTCCCACAGACAAAGAATACTTTCATTCTGGATTCTAGTGCACGTATTAAAAAAAAATGTAAACATCAGATCCAGTTAGGAATACCGTTGCTGTTTCCAGAGCCGCGAAATGCACTGATGAAGTTTTGTGTAGATTTTGAACATAGATTGTAAAGCAAAACTAACAGTATGACAAGACATGATCTGAAACTTTCTGGCAGGTTAAACCCGTGTGCCGGACCGTGACTCGAAACTGAGATCTCTCCCCATCGCGGGAGAGTACTCTAACGATTGAGCTATCTTACCACGACGCAAGATCCGCCCTCACAGCTTTCCTTTTGCCATTACCTTTCTCCTACCTTTACAAATCACAATCGTTCTCTTGCACACGTTGCCGGTCTAACGCTCCCGGAAGAACTCTTGCGCAGAAATTGTTTCGTCGTACCTAGGGGGACTGTATCCAGAACGATGCTGTGGAGGTGGGCCTTGAGCTGTGCTTGGGCAGCCCAGCAGGTAGTCGAGTCCCAGTCCAGCATACAGTTTTAATCTGTCAGGAAGTTTCAAATCACCGCACAATCCGCACCATGGGGAAATTCACACTGGAAGACACGATCTGGAAGTGTACTATGAACGCTGTATAGTTTTCCTAGGAGCAGCGTTGTGGAAACCACGGAGAATATAATATTGTTCATAACATTTTCTCTTAATGGTATACAGGGGGACTTGACGATGTCTAAGAAAATTCAAACGACGTACTGATAACGCTGAAGGGAATCCGAAAGTCTTGTATCTTTGACACAAACCAATATTTACAGAGCTGTCTCTACTTTTATCTCGCTCCCATACGATAGGCCAGAGAGCATAAAACTGATTCATACGTAAAATGATCTCGTTATAAATATCTAATGAAGATGCTCCGTCTAAACAATCAACGTTGGTCATAGAATGTACGAAAAGCTTTGTTAGAGAACCAAGTTAAAGACTGTCAAAACAGTGGAACCACTGTAAGTAATTGCTCTGGCTTGGCTCGTAATGCTTCTTGTCAAAAGTTGTCGAACGAGTGTGGCCATGTTTCCTTGCATGTATCAGCCGCGTACTGTCAAAAGGAACGAGGCTAGTCACAGACGGTCTCTGATATTTATTCCTGAAAACAAAATATTTTGACGTTAATTATTGAGTAATGGGCAAGGAAAAGATTAAAAATGTATCTGCAAATTGCATTTCTGCACGCGAATTTCCCGTATGCGTTAAAAAGTAATACTGTATACGTGTATAATATCGGTTCCTGACGTATAAGTGCTCACACCATCCGGTGAAGATCCCCGTCTCCAGCAAAACAGTACATCATTTCACTGTTCTACATCTACAAATTCTGATGAGCTATAACATCAGGAACACGCGCTTAAAAGTATGTTTGTTCACCATTGTAACGCACTACAACAGAGGTTCTGCTTGGCATGGATTCTACAAGTTCTCGTTACATCACATGTCTAAGCAGAGGTCACGCTTTCTCGTAAATTATAGGGCAGTTGTTTACTGGCAAGGAGTTGGCACCCGACAGTAACGCAGCTCTCTTCCATCGGATTCAGGCAAGGCAAATTTTAATTTATTCATTTCGAGCCGCTGTAGCACGTTTCTGGCTTTGTCATCGCCGTCAAGGAAGGCATCAAGCATGAACCGATGCAGGTGGTCTGTAGTAATATTCACTTAGTCCAAGGCTGTCATTATGTCTTCGATTACTACCACTGGGGTTATGGAAGCCCAGGTGAATGCCTCCAATACCGTAACACTGCCTCAACCAGCTTGCATCCGCAGTTTGGTTGGTTGGTTGGTCGATTGATTGGGGTTGAAGAGACCAAACAGAAGGTCATCAGTCCCTCGTTTCAAATGTGGTCCATTCAGACAGTTTGACATCTCAGAAAAGTCAGAACGATAAAATGGAAAAGACTAAAAAATAAAAGTGCAGTCGTGTCGTCAATGGTAAAAACAAAAATGAGGGAAGTCAGCAAGAGAGCAACCCCAAGGCTATGTGAGAAGCAGTAGAGGCAAGACCACCTGCTATTTAAAAGCGTTCAATCGGTAGAATGGAGAAGTGCGTATGGGAAAAGGTGACTAACCAATTCTAAAAAGTGATGAAAACAGGGAAAGAAAAGAGGATATTGGCCAAGGAGGGGAGTCGGGAATCTCCAAACACAGCTTACCGTGGGAGACACCCCAACCCTCACCGTCCTGCCCCAACACCAGAGTGAGATTAAAAACCTTAAAACTGAGAATAAAAACCACTTTCACGGAGGAAACTGAGAACCAGTTCGACCATCCGGGAATCGTCAGTCAACATTAAATGTAAAGTGCGGGGAAGTCTGTACTTAGTACGCAGAGCCAAAAGAAGGGGCCATTCCACCAGAATGTGGGCTACTGACTGGAAGGCTCCACAACCACAAAGTGGCGGTGGCTCATTACGCAAAAGAAAACCCTGGATCAGCCTGGTATGGCTGATGCGGAGACGACACATTGTGGTCGAGTCCTTTAAGGAGAGGTGGACGGAAGAACGCCACGGGCCTGGTGTCACCTTAATCGCACGAAGTTTATTAGACGGGGAGGTAGTCTCCCAAGAGTGGGCCCATGATTGTGCGAAGTGGTATTTGATGTGAAACCGTAAATCCGCTGCAGGAGGGCTTACAGAGAACGGGGGCTAAGTGACTGCTCCCCCAGCCAAACGATCAGCAAGCTCAATACCTGGGATACACAAACGGCCAAGGACCCAAAGGAAGTCAACGGAACAAGCAGCACGGTGAAGATCAGCGAGATGGTCATGGATGGCCGAGACCAAGGGATGGCGGGAAAAACACCGGTCAATAGCCAGAAGGCCACTCATTGAGTCCGCACATAACAAAACGCGGTTATGTTGGAACTGTTTAATAAAGTTAAGGGCCTGGGAAATTGACATCAATTCCGCAGTAAACACCCCACATGTAGGTGGCAGGAGATGATTTTCCATGCCAACAGAGGACGTGAAGGCATATCCCACACTATCAGCAGATTTAGAGCCATCGGTGTAAAAAACAACAGCACCCCGAAACTCCCATAAAATTCGGCGGAAGAAACAATGGAACACCATCGGGGGGATGGAATATTTCGGACCTCGGCGGAGATCCATCCGAATTCGGGGCCGAGGAACTAACCAAGGGGGGGTGGGGGGGTTGGGGAGCGAGCGTGGAAGACAGGACAAAGAAGGAAGCTGAAAATCACGGTGAAGAGACGCTAGGCAGAGCCCAACCGGTAAACTCGCCCGAGGGCGGGAATCAGGTGGGTGACGTCCATAGTTCAGGAACAGGATAGAATAGGAAGGATAAGTGGGAGAGGAACGGACAGCGATTGCATAAGAAACTAGAAGCTGGGACCGCCGAACAAAAAGGGGGGAGGGGGGGTGATCCCAGCTTCAACCAGGAGACAGTCAACAGGGCTAGTAGGAAAGGCACCGGTGGCCAAACGGATACCACGATGGTGGACCGGATCCAGCAGGTGCAGTGCGGAAGGAGCAGCCGAACCATAAACTTGACAACCATACTCCAAACGAGACAGCACTAAAGCCCGATAAAAGCGGAGAAGGATGGAGCGGTCCGCACCCCAATAGGTGTGGGCACGGCCGCAGTTTGTTGCGTGTTTCGAGCAGCCATTCGCCTGGATGACGCGGTATCAGGACACAACCATCGACCTGGTGCAACAAACGTTGCGACCAGGCGCAGGCGGGGCACCAGGCCACACTCTTAACACTAACACTGCCAAATCGAATAATCAACATGCCGAGCCCTTTCAGATACACAATAAAGGTCATGAAAAAGACGGAGAGATCCTAAACGTCAGGAAAGCTCTAAGGGGAGTGTGGCACGATCGGAGACAGACTGGTTATGAATCAGCATGGCCTTAAGTTTCTTGGCTAGTTTAGAATGGCATTGAGCACTACGCGACTTAACTTCCGAGGTCATCGGTCGCCTAGAACTCAGAACTAACTAAGCCTAACTAACCTAAGGACATCACAGACATCCATGCCCGAGGCAGGATTCGAACCTGCGACCGTAGCGGTCGCTCGGTTCCAGACTGTAGCGCCTAGAGCCGCACAGCCACCGAGGCCGGCGGCTAGTTTAGACAAGTTGCCGCTGTTATCATGAGTAAAGTGGGTATAATTCAAATGACTATCACTGTATGCAAGCTGAGTATAGATTTAGTTTTGCATACAACAAAGCGTCTGTTTTCTCTCACCTTATTGTCCACTTCCTGCACCAAACTTTCATTAACGACCGAAGGGCGCCCACTCGGTTGTTCATCATGCACATTTGTGCAGCCATCTTTAAATGCTCTCACCCACTTTCTTACCATTCCATCACTCATAATGTTTTCTCCGTAAACTGCACAGATCTCACGATGAATATCGATCGCTTTTAGGCCTTTAGGACTAAGAAATGTTATACCAGCCCGTACTTCATAGTCGGCGGGTATTGAGACATCTTAGCACGTCTTTTTTTAATTTCAAAGCGTTACTTACTTAAAAAACATGTCTCCTATTTGTATGGAGGATAGCCATGTATGGAAGTGAAACATGGACGATAAATAGTTTAGACAAGAAGAGAATAGAAGCTTTCTAAATGTGGTGCTACAGATGAATGCTGAAGACTAGATGGGTAGATCACATAACTAACGAGGAGGCATTGAACAGAATTTGAGAGGAGAGAAATTTGTGGAACAACTTGACTAGAAGAAGGGACCGGTTGGTAGGGCATATTCTGAGGCATCAAGGGATCACCAATTTAGTATTGGACGGCACCTTGGAGGGTAAAAATCGTAGAGGGAGACCAAGAGATGAATACACTAAGCAGATTCAGAAGGATGTAGGTTGCATTAGGTACTGGGAGATGAAGCTTGCACAGGATAGAGTAGCATGGAGAGCTGCATCAAACCAGTCCTTGGACTGAAGACCACAACAACAACAACAACAACAACAACAACAACAAGCCTATAATGGAGGGTTTAGGGTTCTACGAATCAAGTTACAAAGCAAGGCTAGATGCAAGCAGAAAATCATCTCGTCTAAGTTGCAGCGAAGTACTGATCGCGAATTCACCGTAAATGCTAACCCTGCGGCAGAGTTTCACACACTGCTAAAGGCGAAGGGTCGACAAATAAAATGAGACAAATGAGACGTGAAAACGAGTGCGCTTAATGCGTGCTTCCGCGCTTTCCTGACTTGCCAGACACCTGAGGTCGGAGCGGGATGTTGGCACGTTAGCGGGGCTTTATGAAGACGGCGGCACGTGCGTGGCGCACAGCAGAGAGCACGCCGGCGGGCCGAGCCGCGCGGCCTGCGAAATCGTTACTGGATGCGCACTGCGTCCCCGTCCCACACCTCCGCAGCGACAGCCGCGATAACCTGCTACTGCTACACTCCACCAGCGCCGCACCTCTCTCCAGCGCCGGACCTCCTTCGGGCCACTTACCGCTTCTCTGCCGCAACGTAAAGCGGGCTAACGAACGCTACCTCTACTTAACATGGGTGCCGATTTTCTTCTTCTTGCAGCAGTTTTAGGTCAGTGTCGGGACCCCAATTTTACGAAGGGCGTTCCATATTGATTTACACTATTTTCTCTCATGATTCCTGTATTCCATTTGAATCATCTCTAATACTGCAATTATGTACGAGAGAATATCGGAAATCTACGCACAATACTTTTATTACCAAAAAGTTGAATAGGTAACAAAACAAAATACCACAAATGAACTTATATTTTTTACCTACATGTTATGTTATGTTACGTTAACCGGGGACCTAGAAACGACGGAGAGGCTCCGTCCCCGCCGCAGTGGTCCGCGACCCCACGACGACTACCGCAGTCAACTTCACCCCTCCGCCGCCCCACACCGAACCCAGGGTTATTGTGCGGTTCGGCCTCCGGTGGACCCCCCAGGCAACGTCTCACACCAGACGGGTGTAACCCCTGTGTTTGCGTGGTAGAGTAATGGTGGTGTACGCGTACGTGGAGAATTTGTTTGTGCAGCAATCGCCGACATAGTGGAGCTGAGGCGGAATAATGGGAACCAGCCCGCATTCGCCGAGGCAGATGGAAAACCGCCTAAAAACCATCCACAGACTGACCGGCTCAGCGGACCTCGACAGTGATCCGTAGGGCGGATTCGTGCCGAGGACCGGCGCTCCTTGCCGCCCGGAAACCCGTGCTTTAGACCGCACGGCCAACAGGGCGGGCCTTTACCTACACAGTCAACAACGTTCTCAATACATTTCGCCCATCGTGGTACCAGTTCCAATATGGCCTGTTCGTAGAAGTCCGTTTGGGTGGAGTACAGTCATCTGTAGACTGCTGATTTCACTTCCGATAGCGTCGCAAAGCATTGGCCGGGCAGGATTTTCTCATGGGACCAAACGCATGGAAGTCCAACGGTGAGATTTCCGCTCTGTATGGTGGATGCTAGAACATCTCCCACCCCAATTTGGCGATTTTGGCACGAATAGGAGTAGCAACAAGGTTGCGAGCGTTGTCATGAAAACAATGCTGTGGTGTTTGTCACGAAAGTTTTAATGTTGGTTGCTGCATTCACAGTGGTCCCGTGTTCAACAAAGTCCACCAATAACATACCATGCATATCCCAGAACACTGTCACAAACACTTTCCTAGCAGACTGAATCACTTTGAATTTTTTTCGTACTGGGGAACCAGCGTGTTTCCCCTCCATAGAGGCCCGCTTAATTTCGGGTGTGGTGATGCACCCACAACTCATCACCAGTGATGACTCCTTTGCCGGCAGGAGTGGCCGAGCGGTTCTAGGCGCTACTGTCAGGAACCGCGCGACCGCTACGGTCGCAGGTTCGAATCCTGCCTCGGGCATGGATGTGTGTGATGTCCTTAGGTTAGTTAGGTTTAAGTAGTTCTAAGTTCTAGGGGCCTGATGACCTCAGCAGTTAAGTCCCATTGTGCTCAGAGCCATTTGAACCATTTTTTTTGTGATTCCTTTCATAAAGACACTTCCTTCTGCGGCGTAACGCGTTAACTGATCCAAGCCTGTCACCATTCGCTGGCCCTTCGGGTTGTCTGTCAGGTTCTTAGGCACACGGCGAGCACTATGTTTACGACATTTCAACGTGTCACGAAAAATACCGTACATCGCACCATACGAAATGTTGAACTGCTGCAATAAGGTTCGCAGTTGCACACGCCGGTCGTTCAAATTTGCTGCCTCACTGTCTCCGACATTCTGCGGGGTTGCAACTGTTACCGGTCGTCCGAAACCTGGCAAATCACTACGGTTCACACGGTCCTCTTGGAACAATGCACACCACTTGGAGACATTGCAGCGGTCCATATAGCCGTCCTAATCCAGGCCACGCGTGTCCCTGTGAATTTCACTTGGTTTATGCCCTGTGGCCCACAAATATCTGACTATATTTCGCTGATCACAAGTGGACAATAGTAACACGCGCGCCGTGTTTGTTCCGTAGTTTAGGCTTCTCTCGCTAGAGGTGCACAGGAAAGCAAAATGGTCTGTGTAGCGCAAACTTTAAACCATATCGTCGTGAAATTTAAACATTCCAGTTGCAATACCGCAGGAGGAAAAAATTATTGTGCATTATTTTCCGATCCACCCTCTTAGGATTTTTGTATAACAGTAAGTTCACGACCCTGTCACTAGGAGTGTTATCCTTTAAGAGTACAGTCCATTTTCCCTCCATGGAGTGTAATCATAAAGGACTGTATAAAACTGCTACAATTTTCTAATCGACTGGTCGTCATCCGAGTGCGTAGCGTATAAGAGCTGTAATCGTGAAAAATCACTGGTTCAATTCTCGCTTGGAGTAACATCTTTCTTTTACTTTTACTTAAATCCAGGATGTACACTCAGCACTCCTGAGGAGGAAGGATTTCGTCCCGTTGACGATGATGTCATTAGAGACGCAGCATAAGATCAGACTGGCGAAAGAAATTGGCCGTGTTCTTCCAGGGGGAACATCCCGACATTTCCCAGGTGCGATATCTGCAAATAACAGCAAAGCTACGTCTGGACGGCCGCACGGGGATTTGAACTTACTGTCCAGTGTTTCGCTATTGTGCTGGCTCGCTCGACTCGAGAATTTTTATGCCTCTTACGCTCTATGTTTATCCATTGGCATTTCTAAAAGTATCAGTAAATCCCCCGATTCTTTAAAGAATTCAACTCCCATGCATAAAACAGCATCAAACTTCTGACTGCGTCACAAAAGAGTTTGTGTGTTAAATATTCGCATTTAACCACGTCAATGAGAAAAAGTTTAGGAAAGATTTGAATTTTTTCAAAAGTTTGTTGCAAGTCAGTAAGTGCTCTCCCTCTCAAATACTGGACGAATGAGTCCGGGTATTTGCGTGGCGTCAGTTACGCTGCGTCAGGATAAATACACAGTTTCTAATGGCAATACTTATCTTATTGTGTTGAACTTTAAACATAAGGTTATGTCCCTTAATACATTACCACGGCATTTTAAGTTTTTAAATTCGGTCAATAATCACGCGAAATACTGAAAATCGAATTTTTTCTGCCCCTACGCTGCATCTCGTTCCGGGATAGTGTTTTAGTAATATACATGGCCGAAGTTCGCCCGTAACTGCATGTCATGTCAGAGGACTGCCGTTCACTGCACATTATCTTCCTACAAGGTTAACATAAGGTTCATGGGAGCTGAGAGGATAACAATGGAATGGGATATTGAGGTGAGGAGGATTGTGTGTGTGTGTGTGTGTGTGTGTGTGTGTGTGTGTGTGTGTGTGTGTGCGTGTGCGTGCTTGTGTAGATATAACTTTTTATTTTACATATTTTTAAATTCAGATCATTTTTCATTTATTTTACGGTAAGTTGTGATTTCGAAGGAATACTGTTTTTCTGTTTGTACTTGTTGGTCACGAAGTACACAGGGTGAGTTAGGAGGAAGCTGCATGCTTTGAGGGGTGATAGTGATTCTGAAAGAAAAAGCCACAGTAACATATGTTCATTTCCTAACTGCTTCCGAAGAAATTAATGAAAACAACGGCGAACCAGACCAAAGCAGCTGACAGTAAATGGAACTTTGTGATATAAGGTTTTGTTTAATTGTGTACATTTCCCCACAAAAGATGTTCAGAAAGTCCACCAACTGCAATGCATTTTGCAGCTCTTGTAGACAGCTGCTATGTTGCTGATCTCAGCTCATTCGTATCGGCCTTTCCTTATGCACACGCTTGGAAAATACGAGCGAGAAGGTCCTTTGTGCCCATTCTAAGCTTGTAGAATTCGCTCTTAAGCCAACCCCACAAACAGTAATCTAACTGTGTAAGATCGGGTGACCTCGGTGGAAAAGAAATGATCCCGTATTAATGAGCTCAGGTGTTATGGCCTCTACTGCGCTACAGATCCATTGTCTCTGAACAACCGCATCTCGAACCTTTGTTCTGTAAACACCGTCCTTGATAAATCCCCATGCACTGAAATCCTGCAGAGTCAGATCGGGAGGTCGAGGGGGACAGTGAATTAAACCCCCCCCCCCCCCTCGCCACCACCCAGGAAAAGTCTCATCGAGAAGTAGGATAACATTCCCCAGACAGTGTTGTGGGCCACCATAATGCTGCATAATGACGTCGGGAGGCTTCCGTGGAACTGCGTAGTTCGCCAACCGATCGAGATCGGTGTGGCCTGTCACTGTAGACTTCATAATGAATATGATTAACTTTTGGTGTGTCTCTTTCGTACTCAGTCACTTTTCCTGGACTCTCATTTCCCCATATTCGACAGTTAACTTTGCCACAGACGTGGAAAGTAGATTCATCACTGAACAGCACAGCAATGGGGGTAGTCGTTTTCGTCTATACGATGTAACATTTCAACATGGCCTAATGTGATGGAAAAGTTGCAATTTGTAAGCAGGCAACCGAAGATCGTTGTACACAATGGCGTCTGCCGTCGAACGGGGCAATGCTAGTTCCCTATTAGCTTGTCTAATGTATTTTGGCGCTTCTAGCGAATGCTTCGCGCTCGCCTACCACGGTCTCTTCACTGTGTTTTTGGAAGTTCTGCAGCATTTGTAACCGAGCTTCCCGTTTCTCGGTGAGTTTTGTTCCATTGATAAGTGGATTTACTTGTGGGAGGATGCCCGTTACATTCTCTTCCCATGCCGCTGAACACGTATATAGATAAAAAAAAAGTTCAAATGGCTCTGAGCACTATGGGACTTAACATCTTAGGTCATCAGTCCCCTAGAACTTAGAACTACTTAAACCTAACTAACCTAAGGACATCACACACATCCATGCCCGAGGCAGAATTCGAACCTGCGACCGTAGCAGCCCCGCGGTTCCGGACTGCAGCGCCTAGAACCGCACGGCCACCGCGGCCGGCAAGTATTACAGATTTTAACTCTGGTAACCATAGCACACACTGCACAATTCGTTGTGACATTTTGAGTGCCAGGAGTACGTCTGCCAGCTGCGCAGTGAACATTTGTGTGCATGCGTCTGGATTCAGCGCTGTTCATGAAATGGCGAAGATCACATCTTTGAAACTGTCCCTCTCGATTGCGTATTTATCCAACAACATAAAATAGCGAGTTCTTTCGCTATAAGCATTTGTTTGTGTATGCCTCTAGCCCAGGTACCGAGTATATAAATTTCTGAAATACCGGGTGATCAAAAAGTCAGTATAAATTTGAAAACTTAATAAACCACGGAATAATGAAGATAGAGAGGTAAAAATTGATACACATGCTTGGAATTACATGGGGTTTTATTAGACAAAAAAAATACTTAAGTTCAAAAAAATGTCCCACAGATGGCGCTGGACAGCAAAACGTTAGTGACTGCGCATGAAAATCGTGTATAAAAGGATCTGTAATGAGAGAATCAGATGCGCCAGCAGTCGCAGCATGTTGACGTTACCTGAAAAGGCGCTTTTAGTGAAGCTGTATTATCAGAATAGGGAATGTGCTAGATCAGCGTTACGATCCTATCGACATAGGAAGGGGACTCGAACGGGTAAAGGTCCGTTGACAAATGCAGCTGTGGCGAGAATGATTTCCAAGTTCGAAGCCACGGGTTGTTTGGACGATAGACTCCGTAGTGGCCGACCGAGCACAAGGTGTAATGCTGCTGAGACAGTTTAGGAAGAAATGGAGACCGTAGCGGGTTCGTCTATGCACGGGGAAGTCAGCGCTCGTGCAGTTGCACGTCGCACCGGCATTCCATACACTACTGTTTGGTTGGCACTTAGGCGTATCCTCCGATGCTATCCGTACAAAATCCGTCGGTATCATGAACTGTTACCTGGCGATTTAGTGAAGCAGAGGGCATTTGTGGTGTGGGCGTTTCAAAAGATGGCGGAAGATGACGATTGGTTGAGTAACGTGTTGTGCACCGACGAAGCTCATTTCACGCTCCGAGGGTCTGTCAACGCCCACAACTGCAGAATCTGGGCTACCCTGGGCTACCGAAAATCCTAGAACTGTCGTGGAAACTCCATTGCACGACGAGGAAGTCACGGTATTGGGTGGATTTACCACATCTACCGTTATCTGGCCTTTTTTCTTCGAGGAAATGCGTGATTCTGGTTTTGTAACGGCTACCGTGACGGGTGAGAGGTACGCCGATATGTTACAGAATCGCATCATCCCCAGCCTGGCTGATAAACACCTGCTGGAACGTACGATGTTTATGCAGGATGGCGCTCCACCCCCATGTTGCTAGACGCGTGAAAGATCTCTTGCGCGCGTCGTTTGGTGATCGTGTGTTCAGCCGCCACTTTCGTCATGTTTGGCCTCCCAGGTCCCCAGACCTCAGTCCGCGCGATTATTGGCTTTGGGGTTACCTGAAGTCGCAAATGTATCGTAATCGACCGACAACTCTAGGGATGCTGAAAGACAACATCCGACGCTAATGCCTCACCATAACTCCGGACATGCTTTACAGTGCTGTTCACAAGATTATTTCTCGACTACAGCTATTGTTGAAGAATGATGGTGGACACATTGAGCATTTCTTGTAAAGATCATCATCTTTGCTTTGTCTTACTTTATTATGCTAATTATTGCTATTCTGATCAGATGAAGCGCCATCTGTCAGACATTTTTTGAACTTTTGTATTTTTTTTTTGTTCTAATAAAATCCCATGTCATTCCAAGCATGTGTGTCAATTTGTACCTTTCTATCTACATTATTCCGTGATTTATTCAGTTTTCAAATTTATACTGACTTTTTGATCACCCGGTACTATAAAAATGATTTTTCTCGTGTAGATTTTCATAATTTAATTTTTACTATTTCTTTTAAAAATTGTTTTAATACCATTATTTTAAGGCGTTGTTACTATTGCGTATGGGATAGTTGCGACATGTCTTGGTCTGCCATTATCTGCTACTGCTTTCGTTACGGGAAGAGTTTTCCACTGTATATAGTCACACGCTTGAGAACGTTTGTATCCCAATAAAGTACACATTTCCTCGAACGTCCCGCACTTTCCCCAAACGCATAGTACGTATTTTAACTCGTGATCAATAATCCGCTGCCGACGCGACGCCACTAGGCAACAGAAAACTGTGGGATAAAAAGCCAGAGACAAAGAGAGCGCTGAATTTGGCAGGGTTACTGGAAAACACGGCCAGTGGGCTCTGTCAAAGAGCCGGCCGGGTGCCATTCAGCTGGAAGGATTTAAAACTCGGCAGCGGTCACAAAAGGAGCGACGGAAGCGCTACCTGGCCGCGGCCGGCTCACAGGGCCTTCCATTTGTGCGGCCGCAGCGTCAGCGCCAGCCAGCACTGCTGAAAGGAACCTCACTCAAGGCGGCCGCACTCTGCCGTGTCGCACCGCCAGATCCTGGGTTACCTACGAGCCGCAGCTCTCGGCAACAATCCGAAGGCCCGCTACCTCTTTCAAGAATCTTTTTCTTGCAGTAAATGTTTCAACAGCTTTAGCTGCAGAAAATTTCAATCGTTTGTATGCTTACACAAATACTTACAGAAATTCAGAGGTTAATACCACATAACGAAGAAAACAGCAAAGCAAAATCCAAATAGCACACCTTCTCCATATGAAATTACATATAGGGGTTGACCACAAATATTTGCAGGTAAGTGCAGGTGGTAACCAAGACCTCAGTAGTCATTAGACATCGTGAGAGAGCAGAATGGGGCGCTCCGTGGAACTCACGCACTTCGAACGTGGTCTGGTGATTGATTGTCACTTGTGTCATACGTCTGTACGCGAGATTTACACACTCCTAAACATAGCTAGGTCCAGTGTTTCCGATGCGATAGTGAAGTGGAAACGTAAAAGGACACGTACAGCACAAAAGCGTACAGGCCGACCTCGTCTGTTGACTGACAGAGACAGCCGGAAGTTGAAGAGGGTCGTAATGTGTAATAGGCAGGCGTCTGTCCAGACCATCACACAGGAATTCCAAACCGCATCAGGATCCACTGCAAGTACTATGGCAGTTAGGCGGGAGATGAGAAAACTTGGATTTCAATGGTCGAGCGGCTGCTCATAAGCCACACATCACGCCGGTAAATGCCAAACGACGCCTCGCTTGGTGTAAGGAGTGTAAACATTGGACAATTGAACAGTGGAAAAACGTTGTGTGGAGTGACGAATCACGATGAACAATGTGGCGTCCCGATGGCAGGGTGTGGGTATGGCGAATGCCCGGTGCACGTCATCTGCCAGCTTGTGTAGTGCCAACAGTAAAATTCGGAGGCGGTGGTGTTATAGTGTGGTCATGTTTCTCACGGAGGGGGGATTGCACCCCTTGTTGTTTTACTTAGCACTGTCACAGCACAGGCCTACATTGATGTTGTAAGCACTTTCTTGCTTCCCACTTTTGAAGAGCAATTCGGGGATGGCGATTGCATCTTTCAACACGATCGAGCACCTGTTCATAATGCACGGCCTGTGGCGGAGTGGTTACACGACAATAGCATCCCTGTAATGGACTGGCTTTCACAGAGTCCTGACCTGAATGCTACAGTACACCTCTGGGATGTTTTGGAACGCCGATTTTGTGCCAGGCCTCACCGACCGACATCGATACCTCTCCTCAGTGCAGCACTCCGTGAAGAATAGGCTGCATCTGATAGAACGCATGCCTGCGAGAGTGGAAACTGTCATCAAGGCTAAGGGGGGGCCAACACCATATTGAATTCCAGCATTACCGACGGAGACCACCACGAACTTGTAAGTCATTTTCAGCCAGGTGTCCGGATACTTTTGATCACTTCATTAACGTATGTGATCAGTGTCTTATTCCCCTAGGAACTGGAAGCAGTGAACCGTTTCAAAAACGAATGAGGGTACACAAAGGTCCATATAACCTAAGGAATATTTTTGTTCTACATAGTTATCCTGCTGTTTGTTACTTAAAAATAAACACTATTTATCCCAAAATTAAAACTGTTAATGTTTAATTCACGTTTTATTTGAAAATTGTTGATTTGTAAGGTGAAACGGAGGGATTTTGTAATAAAAACAAGAAAAACAACACACATCTACCATATAGCGCTAGAAAACGCAGACTCCTAAAAAAAACTTATATAAAACACGTTTCTGTTATTCATTAACAACTTTCACATTTACCAATAATAACAGGAAACTCTTCCCTTTAATTATGACGATAAAAGTTATATTGAGTACAAAAAACAACAATAATGATAAAATTTATATATTTTCAATGTTTCTGTATGTAAACTGAACTTTAAGCAAAAGTAACTGCTTTGGTTAAATGAAAGTGCATAAGTTACGCGATCAAATAATTTTTATTACTTATAAAATACAGTTTTCTTCTGTAAGAATAGAAAATACAAAATGGACTAACACTGAATGATGTGCGGTTCTAAATACGTACAAAAAAATGCCGTCCTCTCCAAGTTTCTCTCTTACACATTCATTTATGTTTCTTTCCCAAGCAATTATACCGGTAGTCCAACCGTTTACTAAGGCATTTATATACGGTACCAAAATTACCGAACCGTAGTTTTGGTAGAACTCATCTCTATTACCGCATACAGGGGAACGGGAAACACTGTCTGTTAAGTCACAAAGCAGACAAAAATGTGTATTGAGTGATCGTGACAGACGATAATTGAAGACATGCGTGAAGAAAAATAAGGGGACGGTAGCTGCAAACATCACTGCAGAACTGAACGTCGCACGGCGAACCCTGCCAGCACCAAAGAAACAGGAAGGGATCTCCATAAGCAGAAACTGTGGGAGCGAGCTGTAATTCCAAAACCAGCCATCAGTGATGCAGATGCCCGTCACAGGAAAACGTGGTGCCGAAACTGTAAAACTTTCTAAACTAGGGAGCAATGGAATAACGTCATTTTTTGGGATGAGTCTTGTTTCAAACTTTTTCCAATCACCGGCCGAGTTTACGTCCCTAGAGTGAAACATGAGAGGAAGGGGGGGGGGGGGGAGGGGATTCGGTGATGCTTTGAGCAGCCATATTGTGGTATTTTATAGAAATCATGGTTACTCGTAGTATAAGGCATATTACTGCGTTGTGTTTCATCTGTTTTCATATTTTTGTCCGACCCCTGCATATGGCTGGTAAATGGCACACAGCTACAGAAGCAGTGCACAGTTCCCTCTGTGTATTATTACAGACAGCATGTAACTGTCTAAGTTTGTTCTTGAATAGCACGACGTGTAAGAGATCCAGTGGTATCTTGCCACATCTGAATAAGACGCTACAATTCTCACTGTTCTATAAACCAAGCGTCTTCATGCGATGACGTTGTCCCAACACAGAAACAGCATATAGGTTGTGTGACCCTACAGCTTTTTTAGCTCATCTAAATAATGAACTCTGTAGTTTATAAGGATGCAAGTTATTTTTTTATGAAAAACATTTCTTCAGAGAAAGTAGCAAACTGTGTTCCACAATGTCGCATAATTATGTGAATGTCTGTCTAGTTCATTAACAAAAAACCTATCATTTTCATCCACCATATACTCATTTTTCAATTTCTGAGGAGCACATGCTATAAACATATGACAAGTCAAACTACACATTCCTGAACTGACAACGTAATCTGCTTTTCTTGCGAATGACTGGGCTTAGCCACACCGTTCCTGAAGCAATTCCATCAGATTTGACACTAACTGGTGCGAACCAGTTCGCTGGTCGGCCATTCGTTATATTGCCGATGACACACGAAGTGACTATCTAATCAAAAGTCTCCGGACACATGTATGCCGCCTCCGTTTTAACCACAGCACCGCAAAGTGGGAAGAATCATCCTTTTGCCATTATAGGGCAAAGCTAGACACAAACCAAATCCATAAAAGCCATCGAAGACTTAACTGGCGTCCATGAACGCGCGATTCTTTCTGGAAAAAAAAAGTTCAAATGGCTCTGAGCACTATGGGACTTAACATCTGAGGTCATCAGTCGCCTAGAACTTAGAACTACTTAATCCTAAATAACCTAAGGACATCACACACATCTATGCCCGACACAGGATTCGAACCTGCGACCGTAGCGGTCGCGCGGTTCCAGAATGAAGCGCCTAGAACCTCTCGGACACTAAGGCCGGCGATTCTTTCTGACCACTACCTCATCAGTGTCTACATCCGCGCCGAAATTCACATTCGTGTCTCGAGCGAGGATGGGTTTCACGATGGCCGTCGCGTGGGTCTTTCCGACACGTCTCTCCATATGCGCTAGCAATAATGTATCTTCAACACGCTTCGCCATTTAGTTATCAGCCAACTAGCTTTTTCATGCGAAACTTGTATTAAAATGGTCAGAACTTACAATACTGTAAGAGTGTCAATAATAGAAACATGACGTGTCCGTGATTGAAGGCCGCGATCTTACGGTTCACTAACAGCAGACAGACTTCGCGCATATGAGGGAATCGGTTACGTAGTCTCCACACACACGCGAGAGCGTAATATAACGATAGTATCGCATGTCTGGAATTTCGCCTGGTGCGCATACTACAGCCAACCTCGAAGATCGCGTGTTTGCATTGGCAGATCAACCTTTCCCACAACTTAAAACTGCGCGCTGGACTGCGTCTTACCCTGAATGTTTGCCTTTCGCGGATACCCTTTATTAAATGCATGTATAGCGTAATTGGTTCTGGATTAAACACTGCTCCTGACATCTGATTTAATAAATGCTTACCGAATTTTGAAAATCCATTCATCTACGTACTACTTGAGATCTTCGGAGTTCGCTAACGCGCGCTTGTGCGTTACAAGGAATCTGATAGATAACTATTTTTTTTTTTTTTTTTTTTTAAATACAGGCACTCAGCGTCGAAGTTCTCAGCATCCTCACACATATTAAAGGAAACCAGTGTCGATCAAATGTCTAAAGTTGTTCTTGCACAGTGAGGAGGAAACCAATAAAATGATATTCATTCACTCACTCCCACCTAACTCGCGTTGAGCCGCTCAGTCTGTGGTATCGTTAGCAACGATGCCAAGACATAGTTTCATAAGTTGGCACTATGAGACACCGACGACAGCGCACTCTAGCCGGAGCGGAAGAGCTCCACGAGCTCCGCTCCAGATTCTGCCGATTTGATGAAGAGCAGCCGGCCGGGACACTTCGCACCTCATTGCAAAGTTATGTATTCTTCTTGCTAGAGTAAAGGTGATTTAAATTCATACTGCAGTACCGACGTGTATTAACTTTCCCTGCTCCTACCCAAGAGCCGCCTTCCATGCGGGATACAAAACAGTCATTCTATCTCACATGCCTTAATACAACGGAGAAATGGGTGTGGTGCTGTTCCTGGGATCGAAACAGAAGTAAAACCACAGAAGAGCTCAAACAAAGGCACAGGGAAATGTGACCGGCTGGCCACTTAAAAAAAGCATGGATGAGCCAGTCACACATTAAGAGCATTTCCCCAAAATTCTTCGAAACAAGTTGGACACATCACAGAATTCTAATCACGTTCATTTCAATGTCAATGAAAATATAGAGCAGATCTTTTGGCTGCAAGTTTAATGCTGAACATGTTGAGCACGTCACAGTGTGCAAGTGTAAATATTCACGAGTAACACTAAGAAGCGACGTGAATTGGGACAATCGCATAAAATGCATATTATTTATTTAACCTGGCAACATTACCACCATCAGCACTTACTTCGTACGATCCACTCAGATTTCTAGATTAATTCCACACACAAAGACAGAATACTGACTGCACAGAAACGTGCTGTAAGGATAATATCTAATGTCCATCCCCGAACTTCATGCAGGCAAATGAATAAAAAAAATTGACGTACTAACCACAGCCTCATGATATGTATTTACTCTTATGAAGTTTGTTGTGAAAAATTAGGCACAATTTGACAATAATAGTGGCGTTCATAAATATAACACGAGGAAGTAAAATAGCCTGCATTATCCGAACTTAACATACTCCTGCACAAAGTAACAAATGAAGTATCGGACCAGCTCCTTTGTGAATTAAAACTTTTAACACATAACGAAATTTTATGAAACAATTGAAAAACTCGTGGCTGATGACTACTCCTATTATACAGATGAACGTATGTATGTACTGTATGTGACTAGGTTGTTGTTGTTGTTGTTGTTGGTGGTGGTGGTGGTGGTGACTTCAGACCGAAGACTGGGTTGATGCAGCTCTACATGCTATTCTATCCTGTGCAAGCTTCTTCATCTCAGAGTAACTACTGCAACCTACATCCTTCTGAATCTGCTTTGTGTATTCGTCTCTTGGTCTTCCTCTACGCTTTTCATCCCACACGCTTCCCTCCAATACTAAATTGGTAATACCTTGATGTCTCAGAATGTGTCCAATCAATCGATCCCTTCTTTTGGTCTAGCTGTGCCAAATTCTGTTCAGGACTTCCTTATTAGTTACGTGATCGACTCAGTATTCTTTGTAGACCCACATTTAGAAAGCTTCTATTCTCTTTTTATCTAAACTGTGTATCGTCCATGTTTCACTTGCACACATGGTTGCACTCCAGACAAATACCTTCAGAAATAACTTCCTAACACATATCTAATTCGATGTTAACAAATTTCTCTTCTTTAGAAATGCTTTTCTTGCCATTGACAGTTTACATTTTGTACCCTCTCTACTTCGGCCATCATCAATTATTTTGCTGCCCATATAGCAAAACTTATCTACTAAGTGTCTCGTTTCCTAATCTGATTCCCTTAGCATCACCTGATTTAATTCGACTACATTCCATTATCCTTGTTTTGCTGTTGTTGATGTTCATCTTACATGGTGAATTTCAAGACACTGTTCATTCCCTTCAGTTTCTTTCCAAGTCTTTTGTTGTCTTTGACAGAATTACGATGTAATCGGCAAACCTCAAAGTTTTTATTTCTTCTCCCTAACTTTAATTTCTACTCCAAATTTTTCTTTGGTTTCCTTTACTGCTTGTTAATGTAAATATTGAATAACATCGGGGATACGCTGCAATTTTTTCTCACTCCATTTTCAACCACTGCCTCCCTTTCATTCCTCCTAATTATCAACTTTTGCTGTAGATTAAGATTTGCTGATGACATCGCAACATCTCCAGAATCCGAAAAAGAAATCAATAGAACGCTGCAAGTCCTATCAGGCACTCAAACCAGGGAAATTAAAAAGAGTTACTAAGACCAAACGAAAGGCATGTTAGTGCGGAAAACTGTGGAAGAAATTCAAACCAATATACAATTGAAGTCAGAACTGATCAGATAAAACAACTTTGCTATGTCGGTAGTATAATCACAGAGGACAACAGATACTTAATGAAATTAAGTACAAGAATTGCACTGGCGAAACAGGCAATTATAACTGAGAAGCATTTTAACCAGCACAAATATGAATATAAATGTCAGAAAGTCGTTTTCAAAGTCATTTGTAAGGAGTACACTGCTGTATGGAAGTGGAAGTTGGACTCTGGGTGAATTGGAAATGAATCAACTTGAAGCTGCTGAAATGTGGATGTGGTGGAATTTGAGAATAAGCGCTAGAGAAATCAACCTGGAAGTCAGAGGAACTCAACGAAGAAAGAAGATTCCTGAAGGAACTGGAAAAGACAAAAATACAATTTACTGGATATGTCATCAGAAGTAACACCTTCACCATTAACATTCTTGAAGGGAAAGGAAGGAGGAGGAGCACGGCCTAGGAAGAAATGTTTGGGAGACATCGAGAAGAGAATAGAATTTGACCGTCATGTGGAACAAGTGATGACAAAAGGGAGTGGTAGCATCGACAAGACATTAACGTTTAGAATATGATCAAGATTTTTAACAAATCTAATTGGTTCAAATGGCTCTAAGCACTATGGGACTTAACGTCTGAGGTCATCAGTCCCCTAGACTTAGAACAACTTGAACCTAACGAACCTATGGACATCACACACATCCATGCCCGAAGCAGGATACCAACCTGCGATCGTAGGAGCAGCGCGGTTCCGCACTGAAGCGCCTAGAACCGCTCGGCCACAGCTGCCGGCGGCAAACGTGTCGCAGTGTTAATGATAGAAGTGCTGAACATAGACGCCACACCAGACTGGTTCAGCCAGGAAAGTCTGCTCTTGCTGAACACTGCGTTGACGAGGGACATAGCATGAACTACGATACAAAGTCCTTTTCTCCGTCCTCAAGTACTGGGTCTCCATCCTTAAAGTAGCAGTCGAAATGCCTGTCAAGTAACGACGTAATCAGTAGAGATACGGGTTTTCAATTTAGTACAGCATGAGAATCAGCATTGGCGACATTAAGGCATCATCGGTCGCAGACGAACGAATCCACAGACTGGGACTGAGTCCGGACACAAACTTTTTTTTCGGTATTGTTCGTTGGGTTTGGTCTGGACGGACGTCATAAGACATCCGTTCCAGCTGATCGTTGATTCCTTTTCTCAGTTTTTATTACAGAGGGTGAGCAGCCCTCTGACCGAACACGCTGAGCTACCGTGCCGGCAGAAACTGGGCGGAAACAAACCGCTCGAGCGCGCGCGATTGGCCGCAATATACGGCTCCGTTGTTCCCGCGTCGCGTGTGCGAAGACCGTGGCCCCTTTCTCAGGCAGGAGGCAGTGAATGTCGACGTCCTCTATGATTCGTCCACGATGATGTTACAGCCCTAACCCTTGACGCTTGCGCTTCTCTGGATGCCAGGGCATACATTGGCGAGTCACTGCACCAACACGTCAGTAAAAGCCCGAAGATGAAGAGCAGCTGTCTTATGGAAATACTGTGCAGCTTTCAAAACACAATCCGACGCGACGCCCGTGAACCAAAAGTGGCTCTTAGGACTATAGGACATCTGAGGTCATCAGTCCCCTAGACTTAGAACTACTTAGACCTAACTAACCTAAGGACATCACACACATCCATGCCCGAGGCAGGATTCGAACCTGCGACCGTAGCAGTCGTGCGGTTCTGGACTGAAGCGCCTAGAACCGCTCGGCCACAACGGCCGGCGCCCGTGAACCACTGACGCAAAGTGTATGTCATTTGTAAACCTACTCCAAAGTTGCACATCATAGCGAGTTGTCACAAATATGATCGATGGAACAGGGAAAAACTAAAACTAAGTCGGCCGCGGTGGTCTAGCGGTTCTAGGCGCTCAGTCCGGAACCGCGGGACTGCTACGGTCGCAGGTTCGAATCCTTCCTCGGGCATGGATGTGTGTGATGTCCTTAGGTTAGTTAGGTTTAAGTAGTTCTAAGTTCTAGGGGACTGATGACCTCCGATGTTAAGTCCCATAGTGCTCAGAGCCATTTCATT
Source organism: Schistocerca piceifrons (assembly GCF_021461385.2). Taxonomy (NCBI): domain Eukaryota; kingdom Metazoa; phylum Arthropoda; class Insecta; order Orthoptera; family Acrididae; genus Schistocerca; species Schistocerca piceifrons. The sequence continues at coordinate 279,218,723 of NC_060142.1, read as the reverse complement.
TCAACTAAAACTAAGTGCCTCACTAAACTAGTACGCTGCGTGCCGAACCTATCCCCTTCGTTTTTAAAAATACACCACAACACTGTACAAGCACTGACAAAATACACACACACACACACACACACACACACACACACACACACACACACACACGTTGGAGGAAAACAAAGGTACTCTCTCCCATGGCATTGCCCAGGACACTATATACTGAATCAAGTGCCTTGTTTTATTGTGGTTGTAATTTACGAATTGCATCACATGGTTTTCGTATTTATTATAAAGTCAAACATTAAGAGAATTTTAAAATACTGCCCGACTCATGTTGAATTGGGGACATACTTGTGACCGGAGTATGTAGTTAGTCCGCATTCCTAGGGTATACGTGCTAGCAGCAGAACGACCTTGCGTTTGCTAGCGAAAAACAGCCCTGTGTTTACACACACGCGACGGCGATAACGTTGCGTGCCCGGAACTTTGTTCGCTGTCGGGCGCATGCTTCAGACAGCGACTAAATATCGTGCATGTTAACAGCACGAAACTCGTAAATTGTTAAAAACCTGAACCAGCTTTTGCACCTCTACGTTATTAGTGACGTCTTACATCTACAAAGTGGTCCGCGTTCTTTCACGCAACGGATATAAGAGAACTATAACTTAAACGACTCAGTTCAGGAGCACTATTAGAGACTTCCACTTCGTGAAATAACGTAGTCAACGGCATCACTTGTTCTTTTTCTTGGTTTACTTTTTCGAAGTTAAATAAGTTGCCGAAACCAGGTAGGAGTCTTGACGAAATTAGGTTGGGTAGTCAAAGTTTTAATTAACACAACGAAAAAGTAAAGTTGCGTAATTAATATTTTGTTTGTTGGCAGGTGCACGCCTGCTGTCCTGGTACACAACGAAATGGCAGCGCCACAGCATCGTAACGGGTCGCTAGAGTAGCCGTAATAAAATGCCACAACCCTTCTATTTTGTCGACGTGACAACTGAAACTTCAGGACTAGCTCTGCTACATCAACGACAGATCTGGACAAGCTGTTGTTTACGTGGCGATACTGGTGAGAATAGAAGGTACTCTGTTGCATTCATCCACTATATTTAAGCCTTTCAGCAGTGATGTTTAAAAACTTTTTTGTGGGTGGGTGGGTTGGGGAGGGGGGGGGGGGTGGTGGTGAGCAAGTGTCTACATGTTGCCTCATTTACTTCTTGGAATGAGCTAGTTGGTGCAGCATACTCGTGCATCCCAGCTGACGAGCGGCGCGACTGCTAATGGGAGCGACCTTCTGCAGTTGCTCCTTCAGCCGTAGCGCCGTGTGTCATTTTGGATTGGGTGTATAGTATTTTGTACATCCGTTGCGAAAGAGTGGGCACTGATGCCCCGTATGGCCAACTTAATTTAGGTTCTTCGTGGTTTCTCTGCGCTATTGCTGAATATTCCTTCGAAAAAGACACCGTCGAATTTATCTCCCGATTTTCATCCTAACCAAGCTTTCGCTCTGCCTCGAGTGACCTCGTCGTCGGAGGACATTAAACTCTTACCTGCCCTTTCCTTTCTATGAGGCGCGTTCAATAAGTAATGCACCACATTTCTTTCTCGGCCAATTCTGGTTGAAAAAATGCAGAATTTGTTGAAGGTTATCGTGGAATCTTCCCTTTTCAGCCCTACAGTTTCATGAAGTCCCGACACGTGAGGGTGCTCTTCGTAGCCTTCAAAATGGCGTCTGTAACAGAAGTGAGTTCCAAGCAGAGAGCTGTCACTGAGTCTCTCTTGGCGGAAAACCAGAGCATCGCAGATATTCGTAAGCGCTTGCAGGATGTCCACGGAGACCTGGCGGTGAACCATAGCACGGTGGCTCGTTGGGCGAGGTGTCTGTCATCGCAACAAGATCGCACAAACCTGTCTGATCTCCCGCGTGCCGGCCGGCGGCTGCTCCTGCTAAGTTGGAACGTGCGGACACACTCGTTCGATGTGATCGACACGTCACAATAAATCATCTCGCTGCTCAACTGGACGTCTCCGTTGGTAGAGCTGACACTCTGTCACCAGTTGGGGTACTCAAAGGTGTGTGCCAGCTGCGTTCCTCGGCGCCTAACGGAAGACCATGAAGAGCAACGCAAGACCATCTGTGCGGAATTGCTTGCGCGTTACTAGCTGATCGTGACAATTTTTTGACTAACAGCGTCACAGACGATGAAACATTGATTCATCACTTCTAACACGCAACAAAACTGTATTCCACGGAGTGGGGCCATATCACCTCTCCTCCCAAGATAAAGATCAAAGCCGCGCGCTCAGCCGGTAGAGTCATGCTGATGGTCTTCTGGGAGTCTCAAGGGTTTTTCTGCTTTATGTCCTCCCGCATGGTGCAACGATCAACTCTTACGTGTGCTGTGTTACCCTCAGAAAATATATATATATTCTGAGGGTAACACAGCACATATATATATATATATATATATATATATATATATATATATATATATATATATATATATGGCTTCAGCGTGTTCGTCACAAACAAAAATGCGAAACAACTTCTCCTTGGTACCGCACAGCCTCACACAAATCTGCGCATACTTTATTGGACTGTTCCTCTCCATCCACCCAATAGCTCGGACCTCGCACATTCCAACTTCAACCCAATGATGGATGCGCTCCGCGGGAAGCCGTATGTGGATGACGGAAAGTTATTGATGGAACGAGAAACTTCCTGGCAGATTAAAACTATGTGCCGGACCAAGACTCGAACTCCGGACCTTTGCCTAGGTTCCAAGTTCGAGTCTCGGCCCGGCGCACAGTTTTAATCTGCCAGGAAGTTTCAGGTCGGCGCACACTCCGCTGCAGAGTGAAAGTTTCATTCTGGATGCAGCAAGACATTGGCTCTGACGTCGACCAGAGAGGTACCATGTGGGGATACGAGTTCTCCCAATGGCTTAACTCCGTGACATTGAATGGAGATTGAGTTGAAAAATCGCTATTGTAGCTAAACAAGTGGGAAACAACAATGTGTATTGTAAACCTAAACAAAGCCAATTTGCTTACGGAAAAGAACGTGTAGCGTTATTTATTGTACGTGTACGTGTGTGTGTGCGCGCGCGCGCGTGTGCGCGTGCAACATCGCACGGGGTGCGCTGTTTTAAATCATTTGACAAATTAATTTCACTTTAATATCTTGGGGCCGGGTGCCCTTCCTGCCCCCACAGCTGTCTGTCAACCTAAAGGAGGGATGTCGTTTACGCCATCTGTCTGCGAAACATGCCACCTTTGTCTCGTTTGTTTTCCTATTTTAAACAGTTTTGGGTTCCCATTTTCTGAGGCGGAAAATGAGGAATAACCTAGCACATGCCTAAATGTGCATGGAAAAATCAGATAAAAACGGTCTTTAATCCGTCGAGCGCATTACATGCGGTTGTGGCTCAACTTGCTATTTCGCAAGATCCACAGTAAGCTACACGATCATGTCGGATTATATTATTGTACTTAAAAAAAACAAAGATGAAGAAACGCGCGCTGCTTCCTCTCGATAGTGTTGCATACATTATCCATGTCACGATTTCATGTGATTCTTACTCATGTCATGGTTCTGTTTGTAACACACACACACACACACACACACACACACACACACACATTTTTAAGCATTCCGCAGTAGAAATAAACTGTCTTATGCGACACTTTAACACTGTATGCTTCAGTTAGTCTGCTGTTTAAGCTGACGCAGAAAATGTTTTCGTGATAAGTAAATGTATTTACCTACAAGCCCTTAAATTATAGACTTAATATGTAGAGACAGACTTCAACTGTCAATTTTAACCGGACTACAGTAACAGGTTCGAAAGTAAGGCCTATTTCCAGAGGCGCCACAGCACCCACTGCATTTGCACTGCGGCCGAGGGTCAGGTTCTGAGCCGACGTTTTTTTATTACAGGCTCGAGACCAAAGGGTGGGTTACTATGGAGTACGAGTGAAACTTGATTCACTACTCCCTCGTCAGAAACATAGGCGAGACAAAGCGTCAGCTGTAAACGTAATTGTGAAAATACGCAGTTCTGAAAGGCAAAAGCGCCTGCAACGAGAGCGTTATGTATGCTGCTCATGAAAGTTTCACACAAAAATTGAAATTCCCGGTACACGAGCAGCTCCTCTGCATAGAAAGAGGCAGCGAAACGCACGGGCAGCCGCGCTGCAGCCGCCGGCGCCGAGGCTTAGCAGTCCGTCGGTTCATCAGGAGCGTGCTACGTGGCAGTCTCAAGTGGATAACCGGGCCACTAACAGCTCCCAAACCGCATTATCCGCTTAACCAGATACGTGCGTGGCGTGCACTAACCACGTCACCGGGGTCAGTCGAGACGAACCAATTACGGCCGCGGTGCGCGCCTTCCGCGGAGCCACTGGCTGACTATGCGCGGGACCAAACACATCAGGACTGCCTTGTCGATAGAGACGTAAACAGTAACAGTGAACATTCCAGTGCGTTTCACTTGTAAAATGGACGTAAAGACTCTGGGAGCCATCTGTTAACGACGGTAGCGTTATACTTCTATGACTTTTTTACGAATTGGGCAACTATGGACCGCCTAGAACGAAGCCTTCTTTGTCCTACCTTTTCTTCTCTTCCCAAAACCTCTTCATTCTTTCACTTCTTTCTCTCCTCCTCGGAAGTGCGATGTAAGGACCTCCCTTTTAGTGGTTCCTCTTCAAATGATTTTATGTTGTTGACTTTGCTTTCGAATCAATCTGTGTTTTGAATCATCTCTAGGGTAACATCAGTTGCTTCTTGTTTTTTTTTATTTTTTTTTACCTCTTCTGCCCACAGAGATGGAATTTAATGATGTGATTCACTTGCAGATCTTTTTACTCAGTCGCTTTTCGTTAGTAAAATTTCAACCGTCGTAGCGTTTCACTTTTATTAACTCTTTCATAAGTATCCCTGATCCGGGACAGCATGCTCCAGAGTGATTTCGGTGTCTGTAACTAGGTCACTCGGTAGCGTGTAGACACAAGCTAATCTACGCACAGTACACCGAAGATCTCAGTTCCAGGAGAGCCCGTAATGGTACCAGATTAAACCACCCACAGCGGTTCCTGCGTACAGCTGTAATGAGCAGAATGAGATTTTCACTCTGCAGCGGAGTGTGCGCTGATATGAAACTTCCTGGCAGATTAAAACTGTGTGCCGGACTGAGACTCGAACTTGGCACCTTCAATTTCCATATAATGCATCACAACTGCGGATTCCGTATGGTGTGTTCTTTCGGGCACGTCCGAAAGAACAGACACCGCGCACTCATATAAGCGGCATTTAAAGCCAGATATATAATTATAGCAAATTAGGAGGCCACTTGCTCGCATTTAAGCGGAAGTGTCAGTGGTCCTTTCCGCACCGTGATGTCTCAAAAACGGACCGTTTACCCTGCCTCTGGATTTATTGTCAGTAACAGCATGCCTTGCAGAGGCGAAGCTCGGATGTTCCACGTTATTACTCCGTGTTGTAGCGTTTGCTGTGTTACTGTACCATTTGCGCTCCTTGCTGTAGCTCTGCTCGCTGTGTAGCAATGACATACGGGCGTTGCCCTACTTTTGTACAAGTGGCACTCTTCGCGTGCTCTAGATTGCGGCTGTGACACACGTTCTTAGTTCGATTAGGTTCTTGTACCTTCTGTGTCGAGCAATAGCACCGAAAATTTTACTGTACCCGGTAACAGGGTTGCTGTGCAGCAAAACGTTTAGTTCTAGGCACTGTAAAAAGTAGCTAGCGTACTAAAGTTCAACAGTCAAAAAGAAAACTACGAACATTGCGTAAAAGTTAAAATGGCGACCCAGTATTTGTAGTTAGCATCTTATGTTCAGTGATACAAATAGCAATATTTTGTCGTTCATTGCGTGTTCAGGCGCGTAGAACGGACAGGGTGGAGCCTCGGTGCTAAATGGCGACCCAGTATTTGTAGTTAGCATCTTATGTTCAGTGATACAAATAGCAATATTTTGTCGTTCATTGCGTGTTCAGGCGCGTAGAACGGACAGGGTGGAGCCTCGGTGCTAAATCGGCGGTGAGGGACCGCCCTTCACCCTCTAAGCCCAGATATAGGTGTGTTGTCATTAAATCTTGTTGGAATACCATCTCCTACGTAAGAGGTGCAGCACACAACTTATAACACCCAGACATCAATGTTAGTTCACAACAATCTTCCTCGAGCCACTGCAACTCCTGTGACATGGGCAGTTATACTGATGAAAGATGCCATCGCAGCTGGGGAAGAGCATGATGGGCTGCAGGTGGCCCGTAATCTGTAGGTCTGTCTCAACATCGCACTGCTTTACTAGGCATGGCACTACTGGAGCTGGTATGTCCATGTTTTCCCTAGACCTTTCAGCTGACTTACTTAGATAGTTGTAGAGGCTACAGTTAAAGATCGACTCCTAACAACGGTGCACCTGGGCGTTTTTCACATTAATCAATTTTGACAGACGGGGAAGAAATGGTAACACATAAAACTGCAGGACTGACCGGGCATCGAACTCCTTGTATTTTACACAGCCATCGAGGCACATGAAAGGTTAAAATAGTGTAATTCAAAAAATTCTACAAAAAGAGTTCGCTTACAAAACCCTTGTTCGAGCAACTATTGAGTATTCTTCGGCGGTCTGGGATCGTTGCCAAATTGGAATAAAGTGAGGGAGAGGGAGAAACTGACAAAAAAGAACTGCACGATTCATCACGGCTTTGTTTGGTCAGCGCTGAATCAGTCACAGAAATGTCCAACGATCCCGAGTCCGCAGTGGGACGTGCTACAAGGTGTTGCCGTGTAGTTCGGAAAGCCTTGTAAAATTCCGAGAGCACACGTTCCAAAATGTGCTATCGTCGATTCCTGTGCCCAGTCTCCAACCGTTCAGGATTATGAAGGTAGAAATAAATATATAAGCAAGCAAAAATCCTTGAACACTGACGTTCTTTAGCGCTGCAGTGGGTGCATCCCGATGGCACATTTTCTTTTGTTTTCACATTCCATGTAGAGCGGAATGTTCGAATATTGGCCGACGGTAGATTCAAGAGTTTTCAGCCGTATACCAGGTGAACTGGTAGTGGAGCAGATGGAGTCCTAGTTGGAAATATCCGGTTGCAACATATACCGCACAGCAAAGGGGAAACCTAAAAACCTTTGTCTGAATTGGAGGATAGCAACTACAATTCCGTCACAGAATCCACCACACAAGATATTTAAAGTCTAGTACATATGAGATTGTAATCGTTCGTCTATCCGAGGCGTGGATCCAAAGTTCTGTTGTGGGAGGATTAAAAGGGGGCGAGGGGAAGCGGTGGGGAGGGAGGGAGAGAGAGACACTCGCTGTCGCTGTCTCTGCCACTGCTTCATTCCTCCCCCCCAAATGCTATTTGCTGTCACCCCAACTTTTAACCCGCCACATGTACGTACGACTTCTTCAATAATAACAGCAGTAAACGTGTAATAGCAGCGTCTGCAGGCTCTCAGAGAGGGTCGAGGTGACGTCACGTGGCGCGAGGAGTCGACTCCACAACCGGAACTGCTGCTCCCGCCTCCCTCCAAGCGCCAAGCGTTCGTCTTTGCGAGAGCCGAGGCGCGCAGTTTCACCCGTGGCACCTGCCCCTCGTCCCACATGACGTCACTCAATCCCGCCGGGGGAAGAAGTTTCCATGAGCTGGCCAACTCACTTTCAGCACATGCGTCACTTCGGCCCTCTCTGGAAGCCTACAGACGCTGCTATACATCCATATAAGCAGAACACCGTGCCAAACCTGACAGTCAGTGATTTTTAACTCCTGATGAAGATGGCTACGCCCACTGGAAACTCGAAAGTTTTATTCCAAGTGGTGCGGCTTGTAAACCGAGAAGATTTTATCGAAGTATGCCTCCACGAAAGACACTGTGGACAAATTTTAATATAACAACAAATCGTTTGATTACTAAACAATGTAACGTATTTTATTGTAACAACAGAGGTAGGTCTACTTCAGCGTAACAGCCAACAAATTGCAATTCAGAAAGATGTATCCCTTGAAAAGAATACATCCGAAAATTTTGAAAATTTGATACATGCATATTTAATGTTAGTAATCTAAGAAATTATAATAGTAACAGCAACAAATTCTAGGAAATTTCAAAACGCCGTAATTTACGCAATATAAAATCGAAGTGTATTCATAACTACACGACTGGCCATTAAAATTGCTACACCAAGAAGTAATGCAGATGATAAACGGATATTCATTGGACAAATATATTATACTAGAATTGACATGTGATTACATTTTCACGCAATTTGGGTGCATCTTTCCTGAGAAATTAGTACCCAGAACAACCACCTCTGGCCGTAATAACGGCCTTGATACGCCTGGGCATTGAGTCAAACAGAGCTTGGATGGCGTATACAGGTACAGCTGCCCATGCAGCTTCAACACGATACCACAGTTCATCAAGAGTAGTGACTGGCGTGTTGTGACGACCCAGTTGCTCGGTCACCATTGACCAGACGTTTTCAATTGGTGAGAGATCTGGAGAATGTGCTGGCCAGGGCAGCAGTCGAACATTTTCTGTATCCAGAAAGGCCCGTACAGGACCTGCAACATGCGGTCGTGCATTATCCTGCAGAAATGTAGGGTTTCGCAGGGATCAAATGAAGGGTAGAGCCACGGGTCGTAACACATCTGAAATGTAACGTCCACTGTCCAAACTGCCGTCAATGCGAACAAGAGGTGACCGAGACGTGTAACCAATGGCACCCCTTACTATCACGCCGGGTGATACGTCAGTATGGCGATGACGAATACACCCTTCCAATGTGCGTTCACTGCGATGTCGCCAAACATGGATGCGACCATCATGATGCTGTAAACAGAACCTGGATTCATCCGAAAAAATGACATTTTGCCATTCGTGCACCCAGGTTCGTCGTTGAGTACACCATCGCAGGCGCTCCTGTCTGTGATGCAGCGTAAAGGGTAACCGCAGCCGTGGCCTCTGAGCTGATAGTCCATGCTGCTGCAAACGTCGTCTAACTGTTCGTGCACATGGTTGTTGTCTTGGAAACGTCCCCATCTGTTGACTCAGGGATCGAGACGTGGCTGCACGATCCGTTACAGCCATGCGGATAAGATGCCTGTCATCTCGACTGCTAGTGATACGAGGCCGTTGGGATCCAGCACAGCGTTCCATATTACCCTCCTGAACCCACCGATTCCATATTCTGCTAACAGTCATTGGATCTCGACCAACGCGAGCAACAGTGTCGCGATACGATAAACGGCAATCGCGATAGGCTACAATCCGACTTTTATCAAAGTTGGAAACGTGATGGTACGCATTTCTCCTCCTTACACGAGGCATCACAACAAAGTTTCACCAGGCTGCTGTTTGTGTATGAGAAATCGGTTGGAAACTTTCCTCATGTCAGCACACTATAGGTGTCGCCAGCGGCGCCAACCTTGTGTGAATGCTCTGAAAAGCTAATCAGTTGCGTATCACAGCATCTTCTTCCTGTCGGTTAAATTTCGCGTCTGTAGCACGTAATCTTCGTGTTGTAGCAATTTTAATGGCCGGTAGTGTAATAACAGCAACAAAATCTAGAAAATTTGATAACGCCGTAATTTACACAATATAAAATCGAAATGTGCATTCATAACTACTTAAAAAGTATTTCACTAAACTACAGGAGTGTGAATCCTGTTTCTTTGGATCACTTCTGTGTACTTTCGAGAAGTCAGTATTGTTTTAATCGAGGGTCTTTTGCTCCCTGCCTTCGACCACTCAAGTTTGAGGCTGTCAAAACGGTTCTACGTATGGACACACGAACCGTCGTGATTTGTTGTTGACAGCTGGTAGGTAAGTCTTAACTGTCACGCCACTTTCCAGACTTTTCGGTCAACTTTATTCTATAAAAGTTAGCTGTGAAATTTGGAAAATAACATAAGCAAATATGTAAATGCTTATACAATTTATTTTGTGGGGAGGGATTGGTCACGACCCCCCTCCTCCCCCCCCCCTCTCCCTTCCACCCTTTAGATCAGCGCCTGCGTCGATGGTTTGCTCGACACGTGCAGAGCAGCTAGCTGCATCGTTGTGGCACGTTAAATGGAGCACATGCATTATGCCGAGAAGCGCGTCTTTGTGCAACGGACCGCCTGCGAACAGAACAACGGCAGCGGCAAGCGGCATTAGAGCGGAGCTGTGGTCAACACAGCAGGCTTGTTTCATGAATTTCAAAGTGTGAGCGCTGTGCAAAGCGGGCGCCAGACAATCTGCAAGCCCCGCCCCAGGAGTCGCGCGCGGTTCCCGCTCTCATTAAAGCGCTTCATTTCCGGACCCAGCATGCACACAGTAACTGCGCGCCGCCTTTAATCTTGAGCTCGGGAGAGCGCCAGACCACACATTTCCAATTCGGCGACTTGAGCGCTGCAGGCTTACCGACACTGGGCCACTAGTTAGCTGAAGAACTGCTAAGTAGGGAAACAAGCGCCCTGCGCGAGACGACGTTTAGCCCGGCACTACTTAGGAACCCACTGGGCAGCTGTCTGGCGGTGGTATGCCACCATATGGGAACGTTACACGTCATTGAAACTGCCTCTATACACATTTCTACGGAAGAGGCAACTTATTTACAATACCGGGGAGGATATAGGTAACGAATTTTTACTTATTGCACTTGAACAATATAGTAGTAAGAATACATGACTAAATTTTTGGGTGACTTGAAGGGTGTGAAAAATGCCATTGCCGTCGTAAAACACGGTTGTCACGAAGGGGTGTAAGTGGTCCGCAACCAGTGCACGATACTCCTTAGCCGTTACGGTACTTTGCACGAGCTCTACTGGGCCCACGGATGCCCCCGTCAATGTCCCCCGGAGCATAATGCAGCCGCCGCCAGCTTGTCTCCGTCCAGCATAACAGATGTCAAGGAGCTGTTCTCCTGGAAGCCGACGGATTCGCGCCCTCCGATCGACATGATGAAGAAGGTATCGGCATTTACCAGACCATGCAACGCTGTGCAACTGCGCCAACGTGCAGTGCTGATGTTCACATGCCTATTTCAGTCGTAGCTGCCGACGTGGTATTATCATTGGCACATACATCGGTCGTCGGCTGTGGAGACTCATCATTAGGAGTGTACGGTGCACTGTGTGTTCACACACACTTTTACTCTCCCAGCATTAAAGTCTGATGTCATTTCCGTCACGGTTCTCCGTCTTTCCTGTTTTACCAGTCTGCTCAGTCTATGACGTCCAACATCTGTAACGAGGAGTGGCCGCACATCTCCACGATGTCTGGACGTGGTTTCACTTTTGTTTCGCCACGTGTTGAGGGCACTCAACACCCGACGAATTGTGCAGTTTCCGAAATGCTCGCGTTGAGCCTCGGGACCATCGTAGTCTGCCCTCGGTCAAACTCAGATACATTGCGCTCCTTCGCCATTTTACACGCAGACCTTACGCTCATGGATACTACATGCATCATGCGCGTGTCTGACTAGCATTCATTCCTCGCCAGGTGACGCTGCTATCGCCTGGACGGTTTTATATCGGTAGTAGGTCGATGGCCATAATGTTCTGGCTGATCAGTGTAAACAGTGGACCGCAGCTCAGGGCGATGTTTCACCGCTGAAACTGAAAAGGAAGCGAGCGTATTGAAGCAAGACGTTGAAATCATGTATTTCATTGAACAAAGTGTTTTTCTGGTACCGGAATACCACACGTTAAAACAAAGAACTACGGCAACAAGGCGCAGTTTTCAAACACGATTAAATGTTCCAAAACGATGCAATGCGAAAACCATTCACAAACTCTTTGTGAAATTCCAATGCAATGATCTAGCGGGTAATTTTGGCCCCAGGCAAACTGTAGTTACTCCTGAAAAGTCGCCACGTTTTTTGGAATTATTCAGCAAAGTCCAAGGAAATCCGTCCGAAGTATTGGCGCAGAGACTGATTTGAAACTCCCCAGGACGCAGAAAATACTAAGTCAGAGACTACACATGTTTCTGTCCAAAATACAAAATCATCATCAGGCTATATCAGCTGTGCGATAGAGGGCTGACTTTGCAAACCAGATTCTCACAATGATTGATAGTGAAGGATTTGATGTTGGCTGCATTTAGTTCACTGATGAAGTACACTTAAACCTGAATGGTGTCGTGAATATACATAACGGGCAAATTTTTGGTTCCGAAAATCCATATCTGTGTTGAACGAAACCACCGTATTCTCCAATAATCACTGTTTGGACTGCCGTATGCAGCAAAGGCGTTATCGGCGCTTTTTCACGTGAGGAACGATTCGTAGTGAACGTTACGTTACGTTACAATTTTGGATCAGTTTGTGCCACACATCAGAGGATCAAAAAATGGTTCAAATGGCTCTGAGCACTATGGGACTTAACATTTGAGGTCGTCAGTCCCCTAGAACTGAGAACTACTTAAACCTAACTAACCTAAGGACATCACACACATCCACGCCCGAGGCAGGATTCGAACCTGCGACCGTAGCGGTCGCGCGGTTCCAGACTGTAGCGCCTAGAACCGCTCGGCCACACGGGCCGGCCATCAGAGGATCGACTAGGCACCGAGTAGCTCATGCAAAATGGGGCCAGACCACATCACACCGAACAGGTATTTCACTTTCTGGACGAATACTTCGGGAATACAGTCACTGCGTTAGATTACTGCAAATTGACTGGCGCATGCATGGATGGCCTCCATATTCGCCCAGTCTGACTCCTTGCCATTACTTTCTGTAGGGCACAATGAAGGACACTGTCTACCTGAACCATACCATCACGTTGGACTAGCTTTATTTGGCGATCTGTGCGGCATCTGAATCCATTTCCGTTGAGACACTACAGGATGTGATGGAAAATTTCGTTTGCGTCACCTCTGTATTACGGATGGTGGACATTTCGAAAAGATTGTAATGTGATTGCAAAGTCTGCTTACAAACGAAGAGTTTAATTATGCATGCTGATACTTTACGAGCTACACAGTGCACAGCGTCGGCTGTCTGAAGTTTTTCGACCTACTTCCACACTTCTGTAAAACATTTTTACGGCTTTCAATATAAGTATACCTTTTGTTCCACTCATCTATCGATCTTAATTTTCAACAAATTTAATTTAAATCCGGGACTCTTTCGCTTGACATCCTTTATTAGCTGGCAGGTGGTGGCTTGCAAATCTCTGGACAATACGCGACCAGACGTTTTTAGTGGGTGAGAGTATAATAATTTATAACGTTACAATCGATTAATAATTGCAATGTTCACATTAACCGCTTCGGCAACTGATTGCTGTCTTTAGATGTGATTACTGCACTAACGGCTACGACATGACATAGGCCTGTAACAATTCCAGGTACCCATCTGAACATATCAAATATTTATAGCCTACATCACGTCGTATAGTGAGAGAGATTCAAACAGCCGAAAACTGATAATGTAAACATTTTAATTATTAAGAGACCCTGGCTTCATAAATTATTATACAAACATTTCTAAGGTCACACACTTTCGTTTGGCAATATGTCAGTTCTAAAAAGAAATAGGTGAGAGATCTGTTCTATCTGCCGGGTAGTGAAATAGTCTAACACCCTCTGTATCGAGGCAGGTGAGAACAGCACGGAGAGCATGCGATCTTGCGTCATCTTGTTGAAATACACGGTCACACAGATCTCGAAACTAGCCCACAAGTATCAGTCCCAGGAGGTCAGAACTGTGACGCCTGCTCTCCAAATTATCGACTATGTGAACCGGAGGTGATCATGTAGTGAATTCTCTTGCCAGCCCAAAACGGCGGGTGCCGGTCCCTTATGACGACGACGTATACAATATGGCGCCACACTGTGTATGAAAACAGGTGAACGTCCACATGACAGACACGCATTGGTAACATAAACGTTGTGATGTGTGAAGTTCAAAAATGTAACTAGCGCTTGGAAATCGTCAATAATATGTAGCACTGATGGTTTTTCCGTATAGGCAAAAAAAAAGTAAGCAAGGAATTGAAAATGTATCCGCGAAATATTTTCGCTCAGCAAAATTACATCTATAGATTTAATGATTTGTCAACTTGTAAGAAAACCCATAACAATAATACAGGGTTATTACAAATGATTGAAGCGATTTCACAGCTCTACAATAACTTTAATATTTGAGATATTTTCACAATGCTTTGCACACACATACAAAAACTCAAAAAGTTTTTTAGGCATTCACAAATGTTCGATATGTGCCCCTTTAGTGATTCGGCAGACATCAAGCCGATAATCAAGATCCTCCCACACTCGGCGCAGCATGTCCCCATCAATGAGTTCGAAAGCATCGTTGATTCGAGCTCGCAGTTCTGGCACGTTTCTTGGTAGAGGAGGTTTAAACACTGAATCTTTCACATAACCCCACAGAAAGAAATCGCATGGGGTTAAGTCGGGAGAGCGTGGAGGCCATGACATGAATTGTTGATCATGATCTCCACCACGATCGATCCATCGGTTTTCCAATCTCCTGTTTAAGAAATGCTTCTGCTTTAGCCTTTTCCGTAAGATTTTCCAAACCGTCGGCTGTGGTACGTTTAGTTCCCTGCTTGCTTTATTCGTCGACTTCCACGGGCTACGCATCAAACTTGCCCGCACGCGTTCAACCGTTTCTTCGCTCACTGCAGGCTGACCCGTTGATTTCCCCTTACAGAGGCATCCAGAAGCTTTAAACTGCGCATACCATCGCCGAATGGAGTTAGTAGTTGGTGGATCTTTGTTGAACTTCGTGCTGAAGTGTCGTTGCACTGTTATGATTGACTGATGTTAGTGCATTTCAAGCACGACATACGCTTTCTCGGCTCCTGTCGCCATTTTGTCTCACTGCGCTCTCGAGCGCTCCGGCGACAGAAACCTGAAGTGCGGCTTCAGCCGAACAAAACTTTATGAGTTTTTCTACGTATCTGTGGTGTGTCGTGACCATATGTCAATGAATGGAGCTACAGTGAATTTATGAAATCGCTTCAATCATTTGTAATAGCCCTGTATTTAGTTGCAGATGATTACCTACCGATGTACAATAACGTAAAGAGCATCCTACAGAACCCAACAATCTGTTGTAGGACTAATTTCGTTAGAATAATATTATTTCAAACATGTTAACATTTTATAGAACTGAAGAGAAGTCCCCACCGACGATTGCACAAGAATGCTGAACCATACCTGGCCATTTAAAAATAACAATTGTTTGCATAACAGGCAGATCTGAATCCCCATAACTTACCTTACATCAGCGAAACGCATACCTTGCACGTTAAGTGATCATAATTGTACAGGGTAGTCAGAAACAATCTGAAAAGCTTGCAATGGTGTTGCAAGGTAGGTTGTGCTGAGAAATAACGGTTAAAAGAAAATTCGATGCGTTGCGCCGTTTCAGAGTTAATCAGCGTGTTATCCAGTCAGGTCGCTGCGTACACAAGTTCAAGGGGCCTGCCAGCTACAGTCAGTGTCAGTTGTTTTCATAGCGTGGATGACAACGCACAACACTACTCAGTCTTTGGGTCGGGTTCGTTCCTTACTACCATTCCATTCCCAATTTTTGTATCGCTCACTTGTTCGATTTTAGGAATCCAAATGAGGAACACTTTTGGAACACTAACTCAGGCGCGCGAAAAGGCCTGATTGGCTAATTTCAGTACTAATTATCTCGGAAACGGCACAACGTACCAAATTTTTTTCTCAACAATTACTTACCTGCAACAGCCTTAGACGCTTTTCAGATTGTTTCTGACCATCCTGTGTAGACCCATGTCTCAGTTCTTAATGCCGGCATCAGTAAGTCTATGAACGTAAACCACTACAGTTCTGTCGTAATGTACAAGGAACTGTAACCGGAAATTTCCGCGCAGAGAAACTGTATGCCGCCGGACTAGGATTCGAACCTGAGAGCTTTGGTTTTGCGAGCCGCTGCTTTACCGACTGAGCTATCCAAGCACGACTCACAACCCGCCCTCACAGCTTCACTTTCGCCAGTACCTCATCTCCTACCTACCAAACTTCTATGAAGTTCTCCTGCATAATTTGTGGGGCTAGTAAACCTGGAAGAAAGCATACTGCGGAGACATGGCTTAGCCACAGCCTACGGGGACTGTGACTTTAGATTAAATTTCCAATATACACAAACTGCATTACTCAGCCACACGGTGAACGCAGCGTTGACCTAAAACTGTTTGTGTTATGCATATAAAGGGGTTACAAATTACAAAACCCAAGCAAGTGCAAATAACAGTTAATTAAACGTAAATATACAACTCGGGAAACGTGATGCTAAACGAACTGTTAGTTTGCATAGGGCAGCTGCAAAATCGTTGTACCGACGAAGCTGTAAATGTGTTACGACAATTTATATGACTGTAATAAAGAGAAGCATCTCCAAGTTTAGTTATGAAGGAAGTTGTGATCGCAGGTGCTCGTTTGCTCTTATTTTTCAGAAGTGCAATACAACAAAGTTTCTCGTTCTAGTACGGTTATTATTCATATTTCTTGTTTATCTGATGTAAGCTAACTGTAGACTAAATTCGTATTGTTGTAACCACTGTTTTCTTTGCAAATCACAGACAGCGACAGGTGGCACTGCACTTGCTTTGCACAAACGAGCGGGGATCTACATCGTGACAATAATATCTTTAAGTGCGGGAAGAGAGCATCCCAGAAGCGGAAGATCTCGAAGATATTAGTTGCACAAGTCAGTTATTTCCATCGGAAAACGGAGCTCTTAAGCGCTGTGAGCATGTTTGTATCCACATGTCACGCACTGTGTAGAATTTTCTCCATTAAATTTCAACGGAATAATTACATTTCATTAAGTACAATTAAAGCAGCATTTAATCCATTACAATCGGACTGGTATAACTAGTACGCATAAAGTTTGTAAAAACTGTCATTTTGGAGGCGATTACTTTGTGCGTTAGGACCGTGGCGCAAGCAGGGCAGACTGCGAGGGACACACTCTGCTTGGCGTTTTCCCGTTGGAGGAGTGTTGGCGTGCAGTCGTAATCGGAATAAAGTGCAGTATACGATTTAAAAATTACCTTCCTTTGTCTAAGAAGCTGCGTACGTTTTAACAGATCATGATTTAACGAGGCAACTGGCACTGCAAAATGGTAAAGAAATTAAATTATATGAGTTCACGTGATTATTTCCGAAGTCTGAAGTGTCGCTTAGCTTTATAGTTCGAAGCCCCGTCCGGTCATCCTGAGCTGGATTTTCCATGGTTTTTCCCAAGTTGGTACCTACCCTTGTCTAATCCGATCTAAGTTTGTATACAGGTATACACACCTAACGAGAAGGGAAGAAACCTGAACGGGAGGAGGAACCGAAATGAAACTTGACGGGGGAGAAGGTATGCTATTTCAGCGACTAGAAAATCGAGTCAAATTTACAAAGATCTTGGCAGTATGAGTCCACTTACCAGTATGACGTTGCACCCGCTCTGGCCTGGATGTATGCACTGATTCGGTTAGGAATGGTGTCAAAACATTTGTATCCTTCCCGGAGGCAAGCTGAAACGCAACTGTTTTAACTGGCCCTTGATATCCTGGATACTGCGAGAGAATTTACGTCAGAACTGGTTTCACGCATGTTCTATTGCAGACAGGGCTGAGGATCTCGATTGCCAGGCGAGTACCTCAACATCACACAGATAGCTCACATGAGGGTTGCTCTGTTGCAAAATGGCACCACTACCCTCACGCATCTGAGGCGACACCTAAGGGCTCAGGTTGTCCTTCGTGTAGCGTTGTGCCCGCATAGTTCCCTCGATCACGACCAGTTCTGACCTGAAGTCGTATCTGAAGGCTACCCACACCCTGAGGAGAGGAGTAACACCACTGAGCCACTCCAAAGCACTGGAAGAATGTGACCGCTCCCCAGGTCTACATCTACAGGGCTATTACAAATGATTGAAGCGATTTCATAAATTCACTGTAGCTCCATTCATTGACATATGGTCACGACACACTACAGATACGTAGAAAAACTCATAAAAGTTTTGTTCGGCTGAAGCCGCACTTCAGGTTTCTGCCGCCAGAGCGCTCGAGAGCGCAGTGAGACAAAATGGCGACAGGAGCCGAGAAAGCGTATGTCGTGCTTGAAATGCACTCACATCAGTCAGTCATAACAGTGCAACGACACTTCAGGACGAAGTTCAACTAAGATCCACCGACTGCTAACTCCATTCGGCGATGGTATGCGCAGTTTAAAGCTTCTGGATGCCTCCGTAAGGGGAAATCAACGGGTCGGCCTGCAGTGAGCGAAGAAACGGTTGAACGCGTGCGGGCAAGTTTCACGCGTAGCCCGCGGAAGTCGACGAATAAAGCAAGCAGGGAGCTAAACGTACCACAGCCGACGGTTTGGAAAATCTTACGGAAAAGGCTAAAGCAGAAGCCTTACCGTTTACAATTGCTACAAGCCCTTACACCCGATGACAAAGTCAAACGCTTTGAATTTTCGGCGCGGTTGGAACAGCTCATGGAAGAGGATGCGTTCAGTGCGAAACTTGTTTTCAGTGATGAAGCAACATTTTTTCTTAATGGTGAAATGAACAGACACAATGTGCGAATCTGGGCGGTAGAGAATCCTCACGCATTCGTGCAGCGAATTCGCAATTCACCAAAAGTTAACGTGTTTTGTGCAATCTCACGGTTTAAAGTTTACGGCCCCTTTTTCTTCTGCGAAAAAAACGTTACAGGGCACCTGTATCTGGACATGCTGGAAAATTGGCTCATGCCACAACTGGAGACCGACAGCGCCGACTTCATCTTTCAACAGGATGATGCTCCACCACACTTCCATCATGATGTTCGGCATTTCTTAAACAGGAGATTGGAAAACCGAGGGATCGGTCGTGGTGGAGATCATGATCAGCAGTTCATGTCATGGCCTCCACGCTCTCCCGACTTAACCCGATGCGATTCCTTTCTGTGGGGTTATGTGAAAGATTCAGTGTTTAAACCTCCTCTACCAAGAAACGTGCCAGAATTGTGAGCTCGCATCAACGATGCTTTCGAACTCATTGATGGGGACATGCTGCGCCGAGTGTGGGAGGAACTTGATTATCGGCTTGATGTCTGCCGAATCACTAAAGGGGCACATATCGAACATTTGTGAATGCCTAAAAAAACTTTTTGAGTTTTTGTATGTGTGTGCAAAGCATTGTGAAAATATCTCAAATAATAAAGTTATTGTAGAGCTGTGAAATCGCTTCAATCATTTGTAATAACCCTGTACATGGTTACTCCGCAATTCACACTTAAGTGCCTGGCAGAGGGTTCATCGAACCATTTTCATACTGCTTCTCTACTATTCCACCCTCGAATGGCGTGTGGGGAAAAAGGAACACCTAAATCTTTCCGTTCGAGCTCTGACTTCTCCCGAAGTAGGTGGGTATCAACAAAATATTTTTGCATTCAGAAGAGAAAGATGGTTATTGAAATTTCGTAAATAGATCTCGCCGCAAAGAAAACCGCCTTTGTTTCAATGACTGCCACCCTAACTCGCGGCCGGCCGAAGTGGCCTTGCGGTTAAAGGCGCTGCAGTCTGGAACCGCAAGACCGCTACGGTCGCAGGTTCGAATCCTGCCTCGGGCATGGATGTTTGTGATGTCCTTAGGTTAGTTAGGTTTAACTAGTGCTAAGTTCTAGGGGACTAATGACCTCAGCAGTTGAGTCCCATAGTGCTCAGAGCCATTTGAGCCTAACTCGCGTATCATATCAGTGACACCCTCACCACTATTGCGCGATAACACGAAACGAGCTGCCCTTCTTTGCACTTTTTCGATGTCCTCAGTCAATCCTACCTGGTAAGGATCCCATACCGCGCAGCAATATTCCAGCGGAGGACGGACAAGTGTAATGTAGGCTGTCTCTTTAGTGGATTTGTCTCATCTTCTACGTGTTCTGCCAACAAAGCGCTGCCTTCCCCACAATATTATCTATGTGGTCTTTCAAATTTAAGTTGCTCGTAATTGTAATCCCTAGGTATTTAGTCGAATTGACAGCCCTTAGACTTGTGCGATTTATCGTATACCCAAAATTTATCGGATTTCTTTTGGTACCCATGTGGACTACCAGGCCTAGTAACAACTCTAATGCACTCTGGTGACCGTTCCACCTGTAACAGAAAGTTGTAATGTAATAATTTATGTAAGCGCTGATAGCTTGTACGTGACCAAAGTTACTATGACATCTGATTGTCTTTGGCATGCTTCACTTTTTTTTTGGCCAGGCAGTGTGTATGTATATACCTTATTTGTAATGTCTCTGACATGTTCTATGCTGTTGTGATGAATGGTCAAAAGGCGAACATAAATACGAGGGCGTTCATAAAGTAATGCTACACATTCTTTTTCTGAAAACAGATTGGTTTAATTCAAGATTCAAATACACCACATTATTCCGCATGTTTTCGCTACAAAACCGCAATTTTCAACATAATCATCGTTAAATGGGACTGCATTACGCCACCTTACGGGGAGGGCCTATATGCCCGCATGGTGCCACTCCACATCTTGCTGTATCAGTAGCCTACCCACCATCCACGTACTGCATCCCGCAGCGTCATTCATTGGGCTAAACAGATGGGAGGTGAGAGAGGGTGGACAAGGAAGAACAGTCCAATGAAGTTTTCTGAGCTGCTCTCTGGTATGCAGACTTCTATGAGGCTCTTTCGTTGCTCTTTGTGGTCTTCTGTCAGACGCCGCCCAGCGACCACCCACCTTCGAATACCCCGACTGGTGGACGCGTGTGTCAGCAGTACCGACAGAGACATCCATTCGAGCAGCGAATTGCTTGATTGTGATCCATCGATCGCCTCGAATGAGAGTTTCCGCACGTTCCAACATTGCAGGAATCACAGTTCTGTGCGGCCGGCCGCCACGCGTTAGATCGAACAGGTTTTCACGACCGTGTAGTTTTATTTAATTGTATGGCTAGGGCCGACCCCGTCGGACAGGCCGTTCGCCGGGTGCCGCTCTTTCAATTTGACGTCACTTTGGCGACCTGCAGTCAATGATGACGATGATCATGATGATGACAGCACAACACCCAGTCCCTGATAGGAGAAAATTCCCCGACCCAGCCGGGAATCGAACCCGGGCCCAGAGGATTGACAATCCGTCACGCTAACCATTCAGCTACCGGGGGCGGACGTGTAGTGATGATGACATACGCCTCGCCCAACGACTCACCATGCTTTTGTTCACTGCCAGGCCTCCACACACAGTCTAAAAAATGGCTCCGAGCACTATGGGACTTAACTTCTGGGGTCATCAGTCCCCTAGAACTTAGAACTACTTAAACCTAACTAACCTAAGGACATTACACACATCCATGCCCGAGGCAGGACTCGAACCTGCGACCGTAGCAGTCGCGCGGTTCCGGACTGAGCGCCTCAACCGCGATACCACCGCGGCCGGCCCACACACAGTCTGCAAACCCCTAAAAATACCTGCGATCCTCTGGCTTTGCGTCAAAAGAAAGTCAATGGCTGCTCTTCGCTTGGAATGCAACTCGGTTACAGACGCCATTTTGAAGGATATGTACGTATAGCGCCGCTACCAGTCGGAACTTCATGAAACTGTAGCGACTGAAGCGGGACTAGTTCACGATGTTCCACAACAAATTATGCATTTTTTAAATGAAATTTTCCGAAAAAAAATGTGTTGCATTACTTACTGAACGCCGCCCGTCAAGAAATACTCTGTACATGTCTTGACAGAAATAAAGCTGTACAAAAAGTAACTGGTCGCTGTACTTTAAGTTATCTGGTTCACAGCTCAGTTACCGCGAACGTGGATAAATTAATGTGAAAACCCATGCTGTGATTTCGCTAAACGCTACCAGCACCCAATCCACGTTCACTTTCCCAAATTTTTAAGCGCAATTTAGCGCTCCAGTGAAAGCGCTGAGCTCGTGTCAGGACGGCTGTGGGTTCGGCTGTACCTCCCGGCACGTTAGTTTGCCCTGCCACCGCTATCCCGTAACACTGTGGATCAGACCAGCGTTCGCAAAACAGCAGCGTGCCGCTTTGTGCTCGCCGGATGTCGCGGGCGCAAGGAGCGCACCCGCGGCAGCGCCCGCTAACGAGCCCGCCTATCCTGAGGGATCGGCGGCTTAATTTCCCGCCAGACGGTATATTCCGATCGTCATTTGCATGGCATTACACCACCCGTGACTGGCCGATCCGTAATACGTTCGATACGCGCGCCGCACGGCACGGCCTACCCTGGCTCCGATAGGGGCGCGCGCCAGACGTGCGCTGCTCGCGATTTAATCTGACTGAGCGCTCGCTATCGCATTTGCGGAGCAGCTTTCCATGCTCTTCAACACACACACACACACACACACACACACACACTCTGCGGTTTCGTATGTACGCGAGTTGCTCACGTTCTATATCCCTCACCTGATTACGAATGCGTCCATAGAAAAGGAAGCTAGTGGAAAATGTAGAATAACGTTTCGAAGCAGTGGTGCTTCGCTAAGTAAAGCTGTCGCCAATGAGATCAACCAGAAGGTTCTTTTAATGAGTCCACAATTCTTTCACGTGTCAGAGAGCGACAGTGAAAGCTGCTTATTAAGGGTCACTGCATGTGATTCAACGGGCCACGGATGATCGTACTGGGATTCGACAAAACTACGGAAACACCAAGAACACGACAGAGTACCAAGCCTAATCCGGTGTAAGAAAACCGTTGGCGTTCAAAGCCGTTACCAACGTCTCGGAATGGATAAATACGGGTTGTGGATGGTTCTCCATAAATCTTATACCATTCTTCCAGCAAAATAGTGCCAAGTTAACGATGATGGAGGTTGCGACGGCGCGGTTCCTTCCTGTGCCAATCGTTTCGGTACTCCATAGCACCGAACGGTCTAATACTCGAATTAGAGCCCCTGCATTATTCAGTATGCATTTCGGAAGCGATACCGTTCGGGTCTAGAGAACGGAAGCGCTAGTTGTCGGTTCGCGTCGCGCAAGCCAATCAAAAGCAAGCGGCCGCAATCCGCGCATGCGCACTGCATCGCGCACAGCGCCACGAACACAAAGCGGCTAGCAGACGACACAGGACCGCTATTTTTCGAAGTACCGAAAATTGCGTTTACGTTGCCATAACGCATGACATCGCATTCCATCGAGCTGACGTACCCGCCTTCATCGCTCTTGTCTCCTTATCAGTATCAAGCGCAGTATATCCATTTCCATGATTCTCAGCTAAAATGCATAGAAATTTTTACAGCTTTCCTGGTCGCATGTTTCCATGCATGCATAATAACGACAGCGTATTTGCTGGATTCTGCAGATTGTTGTGAAGCCGCATTATGTCATCTTATTCTCATTCACACTGACATCATGTTTTGGATTTTACGTTTCGGAAAATGAGTTAGGAATAGTGTGTAGTGCCACATTGTACCAATACATCTATAAAAACACCCGAAAAATTGATTCCGAGAGTTTCAAAGAATAAGAAGGTAAACTCGTTCCTAGAGATCCAAATGATTAAGTAGCCCACTTCCCTGTATGATACGTCAACGATTTGGGTCTTAAAAACAAAATTGAAAAAACACATTTTCGAGAGCTCCTGCAGTTCGTCGAAGTTTATAACATGCATCTCACGAATGAAAATGTTTCGTATATGGTGCTACAGTCTAAAAATATTACAGCGGAGATCTTTCATCTCTGTCTACTGATGTTGAGGATTCGATCGCTGATAAATACTTGTGACAAGCACGATTATGAAGATGACTGCTGCTAGTTACATTCCCACTAATTTAAGTTGTGCTCTTAAATTCCGGTCCAACCGCATACTCGGAAATCTCTACATATTCGGAAAAATGGTGAATTATTTCTGACAAGAAAAAATATAAAGGTCACTGTCGGTTGCTACACTCAAAGCTATTTCATCTCCAGCAGTTTCATATTTCGTTATTTAAACACACAGAAATCACGAAATCATTACTGATGAAGTGTGCTCTTACATGTAAATAATAACGAATATTGCAGAAAAATCTTAACACGAATAACAATGTCTCAGAATGTGTTGCATATATGAAGAAAGAAAAAAATAATAATAAAATAAAAAATTGCACCCATCCGTGCGCGAACCAGAGTCCATTTGTATCGCATATAACTTTCTTTTTGGCCCCGCCAAACAATAGAAACGCAGTGCTCAAATATCGTACTATTGCGTAGAGGAACGTAGGCTGACTTCGTTGCCAAACGGTGCTGCGTAAGTCATAAATGCGTGACGGTTTGGAAGGTTTCCAATATCAGGCTTCACATAATTGCTTTCCATTGTTACCTGAAAGTTGCAAACACGTTTCGATAATTACTAACTGAACCATTTGTGGGAAAAAGTACACAAAGTCATCACTAACGTCAGTACACACTCATGTAATATACGTAATCAGAGCCGACGTCTCGATATTTAATGATCTTTAAACTCTTATTTGCATAAAAGTAGCACGTATTTTGAGAGAATATTGACCGAAAACGATTTTTTTTAATGTAATCATTCACAGTGACAACCTAACATAACCATATTTCTAACAAAGGAAAATAGTCTATTATGCACTTTCCAACCGGATGCGTCCTCTGGTGATTCTTTAGTAACACAATCACTAAATCCAAAGCTAAAACCGCTAGATATGTTTAAAATAACAAATTACAGGTGTACATAAACCACAGCTCACCGATCAACAGGGCCACACTGAAATCCAAAACCTCTCGATAAAACTGTCGTAAAATCGGTGGGAGGACAGTTCGGTAACAGGTTTCAGAAGCTTACTGAATAGAGTATTTCGATAAAGAACCGAAAATGACGTCACTACCGAGACTAACCTACTACGCCGACAGGTATGAACGATACATAATAGGGCCCCAGTACCTAACTGTGAACTCGCTGCAGCAGATCGCCGGTAGGAAAGCCGAGCAGAAACCTACCGTACTGCGACTCGCACCAGGCTGCATACAACGTAACTATTTTAAAAATCGGGAAAAGGTCTTAATTTTTAATGAAAGGTGGAAATACTGGCAAAACTTCGGTATATTCTGAACCTTGTGAATTAAACGTTCACTGCCAAGCCCGTGCTAATCCTAACACAGACATGCACAAACCCTTCATTCACGTTAGCAAGATTATGGTAACGTATTTTCCGAAATCTGAACAGCTACTAGGCACAGCTTGTTCTTAAATGAAAATGCTCGCCATACTATTAAGTTTATCAGTGCCTAAAGCACTCAGATTTTTAGTCACCGATCTGCTCAATATGCCACACCGAATTACTGTCTTTTCTCATTCACAAAATTTCTTAAATATCCGTACTTTCTAAAAAAAAAAAAAAAAAAAAAAAAAAAAAAAAAAAAAAAAAAACACCGGGATGAATACGCCTTCACTGTAAAGCACTTTTGAGGCATGTAGGACAACTAAAACGGGCAAACTATTACTTCCTTCGGAGCTCATACTACACACGACCGTACCATTGAAAGGCTGGGCTCCTACTCTTTTAGACTGCTGTAAGCATTCTCTAGCTCCAAGAGAAAAGACGCGCGAAGAATACTCCGTTCTGACTGGTCAGTTTTCTTTAAGGCCAATAGAAAAATAATATTCTCCCGCGTTAGTCCGCGCTTTTCATGACTAACCAATCAACAAATAACACACTTTCGAATTGTACTTTTTTCCAAAATAAATATTTAACAATCTTATAATTTATTTATACTTTACGTTATTAACTATTTTCATTTGCACTCGAATTAGCTTTCCTTTTACCACAAACTTACTTAACATATTATGAGAAAAAATTCCCTGTCGTTTGCATTCACACTGTCTTAAAAATTTGACCCGCTAGTTCGTACAGCGTTTGTCAGTATAACAATGACTTTAGACCAAATTAACGCGTCATCCACACTGCTAGAAACATATACAAAACTGTACATACATAAGTAAACAAAAAAGCCTACAAGAAATAAACAGAACAATGCATAAAAACATTCTCTTGACCTGTTTCTTGAATATCTCTGTTCGCTACTGTACTCTGGTGGATGAAATTTACAACTACGTACTCGACTGAACCCGCTGCTGACCATCTGTCACTGTGCACGCAAGAGTCATTCTCCCGATACACAGGCTCCAGACAGGAGCGATATAAAGGCGCTACGCCTCGAGGTGGATAGAGATCATACGCCCTTGTCTCCAAAGCAGACCACAAAGGCTGGATAATATTGAGATCCCGTGTCTGTGCTGGCCACGGGAGATAACAATAGTTCATCCTTGTGCTCAGAAAACCAGCTCTGGACGATTCGAGCTTTGAGAACACGGGCACTGCATCCTGCTTAGGGAACAGACACATTGTACCGTGGGATGTATCAGATCTGTCAGAATCGTCACATGATCCTTAACAGTAATGCCATGGGGCTCACAGGATACCACGATACGGCTGCGCACATGACCATCGCCATCAGCCGTGTTTCACTCTCCGGACGCAAACTCGGCAGAAGTTGGAAACAGTGTCAAATAAGACTCATTCAACCAAATGGCTTTTTCCATTGTTCCACAGTCTAGGTTGAATGGCTTCGACACCACTTTTCCTGTTACCGGAATCACTGATGACAGGTTTTGAAATTAAAAAATTCAAATGGCTATGGGACTTAACGTATGAGGTCATCAGTCCCCTAGACTTGGAACTACTCAAACCTAACTAACCTAAGGACATCACACACATCCAGGCCCGAGGCAGGATTGGAACCTGCGACTGTAGCAGCAGCGCGGTTCCAGACTGATGCGCCTAGAGCCGCTCGGTCACAGCGGACGGCTTTGAAATTCCAGCTGCCCCATTCGGGCTGGTTTGGTGTGGACAGAGTACACGAATGAAGCATTCAGTTCTGCAGTGACTTTTGCAGCAGTCATTATCTTCTTATTCGTCACAATAGTCTTCGATGACCGTCTGTCACGATCACTCAATACTCTCTTTTGTCCACGTTGTGAGTTACGGGATAATACCCTCCCGCTTTATCTACATGGTGGTATAAATCTTCGATACGGCGCCTCTTGAAATACCAATTGCTTCGGATACCGTGGTTACGGAAGCACTCACCATATGAAGACCAACAATTGGCCCACGTCCGAATTCACTTAGCTCCAACATGATACACCCAAAACTACACGGAACACTATTCGGATCAGGACGGTTACTTACAACGTATTGAGGACATTTTACAAGGTTCACAAATACAACAGCGCAACATGCAGGCTTACTTAGCATCTGCATTTAAGTTCAAGCTTGCATTTCTAAAGGTGTTTATATATTTTTGTCCAACCTTTGTATTTCACAGAATATTGCATAAGAATAGCGAATTTTACATTGTACCCCGGCCGGAGTGGCCGAGCGGTTCTAGGCGCTTCAGTCTGGAGCCGCGCGACCACTACGGTCGCAGGTTCGAATCCTGCCTCGAGCATGGATGTGTGTGATGTCCTTAGGTTAGTTAGATTTAAGTAGTTCTAAGTTCTAGGGGACTGATGACCTCAGAAGTTAAGTCCCATAGTGCTCACAAGGGAACCTCCCCATCGCACCCCCCTCAGATTTAGTTATAAGTTGGCACAGTGGATAGGCCTTGAAAAACTGAACATAGATCAATCGAGAAAACAGGAAGAAGTTGAGTGGAACTATGAAAAAATAAGCAAAATATACAAACTGAGTAGTCCATGCGTAAGATAGGCAACATCATGGATATTCCGAGCTCAGGAGCGTCGTGGTCCCGTGGTTAGCGTGAGCAGCTGCAGAGCGAGAGGTCTTTGGTTCAAGTCCTCCCTCGTGTGAAAATTTTAATTTCTTTATTTTCGCAAAGTTATGATCTGTCCATTCGTTCATTGACGTCTCTGTTCACTGTAATAAGTTTAGTGTCTGCGTTTTGCGACCGCACCGCAAAACCGTGCGATTAGTAGACGAAAGGACGTGCTTCTCCAATGGGAACCGAAAACATTTGATCGCAAGGTCATAGGTCAACCGATTCCTCCACAGGAAAACACGTCTGATATATTCTATACGACACTGGTGACGGCATGTGCGTCACATGACAGGAATATGTTGTCGACCCACTTAACTTGTACACTTGGCGAATGGGTAAAAAGATTCTTCTACGTTGCCCAATTTAGGTTTTCTTGTGGATGTGATAATTACTCCCAAAAAAGAGATGAAAACATAAGAGTTTGTCACATAAACTACAACAAATGAATCCAACAGTTTCACAGTCGCACACTTTTCCCTGTGCTCTGTCAAAACATATGTTTCTAACGTTTTCAAATTTTTCCATATGTCCAAGCAAATCTGAACATGTCCTGGAATTTTGGAGAGCGAAGTTGATTATGTGTGAGTGCCTGAACTTTGATAATTGACTGAAAATAAAAATTAAACTTTTCGCTCGAAGAAAGATTTGAACCAAGGACCTCTCGTTCCGCAGCTGCTCACGCTAACCACGGGACCACGGCGCTCCTGAGTTCAGTCTGCCCTTAATGTTGCCTATCTTGCGTATGGACTACTCAGTTTGCATATTTTGCTTATTTTTTCATAGTTCCACACAACTTCTTCCTGTTTTCTCGATTGATCTGCGTTCAGTTTTTCAAGGCCTATCCACTGTGCAACTTATAACTAAATCTGAGGGGGGTGCGATGGGGAGGTTCCCTTGTCAGAGCCATTTGAACCATTTTTTTACATTGTACGAAAAGGTACATTTTCTAATTTTGTACGCTCCAAATGTATGTGTACATTTCGTACTGCACGACAAAAATCAATGCGGTAGTCAAGCTCGACCCATACACGTTCGAGTATGTTCCTGTCAGTATTCACCATAGTAGTAGTGACGTCATCCCGGAGTTCCGTAAATGGTTTCAGCAAATGTAGCACGTGAACGCTGTCTTTCACACATCCGCACAGAAAAATAATCACGAATTCTTAAGTCTGGAGATCTTGGTAGCCACTGGAGAATGCCAAATCATCCTGAGTGCAGTGCCTAATCCACTGGTTTCGAAAATCCTCGTTCAAATGGCGATGCACTATTCTATGCCTATGTGGCGGAGCTCCGTCTTGTTAGAATATGAAGTTTGGGATACCAGCTTTCAGTTTCGAAAATAATCAGTCTTGTAACATGGGTACTCATCATAGTTTTCAAAAAAACCGTAGGGACTGAGCTACATGAAACGGCACTTAAGACTTTCACCTTTGGAGAATTTCTTTCAGTCCCCACTGTGGGATTTGCCGTGCCCCATACGCGGACGGTGTGACTATCCAGTTCGGTTGATCGTCTATGTGGAACGTCACCTCTTCACTGAACAGTAATTGGAGAAGAAGGGAGAGGGGGTAAATTTGTCAACTTCTATTCTTTCCCCGAAAAGATACCAAAATTCGCGTCTGATGGTGCATTCGCTTGACCTTAAACGTTGCAGCAGCTGTATGTTATATGGTTTCTGACGCAACCGCTTGCACAGAATCTTCAACACAGCAGTTCACGACTGCACGACGTGTGTATTTCTTACTGCAATGAAGAAACGCTTTTCGAACGTTCTCCAGCAGCACCTGGTCGTTCGGAGCTTTTTCATTGATATAGACCATCCGTCTCACTGAACAGTTGATACCACCGCAGAATGCTTTGGTGAGTTGGTGGCTGTCTTCGGAACGCATGCTGCGCTGTAGTCACAGATTCAGTTTGTCATACGGCAACACAAAAAACGCTTTCTGTTGGTAAGTTCCATTCTGCGAACTGCTATCACCCTGTGAATCACAGTGAAACCTCCAATGACAAACGAAACTTGAGCATATACTCTTTTGATTGGTTATCAGCACCGACGGATGCATATTCTACACTTGAAGCTATAATACGCCAAAACCGAACGAATCATTTGTAATCACCCAGTATTTCACAATCAGAAGTCCGTCAACTGTCTGTATATTATTGTTATTATTTATTTTTTCCGATACGTATTTCGGAAGGATAGGACCTTCATCAGGGTGTTTAAGGTTCACTTGGAGTTTTTCGTCATGACATGGTGAAGTAGACAAACATGTAGCAGTTTCTGCTGTTATGTAAACGGAAAACACAGACACACACACACACACACACACACACAGAGAGAGAGAGAGAGAGAGAGAGAGAGAGGAGGTAAATCGTCTTGGTCGCCACACTGAATGCTGCCTGGTGGCGTTGCGGGCACGCGACGGTGTAAGTGAAGTATGTTAGCGGAGCAGAGACGAGTTGGCAATGATTCTAGGGACGATATGCGCTGCAAATGGGGAAATCCACAGTCATAAGCGAGTTTGACAAAGCGCTAAGTGTTATCTCCCGGTGCCTGGGAACTAACATTATAGGTGGAAATCTGCGCCAGATCTGAAGATAGAGTACAATGCTGGTAGAAATAAGTGTTTCGCAGCACACCGATCAGCGCATGTTGTTGCACATGAGGCATACGTGTTCCAGTGTAGGTCCAACATCGTCAGATACGAGTGGATCTTTGAGACTCGACTGTGGATCAATGGACACGTGCCGCCCAGTTCGGTGAATAACATTTCTTGTTACTCCAGATCGAGGGTCGCCTCTGGATATGCCGTCACCCATATGAACGGATTCTCTAAACACGTATCTTGCCAGGGTGCAAACCAGTGGGGGCTGTATTATGTTGTGAACTACGTCAACATTCTTGGGAACCACATGCATGCATTCATGCTTGATGTCTTCCTCGACGGCGGTAAGCATTTTCCAGCAGGTTATCAGAACGTGCCGTAAGGTCAGAAATGGGCTACACTATTTTGAGGTGCATCGTAGCGAGCGCGCGTTGATGACTGTCACCAAATTCGCCAGATGGAAACACCATGGAACGCATCTGGCATGCTACCGGGCGGCTGCTCCGCATCCACAAACCATCGGCCCGTAATGTACGGGAACGGCGTGACCTGCGCGCGGACGTCTGGTGTTGCCACATCCGTTCGGAAATCTAGGAAGGACTTCTCGAATGAATGCCACGCAAAATCGCTGTTGTACTACGTTCCAAATGCGGACCAATACGCAATAAAACAGGTAGTCATAATGGTTTGGTCCATGAATGTGCGAGAGCTATTAAGACATTAACTGCAGAGCTATAGAATACCTTCTCAGGAAAGATCGCGGCGCCTGGAACCGGTTATGAATGCCAGTTCTCGTTATATCTGTGCTGTTCGACTCTGATCATACATCATATGCACAGCTATCTTGGCTGCATGCAGACAAGCGCAGAGATTTCTGTGTCCTCTGTCTTCTCTACTGTTTTATCAACGCTCTGTCTTCTCTACTGTTTTATCAACGTACACTATCCCTCATATCTCCCTTCAGCCTTAACGACCTTGTCTCAACAACATGGCAGAAGCACCCTTTCTCATCGGAGCAAAATCTTTTCTGTTCCACACCGTCGTTCAGCCGTCACTTTCTCAAAATCCTTCACAGCAGCAGGAACCCGACTCTGGAATAACTTCTCATAGTATATTACAGAACTGTCCCTGAACGCACTTGTTACCCTTGTACATCCTTCTTTCCCACCAGGTCTTCCTCATTTCCCAATATGCAGTAGACAGTGCAGTCTCCTTAAATTTCCTTTACTCAGAGCTGGCTACATCAGAAAACATCTATTTTGTACGTCTATAAATTCGTTTTCGATCTGCTATCATCATCACCACCACCACCACCACCACCACCACCACAAGTATTAGTGTCAGCAGCAGCAGCAGCGGTAGTAGTAGTACTGCAAGTGCTGCCAGTATTAACTTGTTTGTTCATAGTCAGTATTACTCACTCAAATTACCACTTTAGACACTCAAATCATTTTAATACCATCTCTCATATTGTCAATTCTTAGATAACTATGATGTAAAAAAGGTACTGTCTAAGTGAAACCCTGGTCCGATGAAAGCGAGGGCCTGCTCGTACTAATCAGATCGGGTTAAATAAATAAATACGTTGGATAAAAAGTAGTGGCAACAGTGTTATAACTCATACGAGGCTTTCCTGACACCGTATTACATGCTTTCAATATAATGGTCCCCACATCTCGATTACCTTCCGCAACACCAATGCAAGGCGTCGAACATTTCAAATCAAACACCGTCAGCGCGTCAATCTTCGTCGATGGCCCGCAAGGATCGTCCTACAGCGTCTTTTGTGTAGCTGCGCATGCCAGATAAGGTTTCTTCATTTTGGCGAATAGTTCGTAATCGCACGAACCCATACCGGGTGAATGCGTAGGATCTTCCAGTATCCCCCATCCCCACGTACTCAGAAGCCCCTGCACGAGGTTCGCCGTGTGGCATCGTACACTGAACGAAGGCTGATGGCACGCTGTGCCAGGAGGTGTCGTCTTTTTCTTCTCAATGCACTACTTCAGCTGGCCCGCTACGAGCTACTGACAGCGCCGATGCAATTTGACGCACATTCTTTATGGTACGGCAGTGTTGCCACTACATTTTATCCAATCCATGTATATTTAAAGACTCTGCTTCAGTAGTCGACCACGCTGAAATTTCTCTAGCGTTCAAATGGCTCTAAGCATTATGCGACTTAACACCTGAGGTCATCAGTCCCCTAGACTTATAACTACTTAACCCTAACTAAAGGACATCACACACATCCATGGCCGAGGCAGGATTCGAACCTGCGACCGTAGCAGCCGCGT
Source organism: Schistocerca piceifrons (assembly GCF_021461385.2). Taxonomy (NCBI): domain Eukaryota; kingdom Metazoa; phylum Arthropoda; class Insecta; order Orthoptera; family Acrididae; genus Schistocerca; species Schistocerca piceifrons. Next base: position 279,185,996 of record NC_060142.1, on the reverse strand, counting down.
GGTTCCGGACTGAAGTGCCTAGAACCGCTCGGTCACAACGGCTGGCCTTGCTCTAACGACTTCAGTTTTCATTACGCGAGTAGCACCAAAAAACTAAAGGAAGCAAACACTGAAAAATGGCCATCCTATGTGACCAAAAATATTCGGTTGAAGTAATTCTATTCTACGATGTGCTATCAAAATTTTCATCTCGAAAAAATCAAATTACGTAATTAGTTTGTTTGTTCGCAGATACACGTCTGTAGTGCTGGTAAACAACGAAACACCCGCGTCACAGTACCACAGAGGAGTACCTTTCCCGTTGTACTCCTTACACGACCTTGCTTGCTTCTCTTTGATTTACTCTACATCTAGCTATGCAGTGTGCAACAGAAACAGTAAACTGTATAAATGTGACCCATCAACTGGAAATCAGAACTGTGTGCGTCTAGCGCTTACAGAAGGCTCCATACATACATGAAAAGAATACAAAAATGGAAACAACAGATCATGCCTTGTATGGATAGGTAAACGTGTTTGAGTAGAAACAAAATAAATATCCAGTTGCGAAAACCTAATTTTTTCTGATCCTCATGACAAACACAACCCGGAATTAGTTTCCTTTTCAATTCAGGTCTTCAATTTTTTCGACAGTTGCACTGTCTAATCTCAAAGTAACAGTCTCTATAGTAATAGCAATATACCGGCAATTTTATTGGCTGTTAAAATCTAATTTTCATCCGCGAGCATCAAATTTCTCACAGTCGTCTTAGGTGCCCAAGAAACGTGATACTTCGAATCAAATGTATCACGGAAAATTTTACGACAAGCGATACTCTGATGACAACGAAAAGTTCTGTGGAACCATTTAACATGCGACGCAAATATCTGAAAGCTTGTAAACCCCTTAGCACTTCCTTATGAAATTAATTTTGGGTGTTATCGTTACAAACGGACACAGCATCGTGAGCAAACTGCGAAGACGTACGAGGGCTATCCACAAAGTACATTACGTTTTGGAATTAAAAATAAATAAAGTATTGGAAATTTTTTTATTATATACAAATGAAAGCCACACTTAAATACTACTTTTCTACATAGTTGCCATTTAAATTAAGGCACTTATCGTAGCGATGGACGAGCTTGGAAATTCCTTCGTCGTAAAATTCGGCCGCCTGCGCCTTCAACCACGTGGTTACCTCTTCTTGAAGCTGTGCGTCGTCATCAAAACGCTGCATAGCCAACCACTTCTTCATTGCTGGGAATAAGTGGAAGTCGCTCGGTGCCAGGTCGGGACTGTACGGCGGATGAGGAAACAGCTCCCACTTAAAAGATTCGAGAACTTCACGAGTGGCATTTGCCGTGTGGGCCCGGGCGTTATCGTGAATCAGCAAGATCTTTGAGCCCAACTTTCCCCTGCGTTTGTTTTGTATGGCGCTTCTGAGGTTTTGCAGAGTTTGGCAATACCTTTGAGAGTTTATTGTAGTGCTGCTTTCCAGGAAAGCCACAAAAATCATACCTTTTCTGTCCCAAAAGAGGTAACCACGTGGTTGAAGGCGCAGGCTGCCGAATTTTACGACGAAGGAATTTCCAAGCTCGTCCATTGCTACGATAAGTGCCTTAATTTAAATTAAATGGCAACTATGTAGAAAAGTAGTATATAAGTGTGGCTTTCATCTGTATATAATTAAAAAAATTTCCAATAGTTTATTTATTTTTAATTCCAAAACATAATGTACTTTGTGGATAGCCCTCGTATAACGCTCCTTACTTGACGACGAAACCGCCATTCTTCTGACTTCATGAGCTTTGCCAGTCAGGAGACCCGATACAAGTATGCCCGGGCTTGTTGGATGTGCCGCGCATCGTAATCAATCAGTTTCTCTGAGCAAGCGTTGCCGTGGTTTTTACGTCGCACCTTACAGAAGATACCGCCGATTTCCGCAATTTCAGCGCTAGACACGCAGAACGCCGGCAGCGCCCCGTCCGCTGCGAGCAGAGCACAAAGGCAGCGATCGTTCCCCGGCACGGCGCGGCACGGTCACCTCATTCGAGTGCGCTGCGGTTTTCCCCTTGCCATTGTTCGCCTGTGAATGCCCGCGTATTCGCTCTCCCAAACCACCTCAAATCCGAACGGAAATGCTTAGCCTCTGACAATGCCGGCGAGACAGCTCGGGAGCGGGTCGTCGCGCACTGCCACAACGCGTCCAAACGCGCTACCCTGTCCGATTCTCTATGGCAGCTGCAATATTACATTCATCGTGCGACCTGAAGTAGCAACTATGTTACAAAACACGCATTGTCACTGTAGCGAGCATCTGATTTTCTGTTATCGAACATTACATTACAGAGCAGCGTAGCGACTTCGCATACCGTAATTTTTATGCAGTGCGCTGCACAACTATTTGCGGAAATAACGCGAGATAGACAGCACCAAGCAAAAATAGCATTTCGAATAGGCCCACCAATAACATTTTATTTTATAATGCTACGGATTTTTTATAAAATGTTGAGAAATACACGTAGACTGAGGTGACGAAAGTCATAGGATAGCGATACGGACACACACAGACGATTGTATAGCGTACACAAAGTAGGAAACGGCAGTGCATTGGGAAGGCTGTCATTTCTACTCCGGTGAATCATGTGAAAGGGTTTCCGATTATGACTGCACAACGAGACTTAACAGGCTTTGAACGCGGATGGGCTAAACGCATGGACATTCCGTTTTTGAAATCGTTAGGCAATTCAATATTCCGAGATCCACAGTGTCAAGAGTGTGCCTAGAGTACCAAATTTCAGGCACTATCTCCCACCACGGACAAAGCAGTGGCCGATGGCTTTCCCTTAACGACCGAGAGCAGCGGCGTTTGCGTGGAGTTGTCAGCGCTAACAACCAAGCTACACTGCGTGAAACAAACACAGAAATCAATGTGGGATGTACGACGAACGTATCCGCTAAGTTCAAAAATGGCTCTGAACACTATGGGACCTAACTTCTAAGGTCATCAGTCCCCTAGAACTTAGAACTACTTAAACCTAACTAACCTAAGGACATCACACACATCCACGGCCGAGGCAGGATTCCAACCGACGACCGTAGCGGTCGCGCGGTTCCAGACTGCAGCGCCTAGAACCGCTCGTCCACCGAGGCCGGCTATCCGCTAGGACAGTGCGGCGAAATTTGGCGTTAATGGCCCATGGCAGCAGACGACCGACGCGAGTGCCTCTGCTAATAGCACGACATCGTCTGCAGCGCCTCTCCTGGGCTCGTGACCACATCAATTGGCGCTATGTGACTGATAAACTGTGGCCTGGTTGATGAGACCCGATTTCAGTTGGTAAGAGCTGATGGTAGGGTTCGAGTGTGGCGCTGACCCCACAAAGCCATGGACCCAGTTTGTCAAGGCATTGTGCAAGCTGGTGGTGGCTCAATAATGGTGTGGGCTTTGTTTATATGGAATGGACTGCGTCCTCTGGTGCAACTGAACTGACCATTAAAATGAAATGGTTATGTTCGGCTACTTGGAGACCATTTGAAGCCGTTCATCGATTTCATGTCACAGACGACAATGCGCCATGTCACCGGGTCGCAATTGCTCGCTATTGGTTTGAAGAACATTCTGGACAGTTCGTGCGAATAGTTTGGAGATCGAGATCATGCGACATGAATCCCCGAACATTTATGGGGCATAATCGACAGGTCAGTTCGCGCATAAAATCCTGCACCGAGGACACATTCGCAGTAATTGACGGCTACAGAGGCAGCATGGCTCAATGTTTCTGCAGGGGACGTCCAATGATTTGCTGTGTTCATGTCACGTCGAACTGCTGCACTACGCCGGGCACAAGAAGGTCGGACACGATATTTGGAGGTATCTCATGACTCGTCAGCTCCGCGTGTATCGTGTTAAAACGTTTTTAATTCTATTGTGGAAATTCGAACTGTGTAATGCACACACTTTGCGAAGTTCGAGTTTTATCTCATTAACGGAAATGATACCAAAAAACTGAACTCAGAGCGGGAAAAACATGGAATATGGAAAGTATGAATTCCGCAAGGCCCACTGCTGTCCTTGACCTGCACAAACGAGATAATGGTAACATTGGAGGGCTCTACAGAAAACTGCGATGTTTACTGCTGACAAATATACCAACAGAGGGCTCCAACACTTCTTTATCAGACAACAGTCAGGAGAGTAGTTATGCAGGCTTACAAATGGTTCACAGAAAACAGTGCAATTTAATACTGCGACAATCGCTCCAATTACATAATTCTAGACAAATAAAAATGACTCACAGGTGCCAGAATTGATTATGCAGGAAGTTCCAGAGAAACTTATGATAATGAAATGAGACACAAACACGTCGATAAGCTTATCAATAAAGCAAACTTATGCTTACTTTCCACTTACAAATCACCCTCATTGTATTAACCTGCAAAACGAATTAGCATATTTTCATTCAATACTGTTCTTTGGTACAATATTCCGGGGCAATGCACCTCTGTTTAAAAAGTATTTTTATTTCTATAAAACATTGCAGTAAGAACACTGTTTGACATTAATACCTGAAAATCTCGCAGAAGCATCTTCAGAGACCTACGTATTATTACACTTACCTTCCAGTACGTTGGAAGTCTAATTGTATTTGTGGCTTATAACAGTAAATTTGGCATAAACTGTGATGAATTTCCAGGGTCGTGCTGCACAGCTGTAATACGTTTACTGAAAGACATATACACCTTATACAAACACTCATACAAATACTTGGGTGTAGCGTTTTGTAGGGATATGAAATGGAATCATCATATAGGCTCAGCTGTGGTAAAACAGGTGTTAGACTTCGGTATATTGGTTGAGTACTTGGGAAGTGCATTTAGTCTACAAAAGGAGATTGCTCACGAATCTCTCTTACGACCCACTCTAGAATACTGCTCAAGGGCGTGGGGCCCGTACCAAATAAGACTAACAGGGGATACTGAACGTATACAGAGAAGTGCAGCACGAATAGTCACAGGTCTGTTTGCCCGTGAGAGTGTGTCACAGACGTGTTCAAAGAACTGAACATGTAGACTCTCGAAGATAAACGTAAACTATCCCGAGAAAGTCTGCTAACAAAGTTTCAAGAACCAATTTAAATGATGACTCTAGGAATATACTATAAGCGCCTAATTTTCGCTCACATAGGGATCGTGAGGACAAGATTACAATAATAACAGCACGCACAGAGGCGTTCATACCATCATTCTTCCCACGCTCCATACGTGAATGGAACGGGAAGAAACTCTAATGATAGAATAGGATGTACCCTTTGTCATGCACTTCACAGTGGTTTTGCAGAGTATGAATGTAGATGTAGATGAAGATGTCTTTCAATGAACTATTTTACCCACTACTACGATACTATAATTAAATAATTCCCTGACGGACTACCCATACTTGTCCAGAGTTCAGCAGAAGATAGCCAACAGACCTCAGGCAGGAAACTGGAAATCGCAAAATATCTATTAATAAACCCTGTCCCGGAACACGGCACTAGTCGCAGGCTTACTATCGAACGGCTTCCAGGGGGCAATAAAATTTTGATTTTCAATATTTCGCATAGTTGTTGACCAAATTTAACATGCTGCCATAATCTAATCATGGAGAGGTACAATCTTACGTTACGAGTTTAACGCAATAAGACAAATATTACAGTTAGAAACTGTGTGTTCGTCTCGAGGCAGCGTAAATGACGGCGCCAAAATAACTGGATTTTATTCATTCAATGTTTGGGAGTCAGAGCGCTCAGCAATTTCTAACAAAGGGTACACACAATTTCAAATCTTTACGAAACTTTTATTCGCCGAGACAGCCACGAAATCGTGTAAATTTTTTTTTATCGCTTACTTCAGTTTCGTTGCTCATGCAGTAAAATTGCCGCACCAGGCATGACATTTTAATTTATTACTTATCCACTACTAACTCCATTCGCAATACATTTTGCAGACACCATCCACAGGTAACACTGAAGTGCAAAATTATAGCACTGTACGCCACGTCGTTTAGGAGATTTGACGTCAAACCTTGAGATGCGCGAAAAACTAGATTTTGCTTACAATGGGACGTGTTATGCAAGCTTAGCGCAAGATATTTAACAGATTAACTCAACTGTACAGTGCTCAGGCCTCTGAAGCTGTTTTATACTCATGGATTTAGATTCTTCAGAGAATGGAGGGATGGAGGGATTGGGGGGTTTACTGGTCAGAAATCAAACAACTATTCCAAGTCAAACAAACGCTGTCCCTGAATCATGTTAACTGGGCACTGTCAAATATATAACGTGTTTGTTCATACAATCGGACGCTGCGAACGAAATAGTTTCCCTTTGTCCTCTTTTTCTCATTATAGTCACTTCTTCTGTGTATGGTCAGGTTGTTACTGAAACATTTTTTAAAATTTCCGCTGCACGCGTGAAAGCGTATTTTCGTTGTACATACCCCCTAGCCAGCTAAGACGTACTCCTTCCGCTTGGCTCCGGTTTCCCTCCGATTGTATGTCTGGTGACAAAATGAGAGTGTCTGTATTTTTCTCGCCTCATTATATCAAGGCGAGAAATGGAGTTGCGCATTTTAATGGAAAACAGAACCTCTCGTCATTCATTCATTCCTTTCAACACCTGAGGGTGTCTGACCTTTTCTGCTCGCGAAGTGTGCAGCATTCAACTAAAAACAACACATTTCAAAAGACTCCTGCCTCTGGCACCGCAATATTGCAATATCCGGCTCTCTCTTTCACAGAGAAATTCCGGATAAACATATGCTCCTGCACTTCAGGTCGTCCCGCCCTACGAAAGTTCACTCCTTCCATTGTGATTTGCAGTTAGTTTCCTCGCAGCAGCCACCCTTTTACCGTGTACTGCGCTCTACGAAATTGAGTTGTCAGGCGTGAACTGTTTTCTCCCCGCCTGCTGTTGAGAGCCTGAGAGGCATGTGGGCCATTTGATAACTCATTAATTTTCATGAATAAGTGGGAAATTTAGTTAAACTACACTGATCTAGAGAACCATTATTCGTGGAACGCTTTTGCTGAAAGTTTCGAACGGCGGGAGAGTCAAGAATTTACAGCCCGTCCGCGTCTCTAGAGACTGGACGCTCAGTCGCACGAGATTAAGGAGGTAAATAGGGTGTAACCTTATTCAAGACATTTCAACATTCGCCCAAATGAAGTCTGAGGAAAACCGCGGAAAACAAAACGTTTGATGGTAGGACGAAGATCTGAACGCCAATCCTCACGAAATGGGAACGCAACATCTTCTTCACCACTACGACACATTTCTCAGTTTCCACCGAATGCAACGTATGATTTTCTTGCAGCCATATTCTCAGGGGGGGGGGGGGGGGGGGCGGGGAGATTTGACAACGATTTGCATGGTATAGAATCTTGGTAAAAAAAAAAAACAAAAAACAAAAACTCCTGCGCTGTTACTAAAAGCTTTGAACAAAATAAAATGCTTTTAGTTCCTGCGATGTCATAGCACACTATTTTGCAGAGTTTGGCAAAAGTATTATTACGTTGACACAAATTAAAAATACGCTGAATCGGGAGTATAGTTATGCTAAGGAATAAGTTTTTTTCCTCGAACAAAAAATATTTTTGCTCTCTTGTCGCAATTATCAAAGGGCTAAGTTGTCATCATGACAAAATCTTCATAACAAAACATCAGAACAAGAGGCATCGTCTAATCAAAAAACGATGGTCGTGTCCCATGGCACCTACAGTTAAGTAAGCTGAGCGTTTCTCCAATACTGTTTGCATATATGCACATGATTACAAAGATGGTGTTACAAAAATATTATTGTTACGTCGCTGAAGATGCACAATAAAAGCAGTATTTCGACCCATAATCTGCAACTCACCATTGTTAAAACCAAATGCAACGACGAGCATCTACATTAACTTACGCTAAGGTGACTTTCAGAAAAATCACTAAGTCACTGAAGTTTGCAAAGAGAATTACATTACGGTTACAATCCGAAGAGATATTGGCTTGAATTTTTTAAGAAGAAATACTTGGCCATTTGGACGTGATTCAGCGCAAGAATGTTGAAAAAACAAAGTCACCCACGAATGAAAGGGTTTGTAGCAGACTTGTTCGCTGTATCCTTGATTATCATTGATCTGCTTCGCTTTCGTACCACGTCGGAATGATCAGAGAGAAGATGACTGGAATATGAGGTGCTAGATTTTTAGTCATGACGTACGCGATCTGAAATAGTAGGAAACAAAACCGGGTACATTACCAAGAGTGCTATTAACGTTTTACCATATAACACCGTTTCATTCACACGCGTTTCGTTTAGGCCACCCATGGACAAGTTCTGACAGTGTTTCACTTATTTTTCACCACTTCTGTCTTTACTTTCTCCCAGCACGCCTCTATCCCTTCACTGAGCTACTTCGATTGTCCGTACAGGATCGTTTCTTCTCTGGGGATGCTGGCCTATTATCCTGCACTGTCCCTGATCTTTCAGCTCTTGTCTCAATTTACTTCTATGCAGTAGATCCTCCTCTTGTATTCTTAACTTTATGGGATGACTTCACACACAATTAAAATATTTCGGCTCCGATTTCCTTTGATCAAAGAAGATGAAAATTATCATCAGCCCTCATCCATTCTAAATACATGTTCATAAGGATGAAGAGTTTTTTTCGCCAGTGTTACTATTCTTTCTGTCTTCTAGTACAGCTTCGGGTTAAGTCTGGGCCTGGTCTTTCCATCTGCACCGTCCATTATTTTTCGTAGTATCTCTTTTACTCCTGTTTCTAATACCAACATGGCCTCTTTTTCTGATCGTACCGCATGTTTCTGCCGCGCACATGCATTCTGGTATAGAGACAGTTTGCCTGAGACTCATACGACAACATGTCATGGTTACAGGTGCTTCTATACAATGTGCGTAAGAAAGAACAGTCAATATTCAGGGGTATTACAGTAACGCTCATTTGAAACAAAGACATACGCCTTGTTTCGAATTGCTTCCGAGACAGAACACATTTGCTGTATATTCTTATTTATGAGACTGACGGCTTTACTAACAACTGCTTTGAATCACACTTAAATACAATGCAAAAAAGTTAGTGTGAACAATTAGATCAATCTTCGAAAGATAGAAAATTTCAATGGTTGGGGACAAATGACAAAGGGAGTCCCACAGGGTTCAATTTTGAGCCCACTCCTATTCCTATAGCAGAAAGACATACGAAGCAGAAAGGTTGAAAGCAAAGAGGTAGGTTGGGCTAGAATAAAACATCGGAGAGGTTCAGTGGGCAAGACACATACTTGTATGCCACTAGCCCAAAAACAAATCTACACTGAGTGTGTAATAGGCAATATCTCCGCGGGAAGTTTTCTTCCTTCGCATAAGCGTTCCTGTAATATCCCTTGATATTAACTATTCCTCCTGGGACACAGTTCTTCGCTATTGTCTTTTTCCAACGTACACGATGTGATCAAATGTATCCGGACACCTGCGTGAAAATGACTTATAAATTCGCACGCGCCCTCCATCGGTAATGCTTGAATTCATTATGGTGTTGGCCCAACCTCAGCCTTAATGACAGCTTCGAATCTCGCGGACAAACGTTTAATCAGGTGCTGGAAGGTTTCTTGGGGAATGGCAGCCCATTCTACACGGAGTGCTGCATTCAGGAGAGTGACTGATATCTGTCGGAGAGGCCTGGCACAGGATCGCCAAATTGTGTACCGTCAATCGTCACACCACACAACGTTTCTCCACTGTTCAATCGTCCAATCTTTACTCTCCTTACACCAGTCGAGGCGTTGTGTGGCATTTATCGGCGTGATGGGTGGCTTATGAGCAGACGCTCGACCAATAAATCCAAGTTTTCTCACCTCCCGCCTAACTGCCATAGTACTTGCAGTGTATCCGGATGCAGTTTGGAATGCCTGTGTGATGGTCTGGATAGATATCTGCATATTACACATTACGTCCCTCTTCAACTGTCGGCGGTATCTGTCAGTCGGCCTGTAAGCTTTTATGCTGTACGTGTCCCTTCCCGTTTCCACTTCACTATCACATCGGAAACAATGGACCTAGGGATGTTTAGGTGTGTGAAAATCTCGCATACAGACGTATGACACAAGTGACACCCAATACCCTGACCACGTTCGAAGTCCGTGAGTTCCGCGGAGCCCGCATCTCGTGGTCGTGCGGTAGCGTTCTCGCTTCCCACGCCCGGGTTCCCGGGTTCGATTCCCGGCGGGGTCAGGGATTTTCTCTGTCTCATGATGGCTGGGTGTTGTGTGATGTCCTTAGGTTAGTTAGGTTTAAGTAGTTCTCAGTTCTAGGGGACTGATGACCATAGATGTTAAGTCCCATAGTGCTCAGAGCCATTTTTGAGTTCCGCAGAGCGCCCCATTCTGCACTCTCGCGATGTCTAATGGCTACTGAGATCGCTGTTATGGAGTACTTGGCAGTAGGTGGCAGGACCATGCTTCTAATATGAAAAATGTATATTTTTGTTGGTGTCTGGATACTTTTGGTCACAGTGTATTTTCAGGAAGTGTTGGCCTACAAATGGTTCAAATGATCTGAGCACTATGGGACTTAACTTCTGATGTCATCAGTCCCCTAGAACTTAGAACTACTTAAACCTAACTCACCTAAGGACATCCCACACATCCATGCCCGAGGCAGGATTCGAACCTGCAACCGTAGCGGTCGCCCGGTTCCAGACTGTAGCGTCTAGAACCGCTCGGCCACTCCGACCGGCTGTTGGCCTACATATCATGGATAATTAAACGTCATGATTACCGCTTTGAGCTGCTGACAAAATCTTTATTTCTATCAGCAGCTCAATACGATAATCATGATATTTTCCAAATTTGTCTTTTCCTATGTTCTCTCCAAAGTGCGTGGGTTATCTTCGCCACCAGTCAAACTCCCTTGAGATTATAACTGGTCTTGTCATTTTCCCAGGATACAGTGTAACAGCACTGACGGACTCCTATCGCCATATTTCACACCAGTCTCGATACCGAAAGAGCTAACCGATTTCTTAGGGTAATTTCCAATATACTATATGCACGTTTCAACCCTAAAAACAACTCTCCAAACAATTTCGTAGGAGTCTTCTGGTAACTAGGCACACACACCGCACCACGCCTGTAAGAGCTAATCATTCGTATAAAATATCATCTTCTCACCAGAGTTTTCATTAGTGGAGGCTACGCAAAATCCACATGTTGTACGGTGGGGTTGCTTGGACGGATGTCAACAGTCTTAAATCTTACTGCGGTTAGACCCTCAGCACACGTTTTTTGTCTGATGGAAAGCTGTGACTGAAAAACCAATTTGGAACCTCGGAAGAACTGGGGAAGAAAACCATTTCGCCCTTTCCAAGGGAATCATCCCAGCTTGCCTTAAACGATTTATTTAAACCAAGGATAAACCTACACCTAGGTGGCCAGAAATTTCAACCGCCGTCATCACCACTGGGAACCGACGTCTTACCACTGTGCAACCTGGTTCGATCCGGACCTCGATGGATTTAAGCGTCTTCATGACCTGACACTTGCCATTTCTTTCGCGCACCGTTTTCCCAGGGTTGTATCTTTAAGGCAGTTTATTTTTACAGTCCCACGTACCTGGCAAATGACTGAAGATTAGTTTCGTCATATGCTCAGATCACCTTCAGATATGAGTGTTCACTACTGGTGACAGATTAACATATTTTAGGTAAAGGTTGTAAAAATAATCAGTCTTTACCTGAAAGATATTGAGCGGTCGCAAGCTGGTAGTACTCATATTTGAAAATGATTATTGCAAGCGAGTGAAACAACTTATCAGTCATTTAGTCACGAGACTGACTCTTTAAAACTATACTTTTCTTAAAATATACAGTGTGATTTTGCTAAATTGGGACAAACTGCAGGAAACCGATCCCTGAGAGGATAAAAAGATCATAGGGATATGTTATATCGAGGGAAATGCGTTCCAAGGGAGGTACAAGCACTTTTGTCCTCACTTAGCTAACTCATCCATTATATAGCTGTGGTACCTTTAGCAGCGAGAGTATACCCTGAACGTGCCTTGGTCGTATGTTTGCAATCAACAGTGACATAAGTATATTACACGTGTCACACAAGTCATAGACATCGTGTGTAAATACCAAACAAATACACTTACGGGTACTACTCAACCACGGTATCATTGCACGCACCGCACTATCAATGCTTTCAAGTGTGTTGATATACTACCAACCTGATTACGCGCTGACTCACGATAAACGGACCGGATAGTCCTCACTCCCAGGTGCAGTAGTATTGTGGTCGACTAGTACACTAGGCTTCCATATTTTTGCCTGAGACATTGTCCCATATTTGAAGAAGTTCATATACCTCGGTTCTTATCAAGTTTATTTTGGGGGTTTTCTTTAGATGTAAGACAAATGTCGGAATGGAAATCCCTACCCAACACTTTCTAATTGGGAGTCCTTCTGCCCCACTATCAGTTATCAGACTGAAAAGGCCCTGACTCTATTATTGGAGTGAGGACTCTAATAGGAGCAGAGAGAGGAAAGCACTGTCTATGTATTTTTTTTAAAAAGAAACACGTGTCAACATTGTCTTTATGGTGAGCGTGTTCTTCGTTCAAGTCGATAGACAAGATTTTTCTCATTGGAACAGGTGCACTGCTATTTTCAAGCACCCGTACTTGTGCCTTACTCTTGTGCCGTCCAGAGTTGCGTCGATCACTATCAGGCAAGACCTGTAGTAATACCGAATGTCTTTCCACACAATGACGCCAGGAGTAATATCGTTGTGGAAGAATAGTCTCTCTCCCTATATCGCTGTCATATTCGCCGACAATGGTTATCCAGAGTAATGTAGAACTACAGTTCATCGATTGACACAATGCAACAACATTCATCAGCAGCAAATGCTTCCCTGTCACACCACCACTCCAAACACTAGTGCTTGTGTTGCTGTGTTGACGGCAGCCTACACACAGGACGGTTCAAAATGGCTCTGAGCACTATGGGACTCAACTTCTGAGGTCATCAGTCCCCTAGAGCTTAGAACTACTTAAACCTAACTAACCTAAGGACATTACACACATCCATGCCCGAGGCAGGATTCGAACCTGCGACCGTAGCGGTCTCGCGGTTCCAGACTGTAGCGCCTAGAACTGCACGGCCACTCTGGTCGGCCACACAGGATGGCAATTCGCCACTGTGGTTGCAGCAACTCTCCGACCAACGGTACGCAATGACACAGAACGTTGCTGGGAGACCATTACTTCCTCTCGAATGGCAGGCGCAAATGCGAATTGGTTACAATGTGCTTCTGCACAATTTGGCGGTCCTCCGTTGTAGTGGTCAGACATGGCTGATATCAAGAGACCATAGTACTACTGCTGCTGCATCACAGTCCTCTGGCAATGCTTTACAAACATTCAAACACAGAAGGGTTAAAACTCCCCTACGATTTTATAGCAGGACAAAGAAGAATACACGAAAAGCGATTTTTTACAACATAATATGGCAAATGAGTAACTATGTTTTGTGCTATCAGCCCTCCTACTACATTAGTTAAAGTATTTTAATTTTCTTATTTCATGGAGTTAATTTCACGCTGTATAAATGTAACTGATAATTATTGGAATTGTACCTATGTTCCCTTTAATGGTTTCAGACTGTTACACATTTAAATACTGCAAACACATTCTGGAGCTGGCTGCATAGGTGATGTCAAAACCCATTAACCTGTTACACATACAAAGCAGAGCACATTTCTGTGCCTGTGATTGCCTCCAAAACCAGATTTGTTACAAAAACTACAAGAATCAGCACTGTGGAGTTTGTAACGTCCTAGCTCCAATAGGCATGGAGATACAGGCCCCTGCCATACAAACTGTGCTGCAAGCCAGCCATGTTGTGTGGGAACAGTATCTGGCCTGACAAATCAACCTGGTTTGCAGGGTAGCCTGTATGTCAGGGACAAGAAATGGGTTCCATACCCTGACAAGCAGGCTCCCCCTGCACGACGTGATGTGTTGTGTTGAAGTAGTATTGACCTGCTTTATTGACCTAATTCGCATGGCAGACTGTAGTCAGGGGAAAATAAATTATTTTTTCAAGCCCCTGATGTGTAGCTGCCCTGCATGAAAGGGTGTTGTAATAATATTGGCCTGCTTTATTTAACTGTATTGCAGGCACTACACATGCTGATGAGTATGTTTGAGGACAGGTTGAAATGGATAGAAGAGGGGATAATAGTGAGGGGAAGAGGAAATTGGACAGAGAGAGAGAGAAGTGGGGGTTGAATGAGGCAGAGGAAGGTGTAGATGGGCAGTGGGCAGATGGAAAAGGACGAGGGGGAGGGGGAGGTAGAGATGGAAACAGTGAAGTGGAGGAGGATATAGTCAGAGGGAGGGAGGAGGAAGATATTGTCAGAGACAGGGGGAAGAGGAAATGGACAAAGAGAAGGGAAGGTGGATATGAAGAGACTGAGGGAGTGCAGAGGGCGAGATGGACAGAGGTGTGACGATGAGATGGACAGACAGACAGGGAGGAAGAGGTGGATACAGAGAGGGTGTCGAAGAGGTATATTCAACGTACCGTATGTGTCGTACGGATATGTGGGCAAAGACACGAGGAAAAGGCTAATAAACTTAAAAAGAAATAGAAATAAGCTTGATCGACTAGTGTCAAACCAGTGGCCTTACTTGGGTCTCAAGGCAAGGAAATAACCTGTTCCACCAAACTGCTTGACAATCTCTTTTCTTCTGTAGACACAACTTCTAATATTCAAAGAAACAAAACAGATCCAGCCATCTCAAGGTCTTTGGTACAGTGCTATTTGTAAATGATGTAATGTCCTATATTTCTCATAAATGGTCTGTGTATAATGTTTATCATACTTTTATTTTACCTTAATCAACACGTTTTTGGTTTCTAATTAAAACTTACTTCTTGTTTGTACTGATCTTATTCAAGTTTGCTTTGAAATATGATTGGGAACTCTGAATGAACGTATAATAGATAATACCGTCGTTTTGAAAAGTCGTTAATGCGCTGCACGCCAGTGCGGGTCTGGCGCGAGAATAAACGTGAGCTGCGCAGTAAGCTCGTGGTGAGAAAGGCGTTGTGGTCGCGCACGCTGTAACTAGGTGTGGGCAGAAGCTGCGATGGGCGCATTAAACTGCTCATTGTTCTAAGGACGGGGTCCAGCTATATGAAGACGGAGATGCATATGGGCGGATGTACGCTCACGGTCGCGCAGCAGCGTGCGTGGACTGCAGCTCCTTCACGGCATCGTTGCGGTAACGCGTCGCCTCCATCAACCTGACCACTAATTTTTCATAAAGACAAATGATAACACGGAGTCAGTATTTTTACAAGTAATACTTGTATTCCAATATGCTATTTCCTATCTCTTGATATGGCATATTGAAATGTTAAGAACTGCTAGAGAGATGCACGGTATCTGATACAAGATTGCTAAATTCACAAAAAAAGTATTGCTATAGATATTTAGTGCTACACTGCATTGAACAAGCAGTTTGACAGAAAAAACAACTGCAGTATTGCACTGTCGCTGCTATCCATTTCAAACTGCTTACTGTTTTTGTCACTGGCCCCCTTCTACAATTTTTACTCCCCCCCCCCCACTACAGTACCAAAGTGACGATTCTTTGATGCCTTAGAAAGTGCAACTGATCCCTTCTTTTAGTCAAGTTGTGGCATACTTTTCTCGTTTCCCGCCAACTTGATTCGCTATCTCCTCATCTGTTATTCGATCTGCCCATCCCATCTTCAGTATTATTCTGTATTACAACATTTCGAAAGCTTATATTCACTTCTTGTCTGAACCGCTGATTGTCCACGTTTCAATTAATTTTTACAATAAAGTAAATTCAGCAATCACCCACTGTTAATAATGGTTGGTTGGTTGGTTTGGGGAAGACCAGACAGCTTGGTCATCGGTCTCATCGGATTAGGGAAGGATGGGGAAGGAAGTCGGCCGTGCCCTTTCAGAGGAACCATCCCGGCATTTCCCTGGAGTGATTTAGGGAAATCACGGAAAACCTAAATCAGGATGGCCGGACGCGGGATTGAACCGTCGTCCTTCCGAATGCGAGTCCAGTGTCTAACCACTGCGCCACCTCGCTCGGTGTTAATAATAATATCTACTAAAAACAAATAGTATTATTACCTGTTGCCGATCGGTATGTTCATCGGCTGATTGGCGTTCACATTTAAAACTATATACCCAGTAGTTAATGTATATATGATGTTCAATGATTTACGTTGTGGCCAAAGTTTCTTGGGAGGGGGGAGAGCATAGAGCACTGCATGAAATGGGCTACTATTTATGTAAAATGACGCAACAGCGAATTGAAACGACGTAAATAGACAAGAACTGAATTAATTTTGTGGTACTCACCTATATAAAAATTGTGATGCTTTATAAATACTATGTATATGTGTTAGTTGAATGACACGTACGTGGGAATATACGAGTCCTGTTTCATTACTAGTTTTAGTTACAGTTCTCGGAACTGGTACTTAAATGGAATTGATTTCGGCAGCTCTGCTTCTGTGTTGACATTTAAATTAACTGTGACATTCCTTGATCATGAAAGTTTCAGTTGTGCTATTCTGTTTAGGTACGGGGTCTAAATTTACGTGTATGTCGAGTCCATTACGTAATACTGTGTGTGGCTTATTTGTTCAACCACATACACGACCAGTTCTGTGGTGTCACCGCCGGACACCACACTTGCTAGGTGGTAGCCTTTAAATCGGCCGCGGTCCGGTAGTATACGTCGGACCCGCATGTCGCCACTGTCCGTGATTGCAGACCGAGCGCCGCCACACGGCAGGTCTAGAGAGACTTCCTAGCACTCGCTCCAGTTGTACAGCCGACTCTGCTAGCGATGGTTCACTGACAAATTACGCTCTCATTTGCCGAGACGATAGTTAGCATAGCCTTCAGCTACGTCATTTGCTACGACCTAGCAAGGCGCCATTATCATTTGCTATTTATCTTGTGATGCATGTACCGTCAGACCGATGTTCACCAATTACGGATTAAAGTTAAGTATTCCAGAAGCTACGTACCTTTTTTGCTAGTCTCTATTCCTTTAACTGTTCCAGACCTCACGTCAGCCTGCGTGAGCTTAAACGCGTGCCTTTCGGCCTCCCGTCCTAGTGGATTGGCTGTCTTGCCAGTCCACAAAAAGTTCGATTGTCAATAACTAAAAACACATGCCAGTTGTGGCTATTGCTCTCTATAGGCGTACTTCAGTACTGTTTCGCGTAATATTTTTAAGTTTGTCTCTCTTTCATGCGCGCTGTGTACATGTTGTGGTTTGGAAGCAACTTTAAGTACTGCAGATTTGGCTGTATATAAATCCAGAACCGTTCCGTTGCATAACGACTTTAACACCTTTAACCTCACATTGCAAAACCAACTTCATATGTTTACCACATGACGGCGGGGGTTCAAATGGCTCTGAGCACTATGGGACTTAACATCTGAGACCACCAGTCCCCTAGAACTTAGAACTACTTAACCCTAACTAACCTATGGACATCACACGCATCCATGCCCGGGGCAGGACTCGAACCTGCGACCGTAGCGGGCGCGCGGTTCCAGACTGTAGCGCCTAGAACCGCTCGGCCACTCCGGCCGGCCCGGCGGAAGTGCATCGGTGAATGTTAGCATATAATCACATCGCCTTAACGAAGCATAAACTATCGTTCCATGTCCTCGGTAACGCACATATACGTAAGAATTATTTTAGGAGTTAAAATATACAAAGGAGTTAGCAAGGTTTTTTTTCTGTGAGCTATTGACAATGCTACACGGGTACACATTAATACATTTAAGACATACTTTTGCTGCACGCTATCTTGAGTGTAAACGTTGACGCAGACGCAATGGAGACACTATCTATTCCTTCCCTTACAGGTAAGATGATAAATTTGAGAACATCGTCAAGTGGAGAGGGAAAGTGTTCTGTACAAATTAAGCATCAAAAGGTAGCAATGCCGTAATGTAGAAGAGAGGCTTAAAAAAAAAAGCTAACAGTGAAACTTATCCAGTACACGAGATACGTACACGAGGGCAACGCAACTTAGTTCACAAGGAACTATTTCACAGGAGGAAGACCACCAGCATCCGGAAAATATGACTCAAACCGCATCACAAAAGATTTCCTGTCACACCAGCAGCTGCCTACGTCTTATCGTATCAACGCCGAACGAACTAAAGCTATCAGTTACGAAACTAGTATCATGTGGTTCACCAACTTTCCTCACTCCTGGAAATAATTCCTCTACAGTGCCCACATTTTTAATCGTCGCTCTAGATTAAACGTTAAGTGGTGCAAACTTAGAAAATACATTTCTTCCAGAAATAAGTTCATTCCGCCACGTGTAATATGGTAGTATTAACCACGGCATTTGTTCGTGACTATAAAAACATCGCTGAGACCAATCAGCAATAAATAAGCCCATAAGAGCTTCCCCCATCCTTCCTTAGTGATTTTATGCATCGTACCCAATGTTTTCAGTGTTGAAGTGGCGTCAAACGCCCACAAAAAAGGAAAAAAGGGAATTATTATAACACTTTGAAGCCGAAGTTGATGCTGGAAAACATTTCACATATATATATTACACAACACAGAGCTGCATAGCATCGACGTCACAATAGATGTTCATAGTGGCCTCCCTCCACGTTCGTCTGCCTGAAAGGCTCATAGGACTTTTCTTCCTCAGTTTCTAGTCAGGAATCCTTCCCAACGGTTTTCCGGTTATATTAAGGTTCGGTATATATTAACAAACGTTATGATCACTTAAGGGCGACTCTTCAAATCCTTTCACAATATCAAACTAAGAAGGCATTTTTTGTTAATGTTATTCGCGAAGTCTTGAAAAAAAGGCTTGAAACTTTTGACTGCTTTTAAAGTGAAAGTTGATTAAAATAAAAAGCCTAAATTATGAACAGAGCGCACTATGAACCTCTAAAATAAGAAGAATAATGAGGTCCACTCAAAATTAAGATAATACCAGACTCTGTCCATAAGCCTTAATAGCAGCAGAAAGTCTGAGCTTCGTAAGAATGGATTATATAAAAGGTTAGAACTTATGGAACAATGGATAACCAGGAGGATATCTGGCGTATCGTAGAACAGAAGATAGTCAATACAGAATACGAACGAACCAAGAACTGTGTACCCATGCATAAAGGATCTGTGACTCCATCAGCTGGCTATCTTCCGCTGGAACATCCATAGATACGATCAATGGAGACTGACACAGCAGACATTTAAGATTTTCGTCAGCAAGTGAGCCGAAATATGCTAGAACAAAAACGTGCAGAAGGACCTGGAAGAAATGGGGATACGGGAAACAGTTTTTCACCTGGGTAACAATAGAACAGACAAAGTGAGCACGTTTCTAACGTGCAGCTTTTACTCATATCCTAAGACGTTTATGAAATATTAGGGGGTCACGGTACTCTTGTCATTTCAGTCATCAATCCTAAGGTAGATTTGATGCAATTCTCCATTCCTGTTGCTTGCCAGCTATCGTCACCATCAATATAAATTCTGCATCCAACATCAACAACGGTCTGCGCTGACACACTATCTTTTACCATCCTTTCGACTGCAGTTTTCAAGAACTAACAACGTAGTAACTGACCTAGCGGAGCATTCTCTTTTTCGGTCCTTACTTGTGACGTTATATGGTGTGTGACTTTTCGTCAGCCGGCTTTTCTCTGGTCCTTCTTTCTTCACATGTCTTAAATGTAATAGCATCTCAAACAATCATGTCGCTGGCCATTTCATTCCATCCGGAACTAGGAAACACAGAGGAGGATGAGAACTTCACGGAAAAATGTCACATGATCGGGAAAACAGTTCGATGAGGTTACTGCCAAATTATTGATCAAAAGAAGCCCATTTCAAATACCCTCTAGGACAAAAAAATAATGGACCACGAAGAAATTATCCGAATGGGTAGAGACGATGTACATGTGCAGACAAGCAAATGGTTACAATTCCAGAGAAAGAGCTTCACAAGCTGAGCAAGTCAATAAGTTGTTGGTGCACCTGTGGCCCTTATGAAGTCAGTTATTTGGCTTAGCATTGACTGATAGTGTTATTGGATGTCCTCCTGAGAGACTTCGTGCCTAATTCTAACTGGCGTGTTAGGTCTTAAAAATCCCGAGGTGGTCGGAGGGCTCTGTCCATAATGCTCCAAACGTTCTCAATTTGGGAGAGATCTGGCGACCTTTCTGGATAAGGTAGGGTTTGGCAAGCATTGAGACACTCAATAGAAAAAAAAATGTTCAAATGTGTGTGAAATCTTATGAGACTTAACTGTTAAGGTCATCAGTCCCTAAGCTTACACACTACTTGACCTAAATTATCCAGAGGACAAACACACACACCCATGCCCGAGGGAGGACTCGAACCTCCGCCGGGACCAGCCGCACAGTCCATGACTGCAGCGCCTAGACCGCTCGGCTAATCCCGCGCGGCTGCTGAAATGTTACCCCGGATAAATGTAAATTAATGCAGACGAATAGGAAAAAGAATTCCGTAATGTTTGAATACTCCATTAGCAGTGCAGCGCTTGACACAGTCACGTCGATTAAATATTTGGGCGTAACATTGCAGAGCGATATGAAGTGGGACATGCATGTAATGGCAGTTGTGGGGAAGGCGGATAGTCGTCTTCGGTTCATTGATAGAATTTTGGGAAGATGTGGTTCATCTGTAAAGGAGACCGCTTATAAAACACTAATACGACCTATTCTTGAGTACTGCTCGAGCGTTTGGGATCCCTATCAGGTCGGATTGAGGGAGGACATAGAAGCAATTGAGAGGCGGGCTGCTAGATTTGTTACTGGTAGGTTTGATCATCAGGCGAGTGTTACGGAAATGCTCCAGGAACTCGGGTGGGAGTCTCTGGAGGAAAGGAGGCGTTCTTTTCGTGAATCGCTACTGAGGAAATTTAGAGAACCAGCATTTGAGGCTGACTGCAGTACAATTTTACTGCCGCCAACTTACATTTCGCGGAAAGACCACAAAGATAAGATAAGAGAGATTAGGGCTCGTACAGAGGCATATAGGCAGTCATTTTTCCCTCGTTCTGTTTGGGAGTGGAACAGGGAGAGAAGATGCTAGTTGTGGTACCAGGTACCCTCCGCCACGCACCGTATGGTGGATTGCGGAGTATGTATGTAGATGTAGATGGATGGTGTGCCATGAAGGGCAACAAAACGCGGCATAAAATATCATCGACGTATTACTGTACTATTAGGGTGCCGCGGATGACAACCAAAGGGGTCCTGCTATGAAAAGAAACGGCACCCAGACCAACGCACCTGGTTGTCGGGCCGTATGGCGGGAGACAGACTACCCTACCGTTGTCCGGGCCGCCTCCAGACATGTCTTCGCTGGTTGTCGGGGTTCAGTTCGAAGCGGGACTCATCACTGAAGGCAATTCTACTTCAGCCGATGAGATTCCAGGCCGAAGACGTGTCGCCAGACGTCCCAGACAGCGGTGGGCTACCACCCTCACAGTTGCCCGCCATACGGCCCGACAAGCAGGAGTGAGGGTTTGCACAGCGGTACGTCGACGATATTCTATGCCGCGTTTTGTTCCCCTTCGCATTTCAGCAAGATAATGCCCGCCCGAAAACGGCGAGCGTCTACTGCTTTTCCTTGTGCTTGCCAAAACCTACCTTGGCCAGAAAGATCGACGGATCTCTCCCCAATGGAGAATGTTTGGAGCATTACGTACAGGACCCTCCAACCATTTCGGGGTTTTTGACGACCTAAGGGGCCAATTGGACAGAAATTGGAGCGATATGCGTCAGGAGGATGCCCAACAACTCCGTCAATCAATGCCGATCCGAATAAGTGCTTGCGTAAAGGGCAGAAATGGACCAACGCGTTGCTGACTTGCACAATCTGTTAAGCTCTTTCTATTGAATAAATTCTTCTGAAATAGCCATCATTTGTCTCTCTTTAGATATACATCATATCTACCGATTTCCGTCCCATTCGGTCAATTCCTTCGTGATGCGTCGCCTTTTCTAATGTTTTTTTATATTTCTATTCTGTACACACACGTCGCTACCGCTAACAGTTCAGTGTAAGGCACCTGGCTTACATGCTGCCTATACAAAATAGCAGCACTAGGAGCAGACGGCGATAAATAGTCGACTACTTCATACGAGAGCACAGCACCCCCCCCCCCCCCCTCCAAACTTACTTTCTGAAAGATTTGTAGTTAAAAACACCAATAATTACATAATATAGCGGTCGCGCGGTTCCAGACTGAAGCGCCTAGAACCGCTCGGCTACACCGGCCGGCTAATTACATAATAAATTTCAAGTCAAAAAATTTGTTAAGTAATGCCAAGCTCCAGTGATGTATGCAGGATGTAAACAAACCTCATCTACCAAGCCGAAACTTTTCCCTCTTGGCTCTATTACACATGACACAAACACAGGGTCAACTACGTTTGTTGTAAATGAAACTATACGCTTTCTTCTGTTTATCAAGATAGTCTTAAGAAAATTATTTCAGATAAGTGCACGACCTCGTGCTAAGCGAACAGCTTTTCCTGTGCAAAGGACTAATACAACCAGGACCGTAGTGAGATCCCCATTGAGGGTGCAATCACAGAAAGATCGTAAACTCGAACGAAAGAAAGTAACAAGTTCGCCTATCATTCATGTTTCTGTCCAGCCTACTAGAAGCAGCATTTTTTTTTTTCACTAGACCCGCAACTGTAAATGAACGCTGTTGCCACACATTCATTTCTGTAGTGTCATATCGTCCACGTACGAAGGGCGGTCAATACGAATGCAACACTTTTCTCTGAAATCATGCTCGTTTTATTCAGGATTCCAGTACGACATATTCTCCATTGTTTTGTTTAGAAAACCGTGTTTTTCAATATATTTTCCGTTTAATATGACAGCCTTATGCCACCATACTAGTCGACGTCGGAACCAACGTCTTGCTGCAACAGTAACCTTCCATCATCCAAGTACTACTTCTCGCGGGTTGAAAGGTTCATTGAGACTATTAGATGAAACCGGAAGGTGCGTAGGCGGAGAGGAATGCAGTGCGCACACACTTTTGAGTACCCCAGCCGGTGGACGAGTGTGTCAGCACTACCAACTGGGACGTCCAGTTTTGTTACGAGATGTCTGATTGTGGTCCGTCGATCACCTCGAACGAGAGCGCCCGCACGCTCCAACTTTGCAGAGTCACAGTTCTGTGTCCGGCCGGCACGCAGAAGATCGGGCAGGTTTGTGCATCCTTGTTGCAATGATGGACACCTCGCCCACCGACTCACCGTCCTTTTGTTCACGGCAAGACATTCTGCATCACCTGGGTGCTATGGTTTTCCGCCAAAAGGAAGTCAATGACAGCTCCTTGTTCAGAATGCACCTCCGGTACAGACCACTTTTAAGGCTACGTATAGCGCCGCCACCTATCGGAACTTCATGAAACTACACGGGCTGAAGTGCGAATATTCCACAAATTCCGCAATTTTTCAATCGAAACTGGACGAGAAAAAATGTGTTGCATTACATACTGAACTCACCACGCAGCGCCATAAAGAACCAAAGATTACTGAACCGACCTCTACCGTCGGAGTCCTTGCTGTTACTTCGATAAGAGGGTGCCGAAGCACATATACTTTTTAATCGTAGGCATCCGAGTTTTTTCAATTTCTACCGATTGAGGACTGGAACGAGATGCAACTGTGGAGAAAGCAAGGAAGAAAGATGGAGGCCACATGTAATTTACTTCGGCTGATGCAATGTTTCGTTTTGTACAATCTAGTGTGAGTGTAATTAAAGAATTCAAGAACAAGCCTTATGTGGCTGATTAATAACATTACGGAAGTTAATAGTTGTTGTGCTTGTAGACAGCTATACTCGGTTCATCTAAGTAGAACACTTGTGTAAACAAACGTATTCTCCGCCACTGGTCAGCGGCCGCATTGCTCAAGTATCTGGTGGCGTATGACCACTGCAACTGTAAGCAGGCTTTAGTTATGCATTAAGTACTTCGTTGTTCTAACGTGAATGAAACTGGTACATGATGAAGCATCGAAAGTATCGAGTTTCGTTGGCCATCACAGAGCTGAACGAATATTCCACGCAGTTCGCATGTCGTATTTCACTACAAAGTCAGGTTTCAGTGAGCTGTTTATATCTTAAACCTACTTATAAAATCATAAAATTTGCTAAATCTTCATAGAAAAAATTTCAGAAAAAAGTGATATGTACGGAGCTTTGTCGGACTGCCTTAGAAGCAGGATACATCGATTGAACCTGGTGTGGGAGACCCCACTTGACGATGTTCATACCACCAGTAGCAGATTCCAGTCACCTTGCCTTTCATTTTAGTACATTTATCGGACATTTTTATAAAAAATTCAGAGCCAACATTAACAACCGTTATGTCACTGTACCCGTCTTCCCTACAGCTTTCCATTGCCGTTAAAAGATATATCTTTCCATTAAAAATATTCTTATTTTCAATATCTCGGTTGACAGAAGATTTAAGAGGGGGGTTGGGCAAACGATACTTGCGTTACAACGAGCTCCGGATCTCGATACAGTATAGAGTGGTGCTCAAACAAGAACGTGGCATTTGAACCATATCGCGTGAGAGCAAGAGATCGCAAGGAACTAAAATACTGCCACATGAGCAAACTCTAGCTTTAGAATGAAATTTTCACTATGCAGCAGCGTGTGCGCTGATGCGAAATTCCCTGCAAGTTAAAATTGACGGTCCGAGACTCGAACTCTGAATCTTTGCCTTTCACGGGCAAGTTTTACAGGAGAGCTTCTGTGAAGTTTGGAAGGTAGGAGATGTACTGGCGGAGGTAACCTGTGAGAACGGTTCGTGAGTCAGTAGAGCTCTTCCCCGCGAAAGGCAAAGGATTTTTAATCTGCAGTAAGTTTCAACTTTTAGCTCTGCTAGAAATTTGGCAGCATCGTGGAACACAGGAAGTTTCAACTAAAGCTCTACTTGAAATTTGACAGTTTCGTGAAACACTACTGTTGTATCTGAATGAATTTGCAATAAGAGTTGTCATAATTTGTAGATACTGTATAAAGGGTGTAGCTAAATCAGCTTGACAGACGTTGAAGACTTTTAGTGGGGACCAAGACGGTTAAGTTTGGCACAGGAAATACCGTTTTCGTCCTACATGTAAAATACGGCAACACACGTTCAAATCTCCCGCATTTTCAGTGATATTGACTGGGTATTACATACGTGGTAACCTGATTGGTTGGCCTGCACGTTTTCCAGACTTGAACCACTAGACTGCTACCTGTGGTTTAAGAGACCCCTGTGGCATCCGCGAAAGACCTCCTAGCGCTGATGCTGGACAAGCAGAAACTGGTGATCGTGTGTACCGGAACATGGTGCGGAGGTACCGTATCTGTGCTGACGTCGGTGGTGGTCACATCGCGAGCTATCTCTAAGTAGACCCAGTTGACAAGCAGAAGGAGCCAGAGAGCAAGGTGCATGGTGTTGTTTCAGACACTAGTTCCTATGCTAAACTTAACCGTCTTGGTCCCCACGCGAAGTCCTGAAAGGCTGTAAAGGGAATTTAGCTTCACCCTGTATAAAAATTTATGTTGATTTTTTTCTGTAAAACTAGCAGACAGGGCCAAAGATACTGTCCTTCAAAAATATTACTCGATTCTGAACCCAATACATTGTTTTATTTGGTTATTGGAGACTATAATAATTTACCTAGTGAGCTGCAGAAGATCATTTCGAGGCCTGTTCACGTGTTAGAGTAACGTGTAAAAAAGTAAATCAGCTTTGAAACAAGATGGTAACATTCAGACGTAAAAAGTAAAATTAATTGCGAATTGAATGCTTAATAAACGCAATAAATTACAGACAATTGAATGTAATTCAAGTCACGAAAATAAATGACAGTAGCAATATTCGTCGTGGAGACAGTATGAACAGACATCGTTAGATCGCAGGCTCGACATATAGATAAAATCTAAAATAAATAAATAGTCCGATTAAAATTACAGGACAGCTTTCGCCTGTCACGTGCCGCTACAGCGTTGCCACATCGGCTGCCAGCTACCGCTCGGTTATAGGTTACACACAAACACGGAGGGTCACTTCACAGACGCTGTTATCGTGCAATGCGGAGCAATGCTGGGAGCGACCGCCGCGAGGTATGACGGAAATGCGGAATGCTCTTTCAGCAGCTGATTTTAAGTGACCACTGACCGAACTGCGGCAGGAGACGCGTATTGTATGCCTGAATTTAAACTCTTGTCCTAAGCTAAAAACCACAACCTCGTCAAATGCCATGTATCCGAGAAAACAGCTGTCAACAATGTGAGAAAACTAAAATCACGATCGCTTCTTGGCGGAGATTAAAGGCAACCCCTACGAGCAAACTCAAGACAGAAAAAGTTCAGTTTCAGCGCTTAACTCAAACTAATTTCTGGCACCGTTGGTTACCTAAAACTAAGCCCACACTGGCTACACGAGCTGCCGCGATTCCAACAGACGTGCAGTCCTCATTGGCACTTTGTTGTAATTAGAGAGTACACAGCCAGATTTCAAACGAAAAATGACTGACCAGAAGAAAAATACGAGAAAATAAAGCCAAACCATGCTGAAAATGACGCGGTAAAGAATTAGAAATAAGAAAATACATTGAAACAAACTAATGATAAACTCTTTTGATTACATCTAAAATTTTTAAAAAAATCGGTAGATTTGACGAGATTCGAACCTTGGACCTTCCACACGCCCGATTTCTACGCTAACCATTGCGCTACACCACAACAAAGCGTTAAATAAGTATTGTCATGACGACGACCCAGCCGCAACGATGAATTTCAGCCTTCAAAAACTCAGCTTCACGCAATGACGTACGAAGCTTCTCTAATGTAATCCGATCTCTGTGATTGTGATAGTTGTATATTATGCGACGCTGAATCGCGTCTCGTGCGGAAATATCCAGTAGTGTTTGGTTAGTGCTGTGTATGAGACGTGTATTTCATAAGCGCCCTTGTGTTAGCTGGTTGATTGATTTGGAGCGAGGGGACCAAACAGCGAGGTCATCGGTCCCATCGGATTAGGGAAAGATGGGGAAGAAAGTCAGCCATGTCCCCCCTCTCTCTCTCTCTCTCTCTCTCTCTCTCTCTCTCTCTCTCTCTCTCTCTCTCGCTCTGCCTCTGTGTGTGTGTGTGTGTGTGTGTGTGTGTGTGTGTGTGTGTGTCATCGTGTGCAATGAAGCACGGAATAAAGGATAAAAGTACCAATGAATTGGAAGTGAACTGACCAATTGCCGCCGGCCGGAGTGGCCGAGCGGTTAAAGGCGCTACAGTCCGGAACCGCACGACCGCTACGGTCGCAGGTTCGAATCCTGCCTCGGGCATGGATGTGTGTGATGTCCTTAGGTTAGTTAGGTTTAAGTAGTTCTAAGTTCTAGGGGCTTATGACCACAGCAGTTGAGTCCCATAGTGCTCAGAGCCATTTGAACCATTTTTGACCAATTGCCATGATGGTTAGGCAACGATTGGGGCTGACGTTGAGCGATTTGATTGGAGGAAACCAGCTCCAACGTGCGAAGTGTCAACTGTCGAGCAGTTTCAAATGGATTATACTGACAGTGTTTACGTACGACCAGCACTCTATTAAGATACTGCAGTACGACTTTCACGGCTACTTTGCGATTAAAAATCCACAACATATTAATAACGCCATGACACATCATGAGCAGAACTCGTTACAACGTGCGGCGAAGGAAAGTTCGCGCCATGCCGAGATTGCTCGAACTGTGACGTCAGCTGCTCGAACAGTTCGAGACGTACTCAGGCACAGCAAGAGTTAAGAAGGTTAAATGATAAAATTACATGCCCCTCTGCGTTCTATCAAATGCCGAAGACATTGTTTTGATATCATGAACCGTTAACAATATAAAATGGGTGTTACGTGAGTCGCGCGACGCACCTCACGCAATGTTAAAGAGCTGCTCTTACTTGGTTCTGTTGCAATCACCAGTGGCTCCGACCGATGTCTGGTAGGTCAACACGCCCAGTGGCTGAGAATCGCAAGCTCGATATTGCCCGCAGCCTGGACGACGGAAAGCCGCAGCACTCTTGCGCAGCAGAGCCCCATTCGAACACTGCCCGAGTATATTTTATTCGCGCAGCGCGGCGCGGCAGTTTCTCCCCTGCGCACTCAGATATGTAGTAGGGCCTCCTGCAAACTCGGCCCGCCTGGCAAACTTTCCGGCAAAGTAGCTTGGTGCGAATGCTCGAGCTAAGCAGCCGCCCAGAATGGCTTCCCACTCAAGCTTCCCGTCGCGCACTCGCCAAGAAATACCCAAAACTTTGCATCTATTTCTCAGCTGCTCCGTTTTATCTCGGCTCTCGCATTTCCAGTTTTCAGATTTTTATTCGCCTGTCCGCGTCTATTTTATCGTGTTGGTGTCCGTGATGTGTAGCAGAGCAACTTTGAACAGTAACACTGCGCACAGGAACTTTCGTTGATAGCGACCTGGCACCATTCGACGTTACACACTTCCAACAAGAGGCTACTTTTTTTCTTTACCGCTACTTGCGTTGAAGTTCGGTATTTCAGACCGAAGAAACTTATGGAGCTTTGGTACCTTGCGGGGCATAATTTAATTTCTATATAAAATTTCATTCACTGCTATGGCTGCGCGTGTCAGGAGAGATTGGCAACCTATTCACTCCGTTCTGATACGAGGGGCGTTCATTAAGTAATGCAAGACATTTTTTCTCGGCCAATTTCGATTGAAAAAATGCTGATTTTGTTGTGGGACATCATAGCAAATTTTTGCATCAGCCTTTATAGTTTAATGAAGTTCCGATACGTAGCGGCGCTTCACCTAGCCTTCAAAATAGTCTGTATCGGGCGTGCGTTCCAAACAGAAAGCTGTTACCGAGTTTCTTTTGGTGGAAAACCAGAGCAAGGCAGATATTCAAAGGTGCTTGCAGAATGCCTACGGAGACCTAGCAGTGAACAAAAGACTGCAACGAGGTCGCGCAAACCTGTCCGATCTCTCTTGCAATGTTGGAACGTGCGGACACACTCACTGGAGGTGATCGACGGATTACAATCAAACACCTCGATGCACAAATGGACGTCTCCGTTGGTGGAACTGACACACCCGTTCACTAGTTGGGTTAATCATAGGTGTGTGCCCGCTGGATTCCTTGCCGCCTTGCAGAAGACCACAAAGGGCAACGAAGGACCATCTGTGCGGAATTGCAGATTGTGACGAGTCTGGAATGGAGGTCACAAAACTTCCACTATACTGTTCTTCCTCGTCTACTCTTCGCCCGGATCTCGCACCTTCCGACTTCCATCTGTTCGGCCCAACGAAGGATGCACTCCGTGGGAAGCAATATGTGGATGCAGTACGACGTTAGCTCAGACGTCGACCAGTGGAGTGGTATCACGCAGGCATACAGTCCCTCCTAGATAGCAACCGTAATGCCTTCGCACTGAAAGGAGATTGTGCTGAAAAATAAGGTTTTGTAGCCAAAAGAGTGAGGAGTACTATGGTGTATTGCAATTCTGAATAAAACCAACCTGCTTTCACAAAAAAATGTGTTGCATTACTTATGGAACGCCACTAGTAGACAGTCAAGACAATTGAAACTGGTGCGTGGGAAAGTTTCAGTCGGTACGAGACACTGTACTTGCGCTACGACAGACTGTTGAAACTCCTGTATAAAAACGGCAGCAATATGCGTAACAATAACCAATAATAATGGATAAATAACCCATTACAGTCAAAGCTGACTATACTGGAAGCCTTATTCGTGGTGACATTTCATTGTTGCAGCATTTTTTATTAAAAAGAACCTTTGAAAGATAGATGAATTAATCAAATTAACGGGACGGACGTCCGCAGAGATCATCGATCTCTGACAGAAATGCGACCTGTGCGGGCAAGTGATTAACCTTTTGGTTTGGTCATTAAGGAGTCTAGCTCGGTGCTCTGTGATAACACGTAACTCGTTACCGAACGAACCGAGTGGAAGAGGTCCAGAACTACGTCTATTATTTCTTAATCTCATTTTTTAAAAAGAACACTTCCCAACACAGCTTTCAAGCTCAACAGTACCGAAAACTTTTTCGCTATTATTGTCGGTTCAGTCGTGGGTCTAGCGTTCAACTGGCTAAGATATCTTCTGGCTACACCCTGTTCATTGTAAATTTGATACAGATGTAAATATTACGCAATGAATTCTACCCTATTAGCTGTAACCTAATTGCTGGTGCAACCCAAGATGATAAACAACCTCACTATGCAGTGCCAAAACTACTCTCGCGACATACCTCGTATCGATCATCGGGCCTGCTAGACATAACATGGTTTCGAGAAATCTCAGTATCGAGACTTTCATGTTCAAACATTGTGCTTATTTGGAAATGAAATTAAAATAAGCCTGTTGTGTCACAATTATTCATTTTATAGCTGATGTCAGTAGCGGTAATGGCGACTTCTACCAACCTGTACCGCTCAAACTGTAGTCCGACTAAAATTAGTTGACAGTTGACGTCTGTCACCTGCCGCTACAGCGTTGCCACATCGGCTGCCGGCTACCGCTCGGTTACAGGCGACACACAGTCGCGGCTGGTCATTTCACAAATGCTGTTAACATGTAACGCGGAGCAATGTTGGAAGTGGCCGCCGCGAGGTATGATGTAAATGCGAGATGCTCTGCCGCGAGATAATTTTAAGTGACTGAACTACCACAGACAACGCATTTTGTGACGCTGAATTTAAACTCACGTACTAACCTGACCACAGCTTATGTGCAATATATCCGACAAAGCGGCAGACAACAAATTATACGTACATCAAAAAAGTTTTGCATAACTCCTGAAGATAGACGCTGACTGTGGATATTGTATCATAGACACAGTCCCTTTGACTGTTCAGAGATATCACTAAACCC
This sequence comes from Schistocerca piceifrons, assembly GCF_021461385.2. Taxonomy (NCBI): domain Eukaryota; kingdom Metazoa; phylum Arthropoda; class Insecta; order Orthoptera; family Acrididae; genus Schistocerca; species Schistocerca piceifrons. Next base: position 279,154,966 of record NC_060142.1, on the reverse strand, counting down.
GTCCAAAGATGTGAACAACCATACATGAGCAGCGCCTATTAGACGGACGGAGTCCGATAGCCTATCGGCAGTTCCACTCATTCCCCCAGGAAGGAGGTACACGCCTCGTGTTCTCTGTAGCTCTACCATGCCTAGACGGTGGATACTGATGTTCGATTGCGTCCGCATTGTTATTTTGTGCCAGGAAGAGCTCTCAACAAGGGAAGTGTCCAGGTGTCTCGGATTGAACCAAAGCGATGTTCGGACATGGAAGAGATACAGAGAGACAGGAACTGTCGATGGCATGCCTCGCTCAGGCCGCCCAAGGACTACTACTGCAGTGGATGACCACTAGCTACGGGTTATGGCTCGGAGGAACCCCGACAGCAACGCCACCATGTTGAATAATGCTTTTCGTGCAGTCACAGGACGTCGTGTTACGACTCAAACTGTGCGCAATAGGCAGCATGATGCGTAACTTCACTCTCGACGTTCATGGCGAGGTCCATCTTCGCAACCACGACACCATGCAGTGCGGTACAGATGGGCCTAACAACATGCCGAATGGTCGGCTCTGGATTGGCATCACGTTGTCTTCGCCAACGCGTGTCGCATATGCCTTCAACCAGACAATCGTCGGAGACGTGTTTGGAGGCAACCCGGTCAACCTAAGGACATCACACACATCCATGCCCGAGGCAGGATTCGAACCTGCGACCGTAGCGGTCGCGCGGTTCCAGACGAATCGCCTAGAACCGCTGGGCCACACCGGCCGGCTAAATTTATGTCTATTTATTCTTACACCTCTCACCATACATGTACCAGGGGAAGGGTCTAACAGAGATTGCGCTGGGAAAGAAGGGCTAACTCGTAAAAAAGGCGCGAATATGTCAAGACGTTTTAGTTTAAATGCATTCGAAGCTGCTAGGTAAGTTGAAAAGCTAGTTACCTTCTTTTACATCCCGAACTCTACTCAGGACACATTCACCTTCCTTTGTGCTACGATAGGAGCGTTTTTCATTCTGGTAATTCTTACGGCCCTTTTCTGTAGTTTGAAACCGAGTTCATATGTTGTGCTCTAGTTCTGCAGAAAAGAATTGCAAGCTAAGAATTTAATGTAGCCTACACGAACAGTAGAGGACTACAAGACACTGGCTGCTAGACAGTGACGGAAAGGGCACGGCCGCTTCAATTCTTCAACCTTCCCTAATCCGATCCTATGCACCGTCTCTAATGACACGTCGCAGACGAGACGCTGCGCCCCAGACTCCGTTCCCCTGCTCCGTCGCCGTCTCACACTGCGGTTGTCGGACCGGAGGCGGAGAGGGGTCGCTTGCGGCGGGGAACTGACGGCTCCCCCTGGCCCACACCTCCACGTGTCTCGTCCGCCGCCTACTGGCGAACGGCTCGCCCAGCGCGGCACTCGCGACCGCGGAAGAAATGCTGTGCACACACGTTTGGCGAGCTCGTTCCTTTACTGCGGACTCGACTTGTCAATGCGGCTTCCTCACCGACGGTTTGGTTGTAGCTGCAGGCCTAGCGTATCGTGACGCGGTGTCTTAATAGAACCCAGAATAACTCCTCGGCGTGCTGTCGCTTGCAGGGAGTTTAATTGTAAACTACAAGCGGGGGCCGTCTCTTCATGTGTCAAATGGTTCAAATGGCTCTGAGCACTATGGGACTTAACTTCTGTGGTCATCAGTCCCCTAGAACTTACAACTACTTAAACCTAATCTAAGGACATCACACACATCCATGCCCGAGGCAGGATTCGCACCTGCGACCGTAGCGGTCGCGCGGTTCCAGACTGTAGCGCCTAGAACCGCTCGGCCACTCTTGCCGGCTTCTTCATGCGTCGTCCCAGGTACATCTGCATCTACATCTACATCTACATCTATACTCCACGAGCCAACTGGCGGCGTAAGGCCGAGGGTGTTGCAGTACCACTGTCACTTCGGCCGCCCCAGTCGCGAATGATTCGCGGGAAGAACTGTTTAACATCTCGTCGACAATAAGCTCGCTAGAGACGGCGCACAAGGTCTGATTGGCAACGCTCAAAGAAAACCTGATTCTGCATGGCCAGACTTGGATTTAATTCACCGCATCCCTATATGAGAAGCCGCTGTCTTACCTTTGTCCCGCCTCGCGCCATATCTGCCTTCGCGGCGAGGAGTGTATCACTCCACAATGACGTGACTATGCCTTCACTAGGAAAGATTTAATGTTTCTTCTTCAGCTAGATGCTCTATTCCGAAAGACTGTTTGTTCGATCTAGGCAAGCATTTTCAGATACCACCTCAACACACACACACACACACACACACACAACCAAACAAAGCGATGGGCCAAACATGACCACTGCTAACCGCGAGTCGTCTCCCCCCCCCCCCCCCCACATACACACACACACACAAAACAAAGCGATGGGCCAAACACGACCACTGCCCACAGCTAGTCTGAATGTCGTGGCGTGCAGGCACGTGACGCGGTACGGAAAAATCACTCCACGAAAAGTGAAGTATTTGTTACGTCAGTAACGCTTCCCGATCCTTTGTTCAGTGGCAAATCAACACCTCGCATCTTTAAAACTTCCCTGTTTATTGTTCATGTTTCATATCTATCAGTTTTTTATTTTCATGTTAATACTTTAATGTCAGCTGTATAAACCAAAATCTGTAACCGTGGAATGACCCGTAACTATATTTATTTACTCGAGTCAGAAGCAGTACAAAACTCTACATTACATAACTCTGTAGTATTATGAGACATTTCCAATACGACAATTTACATAATTTATAATTTATATAGTTTACATAATTGCAAAAAAGGGGAGAAAACTAAATTATCTTCAGTAATTTTGAAAGTGTTTTTATGGAGAATAAAACAGCGACCTCAATGGAATATTTCAAAATAAAAACAGTCTTGATCGCAACAGAACATTTATTAAAGATGGTAACTCGTTTCAGTCCTGCAGAAAAAGTGTCATGGCGGAGGTTCTGATGACTTGAGGCTCAGTTCCCCAGTTGCTATCAGTGACATTCCGAATGATGTTATTTCGGGCTGAGATTTTCAGTCTGTTGCTGAGACAAGGTTTGCACTACGTTAATGAACTCTGAAAGTGCCGCGAAGGTAACTGGGTGTTACGCCGCGGTCAAAATTTAGTGGCCTCCCAATTAGTCTGTTTCGGAGGTGGAAAGCACAGACCAGGGTTTTCTATGGAACAGATTTCAGGTGGTTCTTACCATAATACTGGGCGAAAATTCTCAGTGCTGTTGTTATGAACTTAATACGGGACGCAAATGAAGAAGTCCACTGACCAACGCGACCCTACTCAGGGCAGATTGTTATGGCGCGGCGCATGGGAACGAGAATTTCGGAAACGGCGAAGCTGCTCTGCTTTTTGCATGCTGCTACCGCGATCATCGATGAAACAGAGCGTAGGCGACAAGATGTTGAATGTCCACGCCTCAACACAGAACACGGAGATAGGAGGTTTGCACCCTCTGTAAAGCAGGACAGGAGGCGACCTGTCGCAGAACTGATGAGAAATGCAGTGAATAAGGCAAAAGTGTTTCAGAGCACGCCGTTTAGCAAAATTGTTGAACACAGGGCTCCGCAGCAGACGACAGCGAAGTGTTCACGTGATGTCCGTACGTCATCCTCATTTGCGATTGCAAGTGGTCGTTGTCTATGGACCCCGGAGATCAACGAAAACCTGTCGCCTGGTGGGATGACACGTTTCTCGTTACACCAGGTCGACAGCCGTGTACGAATAAGCTGGGGCAGTATTATGCATTGGTGAGACATTAATCTGGTCTTCCATGGCACCAAAGTCAGTGCTCTAAGGCACCGTGGCAGCTGTGGACTACCCGAAAATTATTGCGGACCGCCTCCCTCCCTTTCGCTTATGTCTTTCCCAACAGCGACAGCCTACTGCAGCACGATGACTGTCCTTGTATGGGCTGAATAGTGCTACAGCGGTTTGATGAGCACGATAGTGAACTCAAGTTGATTATCTGACCCCCGATTCGTCTGATATGAACTAGATGGTACACATTCGAAACACTATCGGACGCCAGGTCCGCGCCCACAAAGCACCGGCCCGTAATTTACGGGAGCTGCGTGCCCTTTGCCGACATCTGGCTCCACGTAGCTCCGAAAACCTACCAAGGGCTTCTCGAATCCATACCACACACAATCGCTGCTCTCTTGCAATCCTAAGATGGATCGACACGCTATCACAATGGTTTGGCTCTTCAGTGTATATACACCGATGCTCAAATATGCATCACCCTTCACTAGAATAACGTCACGTTAAGAACTGAAAGAACAGACGGGAAAGAGGTTCCGTATCATCAGAACAGTTTTCATCAGCACTATAGGAAGAACTCATATCCACAAAAGGGAAAAACGCGAAAGAACAAGTGTTACTGGAACATACTTGGATCACTTTCGTTATGATGATAGCATTTTTATTGTCTGTTTCTAGTGCAAATGAACTCCAGAAACAATGTAATAATTTAATATAGCAAGACCGTAAGTAGGCCAGACACTTAAGCGTAGTAAGATCCGAGTAATTGCAACGGAGACATGGAAATGAATACTATAGCTTTAAACAATGAAGGCACAGAAGCAGCAGAGTTTTGTGTAACGGCAGCTCGAAGACCAACGACTGGATGGGCAGCCAAAGAAACAATTAGATGATTAAAAATAGCATGAAGTCCGTTTCGTGAATAATACCGTTTAAATCGCTTAATATATAGGTTTATTTGTGACGTCGTTTCGGTTACTGTCACCATTACATCAAATGATTCCAGAACCGAAATGTCATTATAAATAAATTAATACATTAGGGGATCCGGAGTGTTTTATTCACAAAATACCCACAATTATTGCAGACACATTCAGGAAGTTCATTTCCTTTATTAATTCATTGCCTTTAGCAAGCTACAAATAGTTACCAAAACTAAGCTCCCGATGTCTGGAAAGATGTATATATTAGCGCGTACTACTGGGAATTGATTTATGGCAATAAGACCCATTTTGAATGCTACAACTATACAAGAAGCAAGTGCTTTTGATCGATCAGTGGAGATATGCAAGATGGAGTTAGTATGAGAGACAAGAAAAACAAATTGGTCAGCGAACGGACTGAATTGGAAGAAGTAATTACAAAAATGAAGAGGAGGTGGGCCGGACATGTATCTTGCCGAATGTATAGCAGATTGACGAAGAAAGATGTTTCCACTGTTCCCAGAAGTAAGAACAGACATGAAATTAACCTAATGGAAGATTGGTAGGTGACATTACAATATAAGCAGGAACAACATGGTTACGTACAGCTGAAGACAGTAATGCCTCGATCCAGCAGTGGATATACAATGGATGATGATATTAGTGATATTAAGTAACACGTAAGAAAATGTAGACCTGACAAAATCGATACATCAGCCGCTAAAATCGTGTCGAGGTTTATTGTTTTATCTTCCACCTTTTTCAAGATAGGTGAAAGCAGTTAAACTGAACCATGTACTAATGACCAATATCCTCGTTTGAATGGGTTGCCCCTGTGATTATCAAAACCAGATCTTAGCGTGTGCAGTATCATATAGGGATTTATTTCTCTACTTGTTTAGGTGGCCGAATTCTGTGATTGAATATTCGACTGAATGAGGATATTTTGGGTCATTCTCTATTTAAGCTCAGCTTTTTAGATCGGCGTCATATGCTTCGATAGCACAATGTTGGAAGCTAAATTGTGTTCACGTAGTAGCTTCCAGCAGCTATGTGTCCCTTTTGATCGGACCAAGCTATTTCGAAGACTAAACTGTTCAAAGCAAACGTAAGTACTGTACAGGCAGCTAAAGAAGGGAAAAAATGTACTACAGGTTTCATTTTATGAGTTAGTTTATCAATTACTGCACTGTTCATTCCTCTTCTAGAATTGAGTATGTTCACTTCTTTAGTAACAAGAGGGTGGTATTACATTAACCGATGTTGTTCAATAACAGCGTAGAATCTATATTCATAATTTTATCACAATCCTTACTGCAGTTTTTAGTTATGGGCAGCATGTTACTACGATAAAGAGTCTACACTTCTACTGTATTTGTGACGAATATAATTTTGACACAAAGGAATTACAGAAACTGGCTGCGAGCGGGCATTGATTTAAGTCAATGTGGAAATTTGAAAATTTGTGCTGGACCGGAATTCGAACCCATGTCTCCTGTTTATTAGGCAGATGCGCTGGCCACTACGCTACTCGGACACAGCGATTATCGCAGACTACCCTAGCACGCCTCCCAAATTCTCAACTTACCCAGACAACTAACGCAGTGCCCCTTGCCCATTAGGTTCTAGGTGCTCAGTCCGGAACCGCGCGACTGCTACGGTCGCAGGTTCGAATCCTGCCTTGGCCATGGATGTGTGTGATGTCCTTAGGTTAGTTAGGTTTAAGTAGTTCTAAGTTCTAGGGGACTGATGACCACAGATGTTAAGCCCCATAGCGCTCAGAGCCATTTGAACCTTGCCCATTATCCTCATTACTCTGGCATTTCGCCGATTCCCCTAAGAGTTCGAGCCTCGTTTCCATCCCCACTGAAGAGATCATTGGCCGACCTCACCCTAATCGTTTATTTGTGGTGTCTGCTCTTTCGGGTATGTCCTAAAGAACAGACAACACATATATATGAATATAATCCATTACGGTATATTGATAATTTTTACTTATGGACCGTCTGACAGCAACTGAATAAAACACAATTTTAGTGCCATACGCGTTTCGCCTTTATTTTCTGCAAGGCATCATCAGTGGCCTGGAATATGTACATATGTTTACTATTTAATTTATATTTTTGTCACTTTACCTATAGGTTATAAGCACTTCTGGTGGTTGGTATATCCTATTAAGTAGTAGTTTTGAACTGTACCTACAAGTTGCATGGACAATTTCTTACATATTACGCTCCTGTTGCATTTTTGGTGTTGTTCTTCTTCTTATGAATGCCAATTTGCGTTTTTTTTTTCCATTTTCCACAGCACTATGAACTGAACGCTTGTTTCAATGCAATGTTTTGGTTTCTGTTGCCGACTGTCAGATGTTTTTGCCAAAGATCGCATGTTGTTGCCCAACTTCCGAGTGTAATTACTGAAGTACCTGTGACCTGTTCGTGTACACATTTGCGCGATCCACCATCCACCGACGAAATTCCATCGAAATCGTTATGGCGGATTAGTCGCGAAAACATGACAGCAGAGTTACTTTCGCATTTATACTGTTAGTAGGGGTAAGCCTTTCAACTGCTGTATCTTTTTTTCCCGTGGTCCGACTGTGATGAAATAAAGCCTACAAGGTGCTCCAAGCTATGCCGAATTTACATGCGAAAATCCCATGAAAATTCGTATAGTAGTTTTGGAGAAGTGTATTCAGATAGACGGACACGACGTCTTACAGATTTATTACTGGAATCTACGAGAGACTAATTGCTAAACGGAAATGTAGAATCGCATCAAAAAATTCTCAAAAACACAGACAGAAACGATCTTAGCGTCGCAATCGAAGCACTCGGGTTTATCTTAGCTGTCTACGACGTCAGCTGCGATATTCAGCTTCCTGTAAAAGACGTTGCTAGCACCATTTTGTGTGCCACCGAAGTGTATAGCGCGAGAAAACGGGGCATTGTGTTCTCAGAACTGTTTCTGTCATTACCACTAAGGTCGTAACAGGAAGCGGAGAGAGAGAGAGAGAGAGAGAGAGAGAGAGAGACTCACCCGCGCATTCGATTCAGCTTTCTGTGGAAGAAACAGAACTGACAATGGCTGCCATTCGACACCGCCGTCCTCGCCTGAGGTTGCGGGGTGAACGACACAACGGTGTAGTTGTACCTGTCCATTTGGAAAGCTCAGCCAAATAACTAACTAGTACCGCAGCAGTGTCAGAGTTTGGGCGTGCACTGTTAATTCTCGCTACTGCATTCTGGAGCCAAGAACTGAGTGTCCGAGATGCCGAACAATAATCACAGGGTCTTACCAAATCTTCACCGCAGTTGACAGGTTGCAATTACTTGCGTATTTCGGCTAATAGTCACTGTTACTCATAAAAACGTCCTCTTTGACGGTTTCTAACACCGAGTAGATAAAATTTTGCGCAACTCGGAGCTCTACACTTTACTTCCTGCGCTACAAACTGGTAAAATTATGTATTTCACTCTTCTGTGTGTTTCTGTTGTGAAAGCGATACTAGTTTAGTGCGAGTCCCGTAATTACCGCATCTATTTCTACTCCGCGAGCCACGTTACGGTCTATCGCAGAGGATACTTCGCGTACCACCAACCTCACCGATCTATTCGCGAATGACGCACGGTAAGTACGCTTGTGTGTAAGCCTCAAAATGAGGTCTAATTTCTCCATCACGATCATTTCGTGAAATGTTTTTGAGGGGAGGTTAGTATGTCGCCGGACTCTTCTTAGAACAAACGCGCTAGGAATTTCAGTAACAAAATTCTCCATGATACAAAATGTCTCTCCTGTAGCATTTACCACGATAATTCGATGAGTAGAGGAAACCGGGTGAATACCGACACCCTAAGGACTTTTTCGTTATGTTCTAGAATATGTCACTTCTATGGAAAAATTCATGGCACCTTGTGTGACCCAGCAATGTTAGACCAGAAAAATCTAAAAATGATGATCTTTGGAGCTATATACACATTTTCTCAAGTACGCACTCTGTCGATTTTACTCCGAGCACCTGAGTCTTACAGGGTAATACAAACAGTATGAAAAATTCTGTACATGGCTGCACGTTCAGAGACCGTGAATAGTTACAATTAAAAGAAAACAGCCCTCGGTCACTAATTTTTAACGAATTAACCGGGTTTCGACACTACTACGAGTGTCGAAACCCGGCTAATTCGTTAAAAATTAGTGACCGACTAATTTTTAACGAATTAACCGGGTTTCGACACTACTACGAGTGTCGAAACCCGGCTAATTCGTTAAAAATTAGTGACCGACGGCTGTTTCCTTTTAATTGCAAAGAGTATGAAATACAGATAGAATAAAATTCCTGTTTTAAGAAACATTTTAGTATCTCAACTGTTACTGCGTAAAGTCAAGCGCCGGCACGCCAGTCGGAACGACAAAGAAGAGAAGGCTGTGAGGAGAAGTCAGCCAACCGCACGCTGACCGACCTCCCTTCCAGGACAACAACGCGACAGCAGCGGCTCCTATGTGAAGAGGATGTAAGCGCCGCGCCCGGCTGGTGACGCTCCACTTTGATACGAGCGTCAACGTTAGCCACTTCGTTAGCGACGCATCGTAGCACCGATCATTCGGTATCGCTATGTAGTACAGACTTGTGGTTGTCTATTGTGAGGAAGATTGATTATTTTGTATGTCGCCCCTTGCTTTCGCACCATCTTACTAAGTCAAGTTTTGTACTTGTCTTATTGTAATAAAACTCGTTAATATGAGTCGTTTGTTTGTCTAGTGAACCGAGTAGGCAGGATTTCTAGACACAACATTAACAAGTATCAAAATACATATACAGCATATTTTTCGAGAACGGTGTTTCAGTTGGAAAAAAATCAGCTCAGATTTACTGAAACCTAGAACTGTGTTGATACTTGTTGCTTATGGTTTTCTTGAGTTTATTTTAGGATTTCTATTTATAAAACCAGAAACCTAGTCTTCTCCAGCCATTTTAGCAATTTTATTCAAATTACGATTAAGACCTAGTTCTTCGGCAAGGTCGCAGGCAATTCGCTGCAACTCAGACATGGAAATGCCGTAGAATGATTGTACCAATGTAGCCCTATAGTTTACTAATTCTTGTTCTTGTTCAGGAGTAAAAACTGATCTTCTAGCACGGAAGATTCATTGTCTGATTCTAGTCAATCATAAAATGTAACTTTTGTATGTTTAGCTCCTTTGATACGCTGTTCAGTGAGCTCCCTGATTTAACCAAGCTTAATGCCTTTTTTAGCTCTTCTCCAATTCATTTAATCCTATACGATTTTCTTTTTCGTGCCCTCGCCATCCGAAATTAGATATAAGACCTTAATAAACAAATTTTTTTTCTTAAGTTTAAAGCATGGGGAAATATCGACATCCTGTAGACATTGCCCCACATAATTGTGTAGACCAAATTTAATGACTTTGCTAATGCTCTGAAAGTTATAAAACCCATGTTAACAGACGCACTAGTTAAAAAAGTACTGAAACGCTTGCCTCAGTTCAAGCATTAACCAAAAATAACATCGAAATTTAATTTAGTGCCGTAAAAAGACATGAACTCGTCGCCACTGACCATAGCGCTACTCAGCTGAGAAAGCGATGCTGTCGGTATTCCTCCGATGTCCCTATTTCTATGATGCCGACGCGCTTACTAAACAAACATGTGACGAAATGCACCACTCTTGTTTGGATCTTGCCCCTCTTATTAATTCTTCCTGGTACAAGTCCCAGATTAACGTGCAGTACCCGAGTCAGTGTTACATGCGATCGGGGAATTTCAATAAGTCTCTTAGTTCTCGCGATATTATGTTGCGTAATTTTAGAGAATCTGTATTCGAGGAATAGCATCTTATTAGGCCGCAAGCGAAGGTATACGGAGAGTAATTTTTTTCCTCGCTCACTAAGAAAATAGAATACGAGAGAAAATTTGTAATACTTGTACGAATTACCCTGCGCCACGCGCCGTACGACGACTTGCAGAATATACATGTTGATGTAAAAATGATCGAACAAGCGATATGGTTTGCATTTAAATACGAATCTTCCAATGAATCTCAATCTGGCATCTGAACTTCCTAAGACTAGTTTCGTGTGGTCACTGCAATTTAAGTCGCTCCGGAAGCATTCTCGGAGATATTTTACGGTTGCTAATGCTCCCAATGACTTACAAGCAATAACATAATGGAATATATACACAGAAGAGCCAAAGCACTATAACCACTTGCTTAATAGCTTATTGTTCCACCTTTGAAACGCAATACAGCAACGATTGTGCTTTGTATGAGTTCGACACGTTCTTTGTAGGTTTCCGAAGGTTTTTGACTACGGATCTCTACGCACAAGTCACGCAGTTCCCGGAAATTAAGGGACGGTGGTATGTTGGTGCCCGATGCGCCCCTGATATGTTCAACCGGGCTAAAGTCATCAGATTACGCCGGTATTACACTATCAAATTTCTTTGTCCAATATCTTTGCCAAAATCTATGTCAAATATTTGATCAAATTTGGAGCCTCGCTGTAGATTTGATCGAAGAAGTCGCTTGTCTTCTGTTCACTGCAATGTGAAATGTTACCACGTGGAGCGCTAGCATCGCTGCAGCGTTCTGTCATCTGTAGTGTTTTTATAAACATTGCCGGTAAATACAATTGGTGTGTACCGACAACTACAAAATTAATAGAGATGTATGAAGCTGATGAGGCGGTTTACAACGTGTGGCACCCTGAATACAAAAAAATGGCTCTGAGCAGTATGGGACTCAACTGCTGAGGTCATTAGTCCCCTAGAACTTAGAACTAGTTAAACCTAACTAACCTAAGGACAACACAAACATCCATGCCCGAGGCAGGATTCGAACCTGCGACCGTAGCGGTCTAGCGGTTCCAGACAGCAGCGCCTTTAACCGCACGGCCACTTCGGCCGGCACCCTGAATACAAAAAGAGATTAAGAAGATTGGCGACCTGACCTGACCTAACCTAACTCTCTCCTGTAGCAAGGAATCTGAGTGTTACAGTGAGCCTGTCTTCTGCAGATATAGCTGTTCTTGAGTGAGTATTGTGCTTTGTAATATAAGGATACGCTTCACTGAGCACATACAGAAATGTATGCTCATCCATTCTTAAGTAACTGATGTACGACTTGACGTCCTCCACTATATGCTCACGTAACAAGTTTTGTTGAATGCTTTTATCTGTCGTCGTAAAACCCATGGCTTCACCCTGGTACATTTCCATCTCCCCCCCCCCCCCCACTTCTCTTCCGCATGTGCACACAGTGCAATTGTGGTACATGCAACTGCTGCGGTTAATAAAAAGTTGTTGTTGTCAGCCATCTTCAACTTGACGAAAAATATGATGACAGTGTAATACCCCTTTTTAGCGCCACGTCAAAGATCTTTGTCAAATATATTTGACGAATATTTGATCACATCTTTGATCAAATCTTTGTCAAAGAAATTTGATAGTGTTCAAATGGCTCTGAGCACTTTGGGACTTAACATCTATGGTCATCAGTCCCCTAGAACTTAGAACTACTTAAACCTAACTAATTTAAGGACATCACACAACACCCAGCCATCACGAGGCAGAGAAAATCCCTGATCCCCCCCGGGAATCGAACCCGGGAACCCGGGCGTGGGAAGCGAGAACGCTACCGCACGACCACGACATGCGGGCTATTTGATAGTGTAATACCGGCCTTAATGCCGTGACCAAGACATCTGCGTGAGTTAACTATCGTGGCCCTCAAACTACTGCATCACGATGCAGACTCTGGAGTTGTGACACTAGCAGTTATTCTGCTGGATGACGCCATCGCAGTAGAGGAAGAAATCCAGCATGAAGGGATGCAAGTGGACTGCAATAATGTTAACATAACCCACTGTTGTCATGGATTACCGCCTCAGGTCTCACAGAAGCCAAGACCAGTGACCCACATAACATACTGCCACCACCGGCGTCCGTCGCGCTGTCCATTTTTCAAGCCTGTATGACGCCGTACCCAGAGGCGGCAGTCCAAATAGGATGACATGAAACTTGTTTCATCCTCTTCACGTGTCCACTGCAATCGTAATTGGCGCGGTCATTGGATCAATATGGGAACATGTAGGAGTCTTTAGCTGAGGAGTCCCACGTCCGACCATGCGCGCTGAACGGTGTGTTCCGAGGCACTTATATCAGTTTAGTCCGTCGTCAGACATGCCACAGATCACCACCTCTCCTCCCTTACAGAGCAGGCAAGTCTCTGATCTCCATGTTCTGTGACGAGGCGTGTGCATCCAACACCTCGTCCCCTGCTCATAGTTTCACCATCCTTCAACCACTTCCCGTCGATGCTCAAGACAGTAGCACGCGAACAGCCGATCTGCATCGCCATTTCCGAAATGCGCGCTACCAGGTGCAAGACCGTAACAATCTGCCCTCCGTCAAGGCCGCTTATGTCAGTAATTACCGTCAAATGTTTATTCCAGTCTTTGATCACAATATCAATTCTTTTGACGATGACCGGTTTCAGTCCGTAATGATGTTTTCTACACCATGTCTTAAAGTGATAAGGCCAAAATATATGAATACGAGGGTAATCACAAAAGTAAGGTCTCCAATTTTTTATAATTACATAGAGCTGTTTATTTCTACAATGGTTTACATCGGTTTACAGCTTGAACATTTAGCTATTTTTCGACATAATCACCATATCTGTCGATGCATTTTTGTAGACGCTATGGCAGTTTTTGTATGCCCATGTCATACTAGCTCGCCGCCATGCTGTTCAGAAAGTTATGACCCTCTTCTTTCACCTCGTCGTCGGAGCTGAATCGCTGGGACCACAATTAATGCTGACAGGTACTGTTAGACTCTGAAAAAACTCAAACGGTCAATTCAGAACCGAAGAAGAGGAATGTTGAGCAAGGTCGTACACATTCTCCATGACAACGATCGCCCACACATCGCTCGGCAAACCGTTGCTCTCCTGCAACAGTGTCAGTGGAACATACTCACCCACCCTATAGTCCTGACTTGGAAGCGATTCAGCTCCGACGACGAGGTGAAAGAAGAGGTCTAAAAATAGCTAAATGTTCAAGCTGTAAACTGATGTAAATCATTGTAGAAATAAACAGGTCTATGTACTTATAAGGAAATTCGAGACCTTACTTTTGGGATTACCCTCGTATAATGAGCACAGCATCGTCACACAGATCTTAAATAAGGTATGGAATAGGCCACATTGTCCACACAATCATTATTGCAATACTGAGTTGCAATAATGAATGTGTGGACGATGTGGCCTATTCTACACCTTATTTTAGATCTAGGTGACGATGCTGTGCTGATTATGTGTTTTGACGATGCCATTATGGCCTTATCACCTTAGGACATGGTGTTGAAAAGATCTGAGGATGGTCATTACGGGTTGAAACCGGTCATCGTCAAAAGAACTGATATTGTGTTCAAAGGCTGGAATAAAAAACATTTGACAGTATTGAGTCACTGTTCGTATACGCAACTATGTCGCAGCTGGTGAAAGTAATTACCGTATTTGTGGTCCGTGTGGTCGCTACAATGATGCTCCGTTCGTCTCTGCCCCACTTATATAGGGCGATTTTTTTTAAAAAAGAAAGTTGGTTGAAAAGCTGACATAGCACGTCGGGCATAAAACAAAGGTCAGTAATCACATAGGTACCGGGGTCGTAAGCGCCACGAGCCCACGAGAGGGCGTTGCTATACAAAAACGGGCGGAGCGCACGGAGACCAGCGCCATTCACGCCTGGAAGCATTGGAACTAACATGGCTAGCTACACGTAGCGCGAAATGGCTGAGATGCATTGGATTTATGGCGCGGCTAACTGCAGTTGACGAGAAGCCGTGTTTGTTTATTCGCCACCCTGCATCGCCGATTGTGCGGAACCGGCTCTTTCCACGTGCACAAGGCGGAGCTGGTCGCCAACGATCAACACAGACAGTTGTGGCAGGAGGAAGCGTTCTCGAAAGGGTGCAGCGTACACAACAAGTGTACACTGATATATCCCAACCCTCCGCCTGGCGTATTCTACAGGACTGTCTGTTTCACTTCCAACGCGTCCAAGCATTGCGCATGGGATTTGCGAGTTTATTTCTGTAGGAATCCGCAACTGAGCGAATGTCCTCTTCACTAATAAGGCTGGGTTCTCAGTCGAATGAGTGATGGACGTTAATAGTCTGCACACACGGACAGATGTCAAACCATACGCTACACATACGCATGCCTCAAAGCGCAAATTTACCCGTAACTTGTGGGCTGGCATCGTCGGCAACTGTTTAATTGGGGCGTACATTCTCCAGGACTGACTTTATGTCGCACGTGTCTCGTATTCCCGTGGGATGTTTTGCCGGACATGCTGATGCTATCTGTTCGTTGCCGCATTAGATTTCAGCACCACGGAGCCCCCGCGCATATCAGCAGACAAGTGAGGGCACATATGCAGGCAATCTTTCCCTGCCCCTGGATTGGTCCGATTGGTCACGATGGGGCAATCGCATAGCCACCACAATCACGCGATAGATTGTTTCCTGTGAGGGTATATGAAGGGCCTCGTGTACGAAACGCCAAAGGACCTAGGGACAGGATTGTTGCGGCAGCAGGCTGTTTTCGTGATACACCTGGCATCTTTGAGAGGATGTGCCGTTCACTGCAGCATAGATATCAGCTGTGTCTCGATGCGTCAGGACAAAACTTCGAGCATCTCTCATAGCCGGCGTCCGGTTGTAGTATGTGACCAAATAACTGCAACGCCATTTAGTAGCCCCGAAAGGCCTTCACGACCCCGGTTCCTATGTGATTACTCATTCTTGTTGTATGGACGATGTGCGATGTCAGTTTGTATTTTTTTTTATACCTTGTACACTTTCCTTACCGTGTCACACGCTCGCAACACCGCGAGGCGGCATTCAACTCTCGCTGTTAGGAATGCTTGTAATGTTTTGGCTCATGAACGTATACAAATCATGTACAGTAGAGGCGCTGTAATATTTCCTAGGGGAAGTCTCAAAGTTAATTTTATATCTGAAAATTTAATCCCCGTTAAGAACGACGACTGGAGCTCTGCTGGGAATCTCACAAATCTAATCACGCAGTTAGTCTCGTATTCCTTAACATTCGTCATCAAATAACTAATGTGATACCACTGCCGTATGCTACCAACATTAATAGTCGTGGAACAGAATACTAACCACCAGATGGAAGAGGGGACGCCGAGTATACACGATGAACGAGAACACTGTATTGTTAGCATAGAGCAATGTTACATAATATTGTTATGAGTGTAATAATTCACTTAACACACAACAAATTACCATCGCCTTTTCGTTAGAAGATGTGTGAGACTGAAATAAAGCACATTTCACGAGCGCTAATGAAGTATTTGGTGGTATGTTACGGTCATAGGACCCTATTCTACACGTCACCTACTGTTTCCATTACAAGCATCAAAGTGTGCAACGTGAACTTAGAAATGTCCTGCATAAGTTTTGGCGTGGGGTCAAGAATTGCCTCGCGTGTTCCAACATTTCTGCGGAATCCAAACTGATATTCCCCGGGGTCAGCTTCTACCAGTTTTTCCATTCTTGTGCAAAGAAGAATGGAGGGGGCACGAAAGGGAAGCAAGCAGTGGTTGAGAAGGGAGAGAGACAAGGTTTGTAGCCTATCCCCTTTGGTATTCAATCTGTACATTGGGCATGCAGTAAAGGAAACAAAAGAAAAATCTGGAGCAGGAATCTAGTTCAGTGATAAGAAATAAAAACTTTGAGGTTTGCCGGTGCCTTTGTAATTCTCAGACAGCAAAGAACTTGAAAGGAATGGACAGTGTCCTGAAAGAAGGATGTAAAATGAACATAAAAAGCAAAACAAGGATAATGGAATGTAGTCGAATTAAATCAGGTGATGCCGAGGGAATTACATTAGGAAACGAGATACTTAAAGTAGTTGACGAGTTTTGCGATTTGCGCAGCAAAGTAACAGATCATGGTCGAAGTAGAGAGGATATAAAAGGTAGACTGGCCATGGAAAATAGAAGAGGCTCTGTAGAAGAGAAATTTGTTAACATCCAGTATAGCAATAGTTACTCTGAGGTGATGAAGGTTGTACAGCATGGAGAGCTGCATCGAACCAGTCTTCGGACTGAAGACATTAACATGCTGTGATTGGGATAGGTCGAAACAAATGAGATTTATTCAACGATTGGCAAGTATATGTATCGCTGCGAGGGGATGTCTGGAAATTTTCGTCCAATGGCACCGTAATTCTGCATAATTTAGTAGCCCCTAACAAAGCACAAACCGTGTCAAATTCGTGTTTTGGCGACTGTAAGCGACGTTTCGTGTTCCTCTGGTAACTGATATCAGCAACGAAACTACCTGATACAAAAAATCATCGTTTCGCGCACGACGCTGAATAGGGTGAGAGGTTGAAAAATCAATTTCAAGAGTATGGGCCTTGAGACACACACACACACACACACACACACACACACACACACACACACACGTCGGATCTTTTGGGAGGTTATACACTGTAGGCGACCAGGTCATTACTGCTTCAACGCTTGTTTTGAGGGGAATCAACGTTGCGTCGACAGTGAGGTCACTATAGACAGCAATAACCTCGGGTTTTAATTTTAAAAAAGTTTGGGGAGGAGGGAGGATTTGTTTGTGATTTAAAGCATGTTGTACGTTAGTATGTTATGAAAGAAATTACTTGGCTTGTAACTGCAATGCATATTGCTATGTGGACATACAAGTTCTGTATTCGTAATTCACTGTTGGCACTACACATCATCGCTGCTAACGTTCTGCAGGTATTCGCCAAAGCCAAGGCTTTCTATGGGATTGCCACAGGATATAGCGTGATTCACCACTCCAAAGTCTCCAGTCATCCACTGTCCAGTGTCGTCCCTTTTGCACCATGTCAAGCGTCGCTTATTAGCACTGACTATAGAAATGTGTGGACTATGAGGTGCTCCACTGTATCCCATTCTTTTTACCTTCTTTCAAACAGTCATTATGGTAGCTGGACTGCTGGTTGCACTTTGAAAGTCTAGGAATGATTCCTTCCGCTAATTTAATGCGATTTTTATAACCACCTTCCGCATAGCCTTCCCTAAGGAAATCTGAACTGATACAAGTACCTCCACACGTAATTAAATTCAAGGTTGACTACATGCGCTATGGTTGCCCGTCAGTTAACCAGTAACAAGAAAAATTTATAATTTCCGAGGCAAGTCGAGAATGAGATATTTCGCCAACTTGCGTGTAGGGCGTACGTATACGGAGACGTACACAGCGTCAGACCTTGGGCTAAGGTCTGCGAATGGACTGGAAAGGGGGCAAAAATGAACTGGTACACTAGGTATCTCCCATCACAAACCGTACCGTGGCTGCTGCAGTGTGCATATGTAGATATCGACACGAATCAGGGTGATCATACGCTGGTTCATTTCATTGTCTTTGATATTACTCCGTACGCGCAATTCACGTGATTAGAAGAAGAGAAATTTCGCCGGTCTTAAAATTCCGAAAGAAATGTAGATTACACTGTAATTTCACTAGTTCCCCTGCTACACATCCCGCGTGAGTGTAACTATAAAATCAATGAATTTATAGCCCATGCGGAGAGTGATTCAGATGAAGACAGGTTTATGCCGTTGTGGGAAATTATCAAAATTGATGCTCTTTGCGAATCACAGCTGTATAATGCTAAAAATCTCCAATACAGCCTTCGGGTTTGTGGAGACACTATATACAAGAGCATTAACACGGTCATTATCTCGTTATGATTGCCCCATCTTTATTTATACATTTAATACCTTTCTGATTACTTTTATAACTCTTTTAAGCAAATAATTAAAAAAAAGACACGCTATAACACTGAATGGATTTTCTGCCAGGGCTTGGCCGAACACCAGAATAATGGCAAACAAGAGAAAAATTTCTTGGTGTGTTACAAGTTTTATTTGTCCAAGAAATGTTTTTTTTTTACATTCGTAACCCAACAGAAGGTGACTTACGCTCGCAAGTGCTGTTGACATTAGCGCACAAAAGCAATTGATTTGGTAGTGACTGTCTATAATAAAACTTACTTAAAAAGTGAAATTCTAAAACACGACACAAAAATGACAAACCACCTAGCAAACGCTATTTGGCTTCAGAGTGCAGTGTGTGTGTGTGTGTGTGTGTGTGTGTGTAGATCAGTGCCGTATCAAAAAAATTTTCCTGCATTGGCGTTATGATATAATAATGCATGCAAACTGCGTACAATAACTACCAAGCTCATATCGTACACACCGTGAATGATACTGGTATCGCCTGTCGAACGCTTCGTGGTTGCTGTAGTTACGACTGCGTCATGCAAACTGCGTACAATAACTACCAAGCTCATATCGTACACACCGTGAATGATACTGGTATCGCCTGTCGAACGCTTCGTGGTTGCTGTAGTTACGACTGCGTGTGTACAGACGCCGACGGCGAGCGCTCTTCAGGAGACGCTCCCGTACTGTTCCGCAGATTCCATGCGGTGTAGATCGGCCGTCCGTCCTCGGCGGGTCGATTCGTATCGCGTCAGTCAGCGCTTCCCCGATGTCTGTACCATCTACATTTCACATTTTTGCTGTGACCTATCGCTGTTTACACTACGACTATCACTAATACGACCTTTCTACAGCCACAGTCCCTATTGTCGTTACCACGAATATTACTGATTGTCGCAAAAGTGGAGACTACAACGAAGCGCGCACCCTTCATACTTCACAGAAGGGATACACAGTGTGCTGGATTAACGAGACACGACGAGAATAAAACTCCCTGTCAGTCACTTCAGGAGAAAGCTAAACAATGAACGGTCTAACTCAAAATTCCTAAAATTCATTTCTCATTTGTGCCCAGTCATTGGGTCTATACACTTCGGTAAGACTTTCAATAATGAATTTTGGAAAAGGTGCTCCTAGTTATTCCACCAACCATTCCTGTCTAGCATGACTTAATTAGTTTATTTATTCATCCAAGG
Organism: Schistocerca piceifrons; assembly: GCF_021461385.2. NCBI lineage: Eukaryota > Metazoa > Arthropoda > Insecta > Orthoptera > Acrididae > Schistocerca > Schistocerca piceifrons. Next base: position 279,135,215 of record NC_060142.1, on the reverse strand, counting down.
ATCGTCTCTCAATGTCACAATGGTATGAAATTAGCTATCTCAAAACACGCACGCGCACACAGCGCACGCATTTTCGGCAAAATTTGACATCTCATGTTTATTCACTTAAACGTCGAGAGGGTATAACGGCATATTCGTAACATTGTGTGTTGTTTTACAACAATACGTCCCTCAATTTAATATAGCGGATACCGCAAAACTTTTGTTTCTTGCGCTGGGGGTAAACACGAAAAGCTAATCTTAAACCATGACTACATTACATCAAGAGCAAGTGTAGTAGGGAAATGTTTGCTCAGTATGAGCCACGAACCATGGAATCTATTAAATAAAGTGACCCATTTCACATGAGCATGACGAGAGAAATCCTAACATATGAAGCCTAACATTTTCGTAAACGACAATGATCCATGCAGGTTACCTGATAGTCATTACTTTTCTTTCTGCCGATCAATATCTTTCAGCTGATGCTATGTCGCTATGTTTACAACAACAGTTTGAAATCGGATACGGCTTTCTTTTCAAGGCAAGCTAACTATTAACTGGAATTCGTCTTAACTGATTATCAATCACGTGCATTCAGTGTTCGAGTTGCAAAAGCCTACACACACTACATATTTTGTTGTTAACATGTATGAGGAGGCAACTTTGAAGATGTTGTCGATAAGATAATTAGATACAGATGTTTGTAACAACAAAGATTCTCACAGGGCTGATCATTTCTGGTATTACCACAGCGTAACTACGCTACGGTACATCAAATATAATCGAAATGCATTAAAAGAAAATGCAAAATGTAGTGTTAGGATGCTAAACACAGCTTTTTTTGTTGAAATGCTCCATAAAATACACGTCTTTTCCTCCGGCAGTCTCCACAAGCTACACGTGACGTTGCAGACCGCCACTTACCTCAGTCGCCTGGCCAAACACAAATTTTCACTACCGGTGAGTAATCACAAGCAAAATCCATCTGCACTCGCATCCACATTGGAAACTGAAAAATATATGGGAGAGTTGATGGTATCGTTTACAGCTGTACAGAAAGCGAGGAACCATTTGCTTCCTTCTTCACGGGCGATTTGTTTACACCGCCGCAGTTTTTCCATTTGAAGACTGTTATTGTTGATATGACAGACATCAATTACATTCGTTTTGAGGTATTTACCATTTACCAGTTTCGGATTCTGACTGATTCTAGCTGTCAAATAAGTTACGTGGATATTTTTTATCTGATGATAAAAATAAATCCTACGGGAAAAAGACAACTACAGCAACAACTACAATGAGAAACAGATAAGTACTCACGTAATTTACGGGATTCTCTAGCTTCTGGGGGCACGACACACTGGGCGACCCTACCTTTTACAACATGACAGGCGCTGCGGCATGGAAATTTGAGAGAGATCGCTTACTTTCAACGGTAAGAAAACTCGAATCATCAATTGCGGAAGATTTGCCGCCTGTACTAAAGGTCACGCGCTTTTGCGAGCGAATGCTGAAGCGGTATTATAACGACGAACACAACCGCATTCCGAAACACGAAAAACCGAAAACTTCACAAGCGTGTAGCGATCGTGCCAGCCAACAAGCGTTTAAGTAATCGATGCCTCAAATCCTGCAAGCGGACGTGACGTCACGTGTTGTTGGTGATTGTGCTGCCATCGCGCGGTAGCCTATGGAACGACTTCACCTCTGTTTCTAAGTTGCCGATTAGATGGCGTGTGGTACAATGTCCACGATTTTGTTGTCGATGAACGATGACAGCAGTGAAAGGAGGCGATCTTAAATCTTTATTCTAAAGCTGAATACTTCTGATATATCTTGCTTAAGCTTCTCTCATTTGAGTCTTTTTGCTATGTGATGGCCAAACTGGTTCCATTGGAGGCGCTGGTTGCAGCTCTATATTAGGCCCAACAGTTCACGCAATGCTGACCGACGGTTGCCGAAAAGAGTCATAGATAGATAGCAGCTCTTCAACGATGCCAGCAACCATCAGTGATCATTACGTGATCCATTGGGCCTAATATGCGAATAACGGAAACGAAATATGCTTTCTTGGTATAGCCGCCAACAGCCCTTCTTCATTGGGACAAGTGAGATAAAAATATATCTAATAAATAAAATCTATTGCTCTTAAGGCGTATTTATTTTCTGCTAGTCAATTACTTATTGTGATGTTCATTTGTCATAGTTTATGACTAAAGAATAAAGAAAGCATAGATAAATAACCATCCTGCAATAGTGCCAGTGGTGTCCGTTATCAGCAACCATCGATCAGCATCGCGTGAATAGCACCATAAACTTTTAAAACAAATTGCTGCCAAAATGCTTCAGGCAAGACAACCGTAGTTGCATTATCACCTTGGCACAGAAGTTAAGTTTGCAACCGAACAAGCTATCGCTATGGTAGCGCAGTACTTACTGAATTCTCATTACAGTGAAACGCAGTTCCAGTCGACGTGCAAATGTCAGGTAGTTTCTCGTGCAATACCACGGTTTATTCCTTCTCCCATTCGAGCTAATGCCCCTATCTTTGATATCGAAACGTTAAAACTAATGTTATTTTCTACACTTATATTGTCCCATCCGTTAACAATTGTAAACGAACTCACTGCCGAAAAGGAGTTTCGTTCGTAGCATAAAAAAGATCAAATTAAAGCAGTATTAGTTCCCAACGCAACCAGAAATGACAGTAGGTCTACTACAATGGATATTATACCATAGACTTCATTCCTTCAAAAAATAAATTAATACGAAACTGAAAGCTATCTTGCAATATCGCAAAGATGGTGCAATATTCAGAAATATGCAGGGGAGAAAATTTATTCAGAATCACACACAAGACATTTAATTACATTGGTAACCATGGTATACATTTAATTACACTGGTAAGCAACATAGCATACTTCATAGTCTTATGTTGGATTTTTTTTAAGTGTACAGCAAAGAATAACTAACAAATGAAACAAAGTACCAAATAAAAATTGATGTACTGCAAACAAAGGAATTAAGAAGTAATCACTGTTGCTCCTCCTTTTCCTAACCCAGTTAAGATTCCTGTCATTTGTCCTACCTTTACTGTGTCTCCTTGTTTCTTCCACGTATTCCTGGATTATCCTATCTTTAGTACCCAGTCCCCCCTAATTCAAACACTCAAAAATTCTCAAGCTGTCTATTACACTTCTATAATGTTATCTATCACCACATGCTAACTTCCATTCCAGAATATTTTTGTATTCAGTGTGACTTTACAATCTGTTTTTAGGAACTTGGTCACAATTTTAAGTCTCTACAGGTGAATCATAAGTTCTTTACTATCTTAAACATTCCAGTCCAGTTGTTATATTTCAAGCAAAAAAAGTCTACTAATGTACCAATGACTACTTGTGACAAAAGTCAAACATTACCACTTACAGAATCTGCCATCATTTGCCCATTTCCATGGGTGAAACTGACTTCCATAAATTCTCAACAGTATCAAGCCACCACTCTTGAGTCATTTTTACACTACCTAAATTATATGATCCCACCTTCTTCTAAAGATACACAAGCCTAACCATCCTGGTTGTCAGGTGTTTGATGGTTTCAAAACTCCTAATAAATGTCCTTTGCTTGGATCAACATTTGCTACATACTATCTGAAAACTTAACATATTACAGACACTAGTCATTTCGTGGATCATGTAAAATCTGTGGCTTGCTCCATGTAGCTAGTCAACATTGATGCCATCTCCCTGTGTGCCAATATTCCCAACATACATGAATTGTTTGTCCCTGTACATACCCAGTCAATATCTACCAGAAATGAATAATCTGAGATCCTTTCTTCTGATCTTGGCCAATCTAATATGCATTGATAAAAATTTCATCTTTGAGTAGAATACAAACAAAACAGGAGATACAAATTCAAGGCTTCACGGCAATATGTACTGATATAAATTCACTTGAGCTTCTAGCCATTTCACATGGTTAAAATCTGTGGATTTTAAATCACTTTACATGGCCGGAAGCTTGAGAGAACTTTATCAAAATGGCGGATACAACAAAAGCAATCTGGGTGCTACCAGTATCCAACTCAATTTTTACAGATTAATTTTACTTACCCCTTTTTTCTTTTTGTCCCATTTTCCTCAATATTGGTCTGCAGCAAAACGCTACTGCATTACGCACCAAAACCAATGACAGACACTGGTACTGCACTATCAGTTTTCATATGACTTACAATTCCTGTACCTCTAAAGCATCACAATTTGTTGTAAATATGCCACTTTGAACAAAGATTCCCTGCACAAACACACAGCCTGTCACACCACAGACTTCTCTTTTCACGATCATCACACTAACCCTGTTGATAAGCAAGTTTACTTTGCTGTCTTAATCAGCCCTAAAACTATTTCTCCCCATAAAAAAATAATGAAGAGGTGTACCTCTCATGACATACGGGGTGATTTTTTCCACTGTGTACAAACTCTAGGGACTGATCGATGAGAGGATATAGAACAAAAAAGCTCTTATGAACTTATGTCCAGAAATTCATGATTTCCAAGCTAGAGACCATTTATTCAATCATACATTGTTACAGTGACTGTGGTGTAATACGTGCAGTACCATGCAGCCACAGTTACAGTACATGTTGAAATTGATTGCCATATGCCTCAATGCATGTTCTGTCTCTCGCGTTCACTTTGGCCAGACTACATCTGATCAGTGTCAAAGGCAGCATGAATGAGCTAGTGTCTCCACGGGCTCTACATACGTGATCCTTTTGAGATGGCCCTACAACTAGAAATCGCACAGATCAAGATCCGGTGAACAAGGAGCCCATACAATTGGACCCTTCGTCTGATTCATCAGCCAGCGAAGACACAATTGAGATGTGTCTGGCTTTAATGGTTAAGTGGGCTGGAGCACCAACATGTAGCAGCCACATAACTCTTCGAATCATCAATGGCACTTCTTCCAGTAGTGGAGGTAAAGTCACCCCCAAAAAATACCAATAGTTCCAGCCTGTCTGGCAGCATGGAAAGAAGACTGGTCCCAAAATACGGTCGCCAATTATCCCGGCCGACGCATTCCAGCTGCACTGACGCTGATATTTCGCTGTCACCATACTATGGGGGTTCTGCATACTACCCCACAGATGACTGTTATGAAAGTTGAAGATATCACTCCATGTAAAGGTGGCTTCATTTGTGAACAGGATGGATGAGAAACCTGGAATCATGGTTACCTAGTGAAGAAACCAGTGACAAAACTGCTCCTGATGTGGAAAGTCTGTTGCTAGAAAGCCCTGTACACGCTGTAAGTGATAAGGGTAGTAACAATTGTCATGGAGAATGTTCCACATGATTGTCTAGTTTACCCTGTGCTAGTGGAACAACTGCCCAGTACTGACATGGCAGTCACCTTCCACAGTGTTGATCACATTTTCCTCCGAGTCTGGTGTCTGATCATTTCAGGTACGCCCTTCAAGATTTTGTGCTTCCTGAAATGACACTGTCTCAGAAAAATGGTGGAACACTGTTGCAAACGTTGAATGCTGTGGTTGTTGTCAGTGAGGATAGATATCTTGATAAACCCACGCTGCCCACTGCCCGTTGCCATTTACCTTTCGGTAAATAAACACCATGTTGGCACGCTCTGGGTTCAAATACGGAAGTGTTGTGTACAATGCTGTATTATATCCAATACAAGGTGAGTCAGCAAGAGAATTGAATCAGATACAACACTACCAATTACTATGGCAGGGGAGGGTGCTAGGGCATAACAGATGAGGAACAGTACCACCCTCTAGGAGGAAACCAAGGATAACACTGTATGACTGAATAAATGGTCTCTAGCATGGAAACTATGCATTTCCAGACCTTTTTTGTTCCGTATCCTCTCCTCAAGCAATCCCTAAAGTTTGTACACACTGGAAAAAATCACCCTGTATAATCTTGGCCTGGTATTTATAAACCTTCCGCACTTCACAGCTGATTTTGCTGATACTGTCCTAAAATATGCCTCACTCAATTTAATACTCTCTGCACTACATCCAGAGTGTCATTTCTTCAACCTCCCAATTTTCACAAGATTTGATTAAACTTTCACCCTTCCTCAGGTATTTCCTTACCATGTGGTACCTACCTTAAAGAGTGCATGAACCTATCCTATGCATCACCAGCTATGCTACCCACATCATTGTCAGAATCTGTTTCAAGAAGTGGAGGTCCACCTAAGCAACCACCCACACAATTTACTAGATGACATACACTGGTGGCCAAAATTAAAACAACAAACCACTTTTTCCCCATCCTGTGTCTAATTCACCATATAATCATTTTTAACTGTCAAGAGATGTCCATATGATCGTGCTCTACATGGAAGATGGCATTCTAGTCAATGAACAACCATGCCAGTGATGACGACAGGGCACCTATCAAATGGAATAGTGTTTGCCAGCTAGTCCCACATCCACAATATCTGTGTATACAGTTGCAGATGGTGCAGTATGGCACAGAGAAGGCGGTGGAGGGCAGCAGGAAAAATGGAAGCAGGACAGTCACAAACTGGTGAGGCCAGATGGCTTAATGTGAATCGTTCTGTTGTTTCTTGTATGTGGTGACATTTTATAGAGACCAAAACTGTATCCTTAAGATCAGGGCAGGGCCAACGACGTGTGACATCTGAAAGAGAGGACTATATTTGGTTGCATGGGCATGACAGTACTGCCTCAGTACAGCATGGCAACTGGCATCTGACCTCAAGACATCCACTGGATGAGTTGTATCGAGACAAACAGTGTACAGAAGGCTTCAGCAGAGTGCCCTGTATTGTATGTGTACCTCTGACACTTCTTCTCAAAAGGGAATGTCTAGAGTGGAGTCGTCAACATACCACCTGGACGGTTGAACAGTGGGCCATTGTTCTTTTCACAGATGAGTCCAGTTTTGGTCTGGTGAGTGACTCTCAACCCATTTACATCTGGAGGGAACATGGAACAGGATTTCGGGACACAGACATTGCGGAAACTGACTGCTATCAAAGAGGACCCCTAATGGTGTGGGCAGGGACCACTCGATCACTCGAATACCTCTTCATGAAATTGTCTGGGTGAATCAGCAAGGTTTAACTGCTGACAGGTATCGTGAAGAGATCTTGGGATGTCATGTGCGGTTGTTGTGAGGTGCACTGGGCCCAGACATTGTAACAGTTGATGATGATGCTCACCCTCATTGAGCACGGATGGTTAAGGTTTTCTTGGAAATGGAAGATATTGCACGCATGGTGTTGCCTTCTCACTCTCCCGATTTGAATCCCACAGAGCATGTCTTGAATGCACTAGGGAGATGGGTTGCCTCATGTCAGAATCCACCACCCACTCTCCGAGATGCAGGAAGAATGGGAATTACTGCCTCAACATGAGACTGGTGACAGCATTCGCAGCATGCCCTGTCATCATTGTCAGGCCTGTATTGCTGCCCGAGGTGGTCACCCCCCCCCCTCGCCCCACTCCATATTGAGCACGTTAACCAGTTGTCACAATGTGTGTGCAAATCCATTAAATTAGAAAAAATGAAGAACATTTTTGTCAACTGTTATGCACATTGCAGTTGTTAACGTTCTGTATTGTTAACATTGTTTCTATTTTACTGTCATCCATTTGAACTGTTTTGTGGAAAAATAAATGCAACCTTGAAAAATTTAAGTTTGTTGCTTTAATTTTGGACATCAGTGTATATCCGCACTGCAACACTACTGCCATGACTTTGGTGTCTATTCCACCATAAGAATTCTTGATTTTTCTTATCACTACCAACCCTTCACAGCAAAAGGGAAGACAATAATGGTGAAAAAGCAACGGACAATTGTATAGAAAAGACTCTGGAGAAAAACTACAAAAGGCAATAATAGGGGTGTTTAGTGGAAGTTAAGATCCGATAGGTAATATTGCCGACATCTCCATTTCTCCAATAACTTTTTGTAGTTTTTGCCACATTTAGAGCCTCTTGTATATTCCATCCTCCATTACTTTTTCATTGTTACCTTCCCCATTTTCTTACAGTTTTTGTTTCATTGATACATCTAATCATATTTTGTCTTTCACTCATCAGACTCTCCTACCTGCCTTCTCATGTTTTCGAAGATTCCCATTTGCTAGCATCTTATTGTGAATAACCTCCCACCCCCATTGTTTTCTACACTTTTATGCCTTCGTCCTGGGTTTAATAATTCATGAACAATCCCACTTTCTGTAATGCTTTTACTGGATGAAGGGATCACTGACTCCAAAAGCTAGTGTTTAAAGGAAGAAAGGTTACAGTTTAACATCCTTTTGTGGAATAAGCTGAGGAGGAACATCAACTCTGTGTCAGACAAGGATGAATGACTGAATCATCTCAGATGTTGTAGAAGGAACCATCATGTCCTGTCATTTGCCTAAAGATATTTAGATAAATATGGGAAATTTAAATCAGAATGACTAAATGGAGTTTTGAACCCCAAATATGAGTCCAGCTCACTGTTACAAGCCATGTTAGAAAGAAAAGATGATTAAGATTTAATGTTCCACTGATGATGAGATCATTAGATATAGAGCACAAGTTTGGATACCAGTAGTAAATCAACATTGTTCTTTTTTTAAAACAATCATCTCTGCATTTGCCTCAAGTGATTTAGGGAAACCATGAAAAAGCTACATCTAGATATTGATCTGAACTATCATCCTCCTGAATGTGAGTCCGCTGTCTTACCACGGTGTCACCTCACTCAGTAGGCCACGTTAGGGAAAGCTAGTTTGTACTTTCTGACCTGACGTGATGATAATTTACGTGCAATGAGAAATTCAACAACCTGCATGACAAAGATAAACACATCACAAATTTTTTTTTATTTTGGCTCTGTTACATAATCTTTTTCAACTCAATTTTTTTCCTTGTTTGCTGAAACTGAAGAACAACTATCAATTCTAGTGGCTACATTCCATAATCAGATCTGAGGACTATGGCATAACTTACTACTCAAGATACAAACTGTACTGTGACAAATGAGGGCTAGCACACTGTCATAGCAGTGAAGCTGGAGATTTAATGCCTGCCAAGGAAAATGTTTGTGATGCAGCCAGTACTAAAATATCTATATGTATATGTCCTCTAGTTTCATCAGAAACTGTGAGAGGTTGTTGGATTTATTTGGAGATTCAGATCTGCACTACAGAAAAGTGTTTACGTGCAACTTTGTGTATGGCCCTGCAAGCCACATAAATTGATTTCTACAGCAGTGAAACATGCAGTAGAGTATGCTGCTAAAGATTGTAATGTGACTTGATTAGCAGGAAAACAAATTCAGTTGAGACAAATGATCAGAAGATACCAATGAATAAAATGTGTGTCACAGTAAGATGCATTAAAGACATTCTTTTAAATGAAGAAAAAACAAAATGTTAGCTCAGTAAATTTTCACCCTGCACCAGAGTATGCACACTGATTTGAAACTTTCTGGAAGATTAAAACTGTATCCTGACGCAGCACACAGTTTTCATCTGCCAGTAAGTTTCAAAATATTTGCAAGTCAGAGTGATTGTTTCACTAATGCAGCTCCCACAAGAGCAGAACTACAATCTGTAACCCAATTCACTAATTTTGGCATAGTGCTTAGATCTGACAGAATTTTGCCATGGGAACCAGTTAACTGTTTTTCAAGTTTTGTGATTTAATTGTTAAAATAAAAAGATCAAATATATTAAAATACATACAACAAAGTAAAAATGTTTATTTACAAATTTACACATGCAAATGAACCTTGATACCTATAAATGTGGTACAACTCATAGTTACATGTAAGCTACTGTTGTGTCTCCCTATAAACTCATGATATAGTCAAGTTATGGATTACAAACAGCTTCATTACATTCAGGAACAGTAGTTACAATTAAGTTATTCATTCATTCATCTCTCTTCCCACACCAGAAACTACAACTACACTAGGTCTTCCTTTGACAGTACATGTTGAAAATTTTATATCTGTAAAAGTAGAATTACAATGGCAAATGGTTTATTACTATTTTTAAGGTTTTTATCATGACTATGGTTCAATAAAAATAATGCTCAAAATACAGAAATTAAAAGTAATTTTAAGGAAATGATTTACCACCATCAGTGTGGACCGTACCTTTCATTAACAGGTATTTACAAAAAAAGCTTTATAAACAAGATCATTAATAATATCACTTATTTATCAATATAAATACATTTGGCAATTGAGATCTCAGGCAATGCTGGAATAGAGGATAAGTTCCCCTAACTACAGATGTTCCAAGACACTTTGATGCAGAAATCAGCATGATATAAAAAACATGCAGTTTCACAATTATGGAAGCAAAGATATTTTTAGCACATATCAGGGAGAGAAAGAAGTAACTCTGAAGGCGAAAAAATATGTAAAACACTAACCCCCCCCTCTCTCTCTCCCCGACAATTCACTTGCCTCTTACATCTTATAGAAACAATTTCCAGTTCCCAAAACTATATTCTGTTCTAATTTTTGGCTTATCATAGTGTTTTAAAGCAATTTTATACTTTAGACATGAATCAAAACATAAATTGTGTAATTCTTCAACAACAATCAATAATAAAATATTATCACTTTTAACAGCAATAAAATACATATAAAGCTTTCAACTATTAAAGTATTGAATGTAAAAAATAGCAATGTCATTAACATTATTATTGGATGTAACATGCAAATACCTCATGTAATCAACTCTAGTATTTGCTTATAAAAAAAAAAAAAAAAAAAACTATCCTCTTATAATAACTCAAAGAATGCAGAGACAAAAATACAATATACACTTGGCCTATGTATATCTGATAAGACACTGAATTCCATTTTGAGCATTATGATCTCGCTCTCTCTCTCTCTCTCTCTCTCTCTCTCTTCGTTTATTTATTTTTTGCATCTGACGTCTACAAGTGGTAACTTTGTACTATATATGAGAGCTAAATGTTAATATGTTTTCTCAAAATCAGCATTCACTGAAAACAGGGAGAGCACAATATTAGTGTGTCTTAAAGAAAGAACTTAGAAAACATAAAATGGAAACTTATTAAACTTTTGGAGCATATCACAGCAATAAGTCTTATCACATCATCAGACCAGAAATGTTGGAGACATGCAAAAATATGTTATTAACGTACATTATTTAATCTAGCAACAGTAAGTGAAAGGGCTGCTTATCAGAGTAATCACAAAATGGGCACAAGAACATATACAATTTGTAGATCCAAATTGTGGTAGATCTCAAGTTACACGAGACCCATTCCATCTGCATACACTTCAGCATTCTCACAAAAATATCTGAAGACACTGAAAAGCAGTGTTGTAAAACCAAGGTAAGTCAAAATTCACATTTTATTTTCTGAAGCAAATATAATGTGGCACTCTAATGTTACAACAGTATCTAGTATTAAAGTGCATGTTAACAATTATAAAATGACCCAAGCATGCTGATGAATTGCTGTGCTTTTAAACCTTAGCATGGTGCAATCAGATGCTTCACTGCTGTGTTCATAACAATACCAGTGCTAAGCTGTTTCACTGTCAGAATTGTCATCAGAGATAACTGTCTTCTTCTGAAGTTTCTTGGAGCCCGTTGCTGAAACAAACAACATATTCATTAAAATCATAACTGTAAAATTACAGTATTTTTGTTGTCCTATACTTGTTTGCTCTTCAACTATGGAAGCAAAACACAACTGATTATCCACTTTTATCAAAAGCATAAACAATATTCCAGTTTGAGTGTGTGTGTGTGTGTGTGTGTGTGTGTGTGTGTGTGTGTTTTCCAGCATACACATGAAGTGACTTAAGGAAACATGAGAACATAAACTCTTACTTTAACCACTGAGGTCCTTCACCTGTTACCAGTTTGTGTAAGGAACATCTGGGGAAAGGGGAGGATGGATGAGTGGACAAAAGCATGATTGAGATTAAAAGAACAACAACTATGTATTTTGTAGCCAATGGTACATGCTAAAGAAAGTGAAGAGAAGGATGATACCTAGCAACCATGTTTTTCATGTGATGGGAACTAACACCCAGAGATGTCAACAAACAGTACCAATATGATTGTTGTCCAGAATTATTTCCAGAGGGTGTAAAATAACAAAAACTGGTGATCAGAAAGTTATGTTAAAAGTGTTTCAACTGTCCTATAATGAACTATGATTGAGAGATGCCTTGTACTTCACAGAGGTAATGGAATTACACTATGGTGACAAAAGCCATGGGATAGCAATATACGCATATACAAATGGTGGTAGTATTGTGAACTCAAGGTATAAAAGAGCGGTGCATTGGTGGAACTGTCATTTGTACTCGTGCGATTCATTTGAAAACATTTCCAGCATGATTATGGCTGCACGATGAGAATTAACAGTAGTTGGAGCTAGACATCTGGGATATTCCATTTTAGAAATTATTAGGGAATTCAATATTCCACAAGTTGCAGTGTCAAGAGGGTGCCAAGAATACAAGATGTCATGCATTACATCTCACCGAGGCCAATGCATTGGCTGTCAGCCTTCAATTAACGACTGAGAGTAGAAGCGTTTGCAAAGAGTTGTCAGTGCTAACAGACAAGCAACAGTGTTTGAAATAACCACCGAAATCAATGTGTGATGTGCCATGAACATATCTGTTAGGACAATGTGGCAAAATCTGACATTAATGGGCTATGGAAGCACATGCCCGATGCGAGTACCTTTGCTAGCAGCGAGACATCGCCTGCAGTGTCTCTCCTGTGCTCGTGATCATATCAGTGGGACCGTAAATGACTGGAAAACCATGGCCTGGCCAGATGAGTCCCGATTTCAGCTGGTATGAGCTGATGGTAGGGTTTGAGTGTGGCACATATCACACGAAGCCATGGATTCAAGTTTTCAATGAGGCACTGTGCTAGCTGGTGGTGGCTTCATAATGGAGTGGGCTGTGTTTAAGTGGAATGGACCAGGTTCTCTGATACAACTGAACTGATCATTGACTGGAAATTGTTATACTCGGCCACTTGGAGACCATTTGCAGTCACTCATGGACTTCATGTTCAAAACAATGATGGAATTTTTATGGATGACAATGTACCATGTCAAAGGGCCACAACTGTTCACAATAGGTTTGAAGAAGATTCAGGACAGTTTGAGTGAATGATTTGGCTGCCCACATCACCCAACATGAATCCCATTGAATATTTATGGGACATAATCGATAGGTCAGCTTGTGCCCAAAACCCTGCATCGGGAATGCATTTGCAGTTATGGACAGCTATATAGGCAGCATAGTTCAATAATTCTGCAGGGAACATCCGATGACTTGTTGAGTCCATGCCATATTAATTCCTACTCATAGCTAGGTAAAAGATGGTCTGACAAGATAGTAGGAGTTATCCTACGACTTTTGTCACCTCAGTTTATTTATGGTGTATAACTGTCATATTAATTTATATGTTGGTTTTAGTGATTATGTTGCAGTGCTTCTGGACAGTGAGAGGTGACAGTCTCAACTTACATGATGAATCACTGGTTGTTTCATGATCTGGCACAAGTTGCTACCTAAGTGCATCCCTAAGGCCAAAGAGCAATGTAAAATCCACCTACTGCTTTTCTGTTATTGTGGAATGTAATGTAAGAGACAGAGATCATAGGAAATCAATGACGCTGTACATGCTAACCCAATAGGACTGTATTCTTTAGCACAAAAAAATATTATTCTTGAGTTGGAGTTTAAATCAGATTATTATCAATTTTGTAAAGAAATTTCTTTATTGACATTGAAAAAAAAAAAAAATAAAAGAAAAGGAAATAAAAAAGTAACGAAGGAGAATTTGGCTGCAAGCTGTTGGCCAGGCTAGTATATGAAGATGAAAGTGATTTACTTACTAGGCATTGATTGAATCTTAATAGTGGTAATTTTTAAGGAAGTTTGCATTCACACTGTCAGCATTTCAATTAAAATATGATCACTCCAATGTTATTTGGGTAGGATACATAAGTTCATGCAGACTAACACAGCATTTTCAGTGAAAAAAACTGAGTGAACAACAATATAAATTTCATCATCTACAAACAATGGCCATGAAAGTGAACATTTTTATCAAATTTCATATCACCACCGTTACTTTGCATATCATACATTTTTCACATCACAGTTTTACAAAATATCCATAGTTTCTGTTTTCAGGTATTCAGCATATCTGCCTTAGAATCTTTTTCCATTAGATTTCTTTCAAAGTTAACTTTCATTGATATTTTGTAGCTGACTGAACCATTTCTACTTATGATAAACAGTAATCTAGTTCTCCCGTATGTGAGGCTTCTTAATTACATTTCAGATTTTTCCCCTTCTTGTTCTCTGGATGATTGCTTTTGCACAAAGGTCAGGGCAGAATAAGCTGCCTGTAAATCTTACATAGGAATGCTTCAGCTGTAATATAAAGCATCTGTGTCTACTGACAAAAATAGTTACAAAAAATTTCTACTGCTTTGGTCCCTTTATTGTAAAATTCTTAAATTTTCTCTTTGCACAGAGTTTTAGTTTTATGGAGACAAAGCTGACAAAGTCACTTATCAATGACTATAGACATACTGCTTGACTTAAGACAATAATAGATGAATGAATATGTATGTTTACACAACAATTAATACTGAGAGTGGACTCTTCCACCATGGTGTTCTATATGAGATGGCACAATGACAAATATACTCATCTCACACTAATCGGCCTAGTACCCTGATTTAGATTGCATGTACTTGTAAATCAGGCCAAAGACACTTTTTTCTCTACAGGACCATAACACCATAATATTTTCTGTAATATTCATTTGCTTTCCTTCTTCTCAAAGTGACTTTGAGCCCCCAATTTTATCTGCATTATCATACTATTTACCAGGTGTACCGGTATGAAACGAGCGTTTTTTTGTGAAAATGAAACACTAATTTTGAATTGAAAAGTAAAAACATTTTATTCAAAGTACTGACCATTGCTTTCTATACATTTTGACCACCTTTCTGGCAATTTGTGGACACCACGCCAATAGAAATGTTCATCTTTTGATGCAAACCAATCAGACACCCAATACTTCTTCGTAGGAATCGACGTGTTCCTCAGCCAATGCGTGTCCCATTGATGAAAACAAATGGTAGTCGGAATGGGCCAAGTCTGGTGAATACGGCGGGTGGGGTAGCAGCTCCCAGCCAAGTGTTTTGATTGTATCCTGAACCAGTTTTGCTTTGTGTGCAGATGCATTGTCATTAAAAAAATTTCTTTGCCATGTCTTCTGGCCCATCCTGGTCTTTTTTCGATCAATGCATAGTTAAAATTGATCATTTGTTGTCTGTAGCAATTAGTATTCAGTTTCACTGGGTTTTAGAAGCTCATGATACACCACACTTTTCTGATCCGACCAAACACAGAGCATTGTCTTCTTGCCGAACCGATCTGGTTTTGCAGTCGATGTTGATGCTTGTCCCGGATTAACCCATGATTTTTCCTGTGTAGGATTCTTAAAATAAATCCATTTTTCATCACCAGTAACAATTCGATGCAAAATTGATTTTCTTTCATGTCTTTGAAGCAAAATTTGACAAATAGTTTTTCGGTTTTCCATCTGTCTTTCATTCAATTCATGTGGCACCCATTTTCCACACTTTTGGATCTTTCCCATAGATTTCAAATGGCCAGAAATAGTTTGTCGTGCAACATTTAGCATTGCTGCCATTTGCTTCTTACTCAAAGTACCATCTTCATCCAATATTGCTTGCAATTCGGCGTCTTCAAACTTTTTTGGTGGTCTTCCACGCTCTTCATTTCTTACATCAAAATCATTATTTCTGAACCGTTGAAACCATCTTTTGCATGTTGCTTCTGATAGAGCATGATCACCATATGCCTCGACAAGCATTTGATGTGACTCTGCAGCACTTTTTTTCAAATGAAAACAAAAAATTAATGCTTTCCGCAAACCATCACTTTCTGGTACAAAATTCGACATTGTTAACACGATGAAAACATACGATGTTGTTTGTTCCATGACTTGATGTATACTAAATATCTTTGACAGATGTCATACCAACCAAACGAAAAAGTTAAGGCTCGTTCACAACAAATGTTCCCTATTGACACGTTTGTATCTTAATGCTCATTTCATACCAGTACACCTGGTATGACATATTGTGAGTTGGTGTTTATTTGACAAATTTTAGTAGCATTTTATGATCATCTCCTCTCAACACTGTAAGTTCACACTCACTCTCTTGTGTTGCACACCTCACAATTAAACTAACAACAGTAACAGTATATCCAAACTGTAATAAAACTGAAGTTTACTCACTTTCTACATGACAGATCTCTACATCAGCACCAGCACGGAAAAGAAAATCCAGCCAGACCTCCTGGTCTGGAGACAGACGGTCATTGGGGCCTTTCACTTCCACTATCTTGCACTGCATCAAAAAGAAATACAATACTACATAAATATTACCAGTTATCAAGGAACGGCATTCTTTTCACATAGCCAATTCATTTTCAAAGAGACAGTTAATACAGAAATCTGAGAATGGTAAGAAATTACATCACACTTATTCATTAAGTATAAACTGAAGTTTCAGATTAATAATATCTGTTGATTTTGGGTACTTGGTGAAACTTTATTACATGGGAAAAAACACTTACTTGGCCTTGGTTTCACTAATTACTTATTTTTACAAAAATAAACAATTATTAAAACAAATAGCAAATAAGTGTGATTAATAATTAAATTAATTAATAATTAAAAATTAATAATTTTTTCACCTTATAAAGTAATACACAGGAAATTTCTTATATTTGCGAGAGAATTTGATTTGGCTATACAACAATGAAACTAGTGTGCAAGTTTCGCTATTTGAGAAGCAAGCTAACCGACAACAGCAAAAGTAAAGAGATATATTGGGGAGGATCAGAAAGTAATGCACAATAACTTTTTTCTCCCCTAGTATTGCAGCTGGAATCTTGAAATTCAATGATGATATAGTTTGTGCTACAGAGGGTGTTTTATTTTCATGTGGAGCTCTGGCGAGAGAAGCCTGAACTACAAAACAAACACGGCACACATATAATCAACTTGTGATGAGCAGCGAATTGTAGTTCACTACTTGTGGGCCAGAGGATGTATACCAAGGAAATTCACAGGGACATGCATGGAATGTATGGGGACGACTGGATCATAGCAATGTCTCCAGGTGATGTGCATCTTCAAAGAGGGCCATGTGAACCTTAGTGATTTGCCATGCTCTGGGTGGCTGGTAACAGCTTTAACTCCGCAGAATGTTGGAGCCACTGACACAGCAATTTTGAATAACCAGTATGTGCAACTGCAAACCTTATCACAGCAGCTCAACATTTCCAATGGTACAGTGGACGATGTTGTTCATAACACATTGAAGTGTTGTAAAGTTAGTGCTCACTGGATGCCTAAGAACCAGACAGACAACCACAAGGGCCAACAAATGGTGACAAGCTTGGATCACTTAACACGTTATGTTACAGATGGTCACGACTTTCTGAAAGGAATCATCTCTGGTGGTAAGTCGTGGGTGCACAACTGCAAGCCCGAAACCAAGCAGGCCTCATATATATATATATCTTTAAATATGTCTGCTTGTGTCTGTATATGTGTGGATGGATATGTGTGTGTGTGCGAGTGTATACCCGTCCTTTTTTCCCCCTAAGGTAAGTCTTTCCGCTCCCGGGATTGGAATGACTCCTTACCCTCTCCCTTAAAACCCACATCCTTTCGTCTTTCTCTCTCCTTCCCTCTTTCCTGATGAGGCAACAGTTTGTTGCGAAAGCTTGAATTTTGTGTCTATGTTTGTGTGTCTATCGCCCTGCCAGCGCTTTCGTTCGGTAAGTCACATCATCTTTGTTTTTAGATATATTTTTCCCACATGGAATGTTTCTCTCTCTCTCTCTCTTATATATATATATATATATATATATATATATATATATATATATATATATAAACCTGCTAGGAAAATGCTTGTGACAGTGTTCTGCGATAGTCATGGTGTGTTACTGGTGGACTTGAAGAAATGGTATCATTGTGAATGCTGCAGACTAGATTAAAACTTTGGCTAAGTTGCATCATGTCCTTTGTGTCAAACGCCACAATGTTAATGCTGTTGGTGTTAAACTTCTTCATGACAATGCTCACCCTCATGTTGCTGCTGCTGTTCACAAGAAAATCACCAAATTTGGGTGGACAGTGCTCTAGCATCCACCTTACAATCCAGACAGACTTTCATCTGTTTGGTCCCATGAAGACATTCTTGGCTGGCTAACACTTTGCAACAAATGTGGTAGTGAAATCAGCAGTCCGCAGATGGCTATACTCCAACCAAATGGACATCTACAAACAGGGCATATTGAAACTGGTACCATAATAGGAGAAACCTGTCGAGAGAGTTGGTGACTATATAGAAAAGTAGGTAGAAGATGAAGGTTTATGTCTGATATTTTTTTGTTTTGTTACCTATTAAACTTTTTGGTAATAAAATTATTGTGTGTTACTTTCCGATCTTCCCTCACAAAATGTAAACTGGCAATAACAAGAAAAAGACTATGTGAAAAAGAGAAATACATTATTGGTGAATACAAATTTAGGTATTATAACAATTTTTCTGAAAGCTTTTGCATGGAACCTAGCCTTAAGTGAAAATGGACTATGGCCAATAAACAGTAATGGCAAGAATAGAAACAAAGCCTTGAAGCAGTATTTTGTGGAAAAATGCCAAAGATTAGATGAGAAAATAGTAACTGATGATGAGGTATTAAACTGAATTGGAGAGAAAAGCACTTTATGGCACAACTTAGCTGAAAGAAAGGACATGATGATAGGATACATCCTGAGCGATCATCGAACATTTAATTTTGTAATGGAGGAAATTTTATAACATAAAAATTGTAGGGGAGACCAAGATTTGAGTACAGTAAGCGGACTGGATGTAGGTTGAACTAGTTACATAGATATGAAGACTTTCACACTATTATTCAACTGCATAATTGTTGTACAAGAAAAAGTTACAGTTATGCATATAAAAATGGAGTTTATGAGAATTGTAACAGTGAAGTAACAAAGTAAAATGAATAAGTTGCACACTTGCAGTTCATAGTCCATGCCTTAGGAAGAGACATTGATGCACTTGAGAACAAAAACCGGGAACTATAATCAAAGCAAGAACGAAGTGAAGAGACACAAGGCAACAGAAATAAATCATCTAAGAAGAAGGAAGTGATGCACAAAGGTAGGACTTTAGCTGAAAAAAGGCCAACAAAATTCGCAAAAGCAGGTACATTTTTGGATAAAAACAGGTATATGTTTTGCAATCAAGTATGTAAGAACTGTGCAAATGATCAAGAACTTTCAAAAATAAATGATTTGAAATGAGCAAGCATTCTGGAAAAAAAGATAATCAGGGATCATCAAACTGCAAATCTATATAAAAATCATTATAAACAAGGCCCTAAGCTAAGTGACATCACTTACAGACCTTATTTAAAATAAATAAAACAAACTGACCCTGGCTAAAAAGCTTGCTTGTAAACATTGCAAAGAAGGTGCTCCCAGCAAATGTGAAGCTGTACAGGAACTTAACACAAGATGCAGTAGGGGACACAGAATAAGTAAATGAATCCTTCCTAACCTGTGAGTGATATGAAAAACAAAATCAAGAAAAATGAGACTTATGCATTAGACCTGCTTGGTGCCAAGCAACATAGGTGGGATGCCTTCCACTGGAATGTTGTCATCCCCAAGGAGATAATAAAAGCTGTGTCAAAGTTCTCTAACTTCAGAAGTACAAACTCTTATTGGTTCTCAGTTTATTTAACTAAAACAGAAAAAACAATACACCTTATCTATCAACCTCATTCTTTAATTTTTAATAGGCCTATATATTTAGAATCTGATCCACATAAAACTGCTAAAGCGATGACAATCTTTAAAAAAAGTACATAAGCTTCTGGCCCAAAACTATCACTCATGTACAATTTGCTAAGTAGCTATTTTGAAAAGCATAATTTCCTCTCCAACAGTCAGTTTGGATTCCAAGATGGGGAAAATATGAGGTCTGTTCAAAAAATTCCAGAACATTCGTAATTTCGCACCAATGGTGTGTTGGAGCAAAATGTGGCTAGCATCCCTGCACATGCCTGTGTTTAATGTGTAACTGCCAGGAAGTTCCATCATTGTATGCTTGTTACTTATTGTTTCGTGCTGTATTGAATAGAGCACTGTGTAACACAATCTGTGAATTCTGAGATGGTAGATATAGAGGAACAATGTGTCTGCATTAAATTTTGCGTGAAACTCAAGAAAAATCTTAACAGACACACACCAAATGATGCAGGAAGCCTACAGTGATGAGTGCTTAAGCCATACCTGGTGTTATGAATAGTTCACACCGTTAAAAATGGCCGGACGGAAGTTAAAGATGACGCTCGTTCAGGAATGCCGTTCGACATCTACTGACAACGCTCATGCCAGGAACCTCAACAAAATGGTGCTTGCCAATTGAAGACTGACTGTTCAAGACATTTCAGTTATCATGTCATGATCCTGACACAGCATCTTGGAATCCATCATGTTACCACCAAGTTCGTCCCATGGCTCACGAGTCTAGTCCACAAAGACCTTCGCCTTGAATTTTGTGAAGAGCTTTTGGACTGTTCAAATGGGAACAAGCTGTTCCTTCAGAGAATTGTAACTGGTGATGAGATGTGGGTCTACAGTTATGACATTGAGACCAAGGTTCAATCTTCACAATGCTTTTTAAATGATTGTCCAAGACCAAAAAAGGGTCGTTAGGTCAGCCATGCTAATAGTTTTCATTGACTTTGAAGGATTAGTCCACCATGAATTTGTTACACAGATACCAAAACAGTTAATCGATTGTACTATCAGGACGTGTTGCGAAGCATGCGAGAAAATGTGAAAAGGAAACAGCTTGAAATGTGGTGCATTACAATAATACATCCCTGTTGATGCATGACTATTACACAAAGAAACAAAATCACTGTGCTGTGTCATCCTCTGTGCTCTCCAAACCTGGCCCCAGACTCTTTTTTTTAATTCCAATATTGAAAACCCCATTGAAAGAACAAAGATTTGCAACGACAGACAAGATACAAGAAAATTCGTGTGATCCAGCAAGAGGCGGAAATGGTGTTGGAAGCAGGGAGATTATTTTGAAGGAAACCATGCACAATAAGCAAATGGTAACCATAGAAAAACTTTGTGGCCAAAGTTCCAAAATTTGTTGAACAGACCTTGTACTACCACTGCTGTCAC
Organism: Schistocerca piceifrons; assembly: GCF_021461385.2. Lineage (NCBI taxonomy): Eukaryota > Metazoa > Arthropoda > Insecta > Orthoptera > Acrididae > Schistocerca > Schistocerca piceifrons. The sequence goes on along the minus strand of NC_060142.1, from coordinate 279,113,857 downwards.
TGAAGTAGTTAACTGTATGCTAAATGCATATGAAAATAAGGATCTAAGCTCTGTTGTACTATGTGATCTCAGCAGTCTTTGACTGTATACTCCTTAACACTCTACTAGCAAAACAGGAATTTTACAGCATATACAACATAGCTTAAGTACTATTTAAGTAACAAGAGACAGTTCTTCTCAGTTAAAAACAGATGCTCTGCACTGAAGGGGGCTTGGACTCAGTGCCATAGGCTCAGTCCTTGGTCCATTTCTGTTCGTCATTACTACTAATAATTTATCTTATCCTGTAGGAACTAATTCAGTAGCATGTTATGAAGATGACAGGGCATTGCTGAATATGCAGCACATACACCACAGAATTGCAATAGGCAATATGAAAAAAATTAGAATTAGAAGTGAAGTGGGTTTCATCTAATGAACTCGTTGTGGTAATCCTGCTAAAACACAAGAACTAATTCTGGGATTTTAGTCATGTCTGCAAGCATGGAAACTGAAAAACACAGCCACTAATGAGCATATTAAGGAGGCATCTATTGGCCTATTTCAGTCACACATTCCCTACAGCATACTGACATGGAGACATGTTAGTGAAATTCTGAAAATTAAAAAAAAGTTATCACAATAATGAGCAAAGTGAAACCTAACAAGCACGAGCAATCCCTCTTTATCAACCTCAAGATACTGACTGCTGTAAACCCATATATCTATGTGGCACTGCTTTATGTCACAAGCAAGTTACATGTGTTCAGTACTAAAGAGAATATACTACAGACAACTTCAATATATTGAGAAACTGACTGACAAAGACCACATACACAAATACAGTAACATGTTTAAATCCTTTTAATAAGCTTCCAATACATGTTTGGTCCTTGCCCTGTGATATTCTCAAAATTAAGATTTATGATTGATTACTAAAACACCTGTTTTACAAGATAGCAGGACTATTTGAAATAAACTTTACTGGCACTAATTTTTATAATCTTTCTAAGAGAAGTAGAATTAAATTGTAAGAACTTCTCCTTAACAGTTCTTTATTAATTGCATATTTAATATACAGACCTATTCTGCTGAAAGAATAAAAAATTGTATTCAACAGAGTTTAGCTGGGTTTAATACTATTTCTTTGATGAGAAATAATAGTCACATGCAATACATAAAAACAATAATTTTAGTAAGAATTTCCAACATATGTTCACGTGCTTTGCAAAAATGCTGGATGAGGAGTACTTTGGGCAGCTGTACAAAACTGAAGAGAAAAATAATAAAATTATATAACCATCAAAATTACCAAATAATTTAACTATGGAGCTGTATTTGGTATAATGCTGATGTTCTGGCATAGCTGAGAGGCTATTTTCAGCCATTATTGTTGTCAGCAAATGAGTAGCAGAGTTTCGTAATAAAAATTTGTGAACAGACATTTGAGCTGGGTTTTTGAAATATTACTCTAGAAAGGTATGCCAGATCACACACCATACTTTTATATGATCTGGGAAGACATGACGCATATGCAACCTGCAATCTGGAGTAGCCTGAAAAATGCAACTCAACAAGCTGGTACTGTAATTGAGGCAGTGGACTCTTATATGTTACGACCAGTATTCACAGACCACAGCTGATTATCTCCTCCATCCATGTGCAACTGAGGTATTACTAGGTACTGGAAAGTTTCAGTTTTACAAATCTGTGATTACACATGATTACACCAGCAATTGGCTACAAAATGGAGTACTTGTAGTTTAACTGTGTGACTTATTTTAATCAATCATCAATTAAACTTACATACAACGTGTTTTTGAAGACGGTAATTATAAGAATCTCTCCAGGAAACACCACCTTATCGTAACACTGACTGTGCGGGCAGTGAGGTTTGCATATTCTTGTGAAGCTGAGGGCTATACCAGCTGTAGTACAGTTGCTGGCAGGGTCTCACTTGTCAGAACATCTCAATGGATGAACAAGGCCTCATTTCTTCCCACATTCAGTCCCACTGTTCTTCCCCAGTTCCCTGGGTATGCAACCCAAGGTATGATTAATCCCTGCAGAGAGGTACATGGCACATGGGAAGGTGCGTCTTGAACAGAGCCTCAGGGACACCAGGTGACCTTCCTGAGTGATTAAAATCACACCGTGAGTGGCTTCAATGGTGTTGGCCTGATATATCACCAGTTCTCGTGGGACCAAACTGGAAAACACAGAAAACAATACAAAAACTGAAGGATCTGATGAAGCCTCAAATACGTAAGCATCAGAGTTGGAACTGGTGGAAGCCATTTTTGCAACTGGATCAGGCGATAGACCAGTTCGAGAAGTGGAAAACATCACTGAGAAGTTGAAGCAGGCCAAGTACAAATTCTTGTTTGGGGCTCAGAGGAAAGAACCTACCAGCAAAAAGGAAGGATTGAATGGCTTCCTATATATAAATGGAGGGAATGAAAAGATCACAAACCTAAGACCTTGTGAAGTCCTCTGACTTTGTAGAGCAGTTTATTTTTTCTAGCTTTTACTTTGTTGTGATGCTGCAGCTAGCAGAAGTAATTCACTTCCTTAAGCAGCACCAGAAGACACAACAGTACTGAGTGAGACACTGGTTCCTATGCAGGCATTGGTAATGGATGGACCACATGGAGTAGTAGTAAATCATTAGAGTGAGAAGAAGTAGGAGGCATGAGAATGAATCTTGCTTGGTGATCAGTACATGGGGGAACCACATACATTCATGCACAGAACTCATAATTATCTTCATTAAATATTAGTTGTGAAAGCCCATGCTTTTGCCACAGCAAATATTAGGAGGAGCCTACATGTCATCAGAGCTTTAATATGACAATATCACTATGCAGCAAACCAGTTAACAAATGAACATTGTTAAGCTACTGATGATATACAAATAGCTATCAAGTTTCAAGGAGTATACAAGAGATTTTGGCTGCACACCAATCCCACCAGTTGGTGATAGGAAAGAGTCCGAGTCTGTCTTTCTGAAATAGTCAGTTTCATCATGCTCTCAAAGTTCATTAACTTTTTGAGATGAATGATTTCAGACTATTTAACTGAAACTGTTTTACTGTGTTTGTTTGCTAATAAGTGCTCCATTAAGGCATCCTGGGACTTATTTCCAGTGGATTAGCTACCTGTACTTCCACTTATAATCACAGACTGCCCGATTGCAGCTTCTAAGGAATATAACGTACTACAGGAGTCGCTCTGAGGGACAATATGAATGACAGATTCACTGAAAACAGGTAGGAGGAAATCCTACTGCTCATTCATTATGATAATCCAGAAAACTGTTAACTTGCACAGTCTTGAGTGGAAAGGCATTGCCAGTTATACTGTACGTTACTTATACCACTTTCTATAGACTCATGGTCAAACTGAAAAGCTTTACAGAGTTTTAATACAATGAGAGGATTTTGCAACCAGAAAAAAAAAAAAACCATGTCAAAGCGAAGGGGATATATAGAAGGTTTCCAATTCAAAGACAGGGAACAAGACAACAGGGGGAGTGTCTAGATCTCCCTCTTTGCAGGACAATCAGATCTTGTAAAAGCCAAGGCAAGAAACAGAGAAACAGACCTGTAGTACTGCAGTCTAGTTATTTAAGATTGTTGTTATCCAAGAGGAATATCCACTGATCGACATCACCTTGCAGCAGCAGAAGGAGCTAGTTCAGCTGCCTTTCTTGGAAAGAGGGGGGCACAAGTCTAGGTCCTAAATTCAAGAGGGCCTATCTGGACAAAGGTACTCTATCTTTGTTTGTGAGAGGATGGAAACAGATGGAGCCTAGATATCCCCTTTGGAGGAACTGCTGGTCAAGACAGCAGCTGAACTCTTCAAGAATGCAAAGATATCAATTTGGCTGCCAAACGTCCTTAAGGCTGTTCCTCCAAAGATCTTACAGAACCAAATGCACTTGAGAGTAATCAACCACAAGGTTATATCAGATGGTCAATCTCTTGTGGTGGAAGTCAGTAAGGAATCACAAGGACAATGTCACAGTAGCACCTGAAACTGCATTTAGGGTTCACACAGGTTACTATCAGAGTAATGAAGGACTTCGGAAGAGACCATGGAAGCAAGTTGGCAACACATTATGGGGCAACTGCAGCCTTGATTCATCTTCTGGCAAGACAAAGTGGATATGGTCTCGATTCAGGAACTGTATTTATATAAAGGGGGCTGGATCAGGCCTTGGAGGAACTGGAGGTAAATTGACTTAATATATAATAGAAGGAAACATTCCACATGGGAAAAATATATCTAAAAACAAAGATGATGTAACTTACCAAACGAAAGCATTGGTATGTTGATAGACACACAAACACAAACACACACACTAAATTCAAGCTTTCGCAACCCACGGTTGCTTCATCAGGAAAGAGGGACGGAGAGGGAAAAACAAAAGGATGTGGGTTTTAAGGGAGAGGGTAAGGAGTCATTCCAATCCCAGGAGCGGAAAGACTTACCTTAGGGGGAAAAAAGGACAGGTATACACTCGCGCACACACACATATCCATCCACACATATACAGACACAAGCAGACATATCACGTCCCTTAATCCTTCTTGAAAAACCTTAATCCTACTCCCAACATCACCACAGCTGAAGCCCAGGCTATCCGTGATCTGAAGGCTGACTGATCCATCGTCATTCTTCCGGCGGACAAGGGTTCCACGACCAGGGTACTTGCTCATCGGGAGTATGTGGCTGAGGGACTGCATCAGCTTTCAGACAACACTACATACAAAGTTTGCCAAGGTAATCCCATTCCTGATGTCCAGGAGGAGCTTCAAGGAATCCTCAGAACCTTAAGCCCCCTGCAAAACCTTTCACCTGACTCCATCAACCTCCTGACCCCACTGACACCCCGCACCCCTACCTTCTACCTACTTCCTAAAATTCACAAACCCAATCATCCTGCCCACCCCATTGTAGCTGGTTACCAAGCCCCCACAGAACGTATCTCTGCCTACATAGATCAACACCTTCAACACATTACATGCATTCTCCCATCCTTCATCAAAGACACCAACCACTTTCTCGAACGCCTGGAATCCTTACCCAATCTGTTACCCCCAGAAACCATCCTTGAAACCATTGATGCCACTTCCTTATACACAAATATTTCACACATCCAGGGCCTCGCTGCAATGGAGCACTTCCTTTCACGCCGATCACCTGCCACCCTACCTAAAACCTCTTTCCTCATTACCTTAGCCAGCTTCATCCTGACTCACAACTTCTTCACTTTCGAACGCCAGACATACCAACAATTAAAGGGAACAGCCATGGGTACCAGGATGGCCCCCTCGTACGCCAACCTATTTATGGGTCGCTTAGAGGAAGCCTTCTTGATTTCCCAGGCCTGCCAACCCAAAGTTTGGTACAGATTTATTGATGACATCTTCATGATCTGGACTCACAGTGAAGAAGAACTCCAGAATTTCCTCTCCAACCTCAACTCCTTTGGTTCCATCAGATTCACCTGGTCCTACTCCAAATCCCATGCCACTTTCCTTGACATTGACCTCCATCTGACCGATGGCCAGCTTCACACATCCGTCCACATCAAACCCATCAACAAGCAACAGTACCTCCATTATGACAGCTGCCACCCATTCCATATCAAACGGTCCCTTCCCTACAGCCTACGTGGCAAATGAATCTGCTCCAGTCCTGAATCCCTGAACCATTACACCAACAACCTGAAAACAGCTTTCGCATCCTGCAACTACCCTCCCAACCTGGCACAGAAGCAAATAACCAGAGCCACTTCCTCATCCCCTAAAACCCAGAACCTCCCACAGAAGAACCCCAAAAGTGCCCCACTTGTGACAGGACACTTTCGGGGACTGGATCAGACTCTGAATGTGGTTCTCCAGCAGGGATATGACTTCCTCAAATCCTGCCCTGAAATGAGATCCATCCCTCATGAAATCCTCCCTACTCCACCAGAGTGTCTCTCCGCCGTCCACCTAACCTTCGTAACCTCTTGGTTCTCCCTATGAAATTGCCAAACCACCTCCCCTACCCTCTGGCTCCTACCCTTGTAACGGCCCCCGGTGTAAAACCTGCCCTATGCACCCTCCCACCACCACCTACTCCAGTCCTGTAACCCGGAAGGTGTACACAATCAAAGGCAGAGCCACACCAACTGACCTGCCTACACTGCGAAGCTTTCTATGTGGGAATGACCAGCAACAAACTGTCCATTCGCATGAACGGACACAGGCAGATAGTGTTTGTTGGTAATGAGGATCACCCTGTGGCTAAACATGCCTTGGTGCACGGCCAGCACATCTTGGCACAGTGTTACACCGTCCGGGTTATCTGGATACTTCCCACTAACACCAACCTATCAGAACTCCGGAGATGGGAACTTGCCATTCAACATATCCTCTCTTCCCGTTACCCACCATGCCTCAATTTCTGCTAATTTCGAGTTGCCGCTGCTCATACCTCACCTGTCATTCAACAACATCTTTGCCTCTGTACTTCCGCCTCAACTGACATCTCTGCCCAAACTCTTTGCCTTTACATATGTCTGCTTGTGTCTGTATATGTGCGGATGGATATATGTGTGTGTGTGTGTGTGTGTGTGTGTGTGTGTGTGTGTGTGTGCGCGCGCGCGAGCGCGCGAGAGTGTATACCTGTCCCTTTCTCCCCCTAAGGTAAGTCTTTCCGCTCCCAGGATTAGAATGACTCCTTACCCCTCTCCCTTAAAACCCACATCCTTTCGTCTTTCCCTCTCCTTCCCTCTTTCCTGATGAAGCAACTGTTGTTTGCGAAAGCTTGAATTGTGTGTGTGTGTGTGTGTGTGTTTGTTAGTGTCCCTATCAACATACCAACGCTTTCCAAACGAAAGCGTTGGTATGTTGATAGACACACAAACAAACACACACACAAAATTCAAGCTTTCGCAACCCATAGTTGCTTTATCAGGAAAGAAGGAAGGAGAGGGAAAGACGAAAGGATGTGGGTTTTAAGGGAGACAGCACTCCACCTTTGAAGGAAGTGAAGAGACAATAGACAGCTACTCACAGGTGAATGAACAACTGTTGGTTGTGGTGCCAATACCCACAACCTGGAGTGGGGAAGCAGTGGCACTAACAGCAGAGGTGAGTACATACTTGAATGCCAATTGAAGAGCAATACAGATTTTGAATAGGGGTAGGGAACATACCTTCAGGAACAGAAAATGAGAAGAAGTTCTTGACACAACTTTTGGGTCCATCTTAATAGGTAGTTGCACCAAATAAAGGGATGTTGTGACAGTGCCATCTTTAACTGACCACATGTAAAGTTGAAATGGATGTTCAACAGACCATGGCGTATAGGAATCCTAGGAAAACAGACTGGGTCCCATATAGGAGGGACCTAAACATGAGCGTATCTGAAGTGAAAACTTTGACAAGATATCCAGTAGATGTAGAGGATATAGCAGATGAAGTGACATCTGCCATTATGATCTCATACTTAGAAAACTGCCTGATCCCCAAGAAGTGCACAACAGGAATGTACCATGATAGAACAATAATCTGAAATTGCAAAGGAAGTAGGTAAGGAGACAACTCTTCAATAAGAAAAGGACAATGGACAAAATATCAGGAAATGCTTGGCAAATACAACCTTATTATTAAGCAGGAGAAATTTTCATCCGAGAAGGTATTCTGCTACTACGGCCAGACTTCATAAAATCCTCACAAGAACACCGACAAATACAGAAGGCACTCTACTAAGCAAGAAAGGAAGGTGCATGGTACATATACAACAGCACATGAGATGCTGGATGTGCTCCTCAAGACTCACTTCCCTCAATGCACTCTGGTAGATAACATAGACCAAGATTCAGTCCCTTGAGGTACTTGTTTACAGGAAACCAAAACAACAAATGAGAATCTACCACAGAATGTGCTGATTTCAAATAAATCCTGTGGACATTGGAAACATTTCAACCATTCAAGTCACTTAGTACAGACAGAATCTTTCTGGCTCTGCTGCAACAAGGAGACAGATTAATCCCATGCAGACTGTTCAAAGTCAACCTAACAGCTGGAGCCATTCCTAGTGCTTGGAGGGCTGTGGAGGTTGTTTTCATTTATAAGCCTGGAAGAGATGATCAAGACTGTGGATATGAGACCAAACAGTCTGTCCTCTTTTCTCTTTAAGACATTAGAACAATTGATTAATGTGCACATTATGGAAAAGAAGGTTAACTGAGGTTTCTTTACAGGAAAACCAACACAGTTATCAACCAGGCAAATCATGTGAAACAGTACTTCACTTGTTGGGAAGATGGAAAAAGTTCTACATCATCAGGAAATTGCTCTCTGCCTCTTCCTGAATGTTGAGGGGGCTTTCAGCAATATGACCTTCAAATCCACGATTAGAGCTGCAGAACATGGCATGGATTAACACCATGCTGAGCAGACGAAAGGTAGAAGCCACCAAAATGAAAGAGAAAATGGTGATCATCACTACTGAAGGATGTCCGCAAGGAGAGGTTTTGATCCCACCATTGTGGAACCTAGTGGTGAATGAACTCATCGAATAGTTAAATACTAGAGGCTACTTTTGCCAAGGATATCAGATGATTTACTCTCAGTAATACTCAGCAAATTTGCAAGTAGTCAGAACAATGGCACAATGCCCTCTGAACATTATAAAACTGGTGCAGGAAATAGGATCTAAGGGACAGTTCCAGGAAAACTGTTTTACTACTGTTGACGAGGAAGAATATCCAGGACATATACTGGAATCTTATGTTCTTCGATGAAATTCTACCAGCAGAAAGGGTAGTGAAGTACCTAGGAGTAATCCTGTATGTGAAACTATCATGGACCCCTCATATGGAGAACATATGCTCCAAGGCGAAAGGTGCTCTTATGTGCACTAGAAGGCCTTGTGGTCAAAACTATAATCTAAGACTCAGGAGTATGTACTGTAATAAGACCTGTGGTAATTTATGGGGCTATAGTGTGGTGGAATAAAGTAGAACAAAAAGTGGCTGCTCAGAGGCTCGGGAAGGTGCAGAGACTGCCCTGCTTAGCCATAGCAGGCGAAATTAACAGCACACAATCTGCTGGGATGGAGATCATGCTTGACATCCCCCATTATAGCTTTGGCTTACAATGGAGGCAGCAGTAAAGGTATACAGGTCAAAAACAGGAAATAACTGGGAATCTTTGGGATAGCCAGAACTCCACACCAATATAATTAATGTGGTAAATATAGGAATGGTCAGGTATATACTGGCTGATCATACAATAACTTCCAGCTGCTTCAATAAACCTTTCAAGGTAACAATTGGAAGTAGGGAGTAGTGAAAAAATTAACCATGATTCTGTTCAGGAGACAGTCTGGTTTACTGATGGGTCAAAATCAGATGAAGGTGGGGAAGGGGTACATGGGGTATGGCTTTCACAAGACACAGCAATCTCTCTTGGCAAGCTGGCCATGGCAGTCCAAATGGAGATATTTGCTATCACAGTGTGCACAGAGGAGAATCTGTGTAGGTGCTGGAAGTATTGTGGCATCTACATTCATTCAGGCAGCCAAGCAGCTCTGAAATCTCCATGAACCCATGCAATGAGATCGAAGATCGCTGCAAAATGCGATGAGGCCCTTGTGAGGATAGGGGAAAGTAACAGGGTAAACCTGCAGTGGATCCCAAGTCACTCAGAAATTAGTGGCAATGAAAAAGCTGATGGGCCGGACAGGACAGGAGTAATGACTCCTTTTGTTTGACTGGAACCTGTTCTAACCATCACTAAGGCGGTGGTAAAATCAAAACTCCATAGCTGGATCAGTAGGCAGCATGCAGAATATTGGACTAAGGTCCAAAAACAATGTTAGGACTGATGATTGAATATGGGAACTTTAAAAATACCTGCAGATAATGGGTATAGAGAAGGAAGTTCCTAAGTGTAAACAATGTGGTGAGGGGACCGAAACTGCATCATATTTAATCTTCCAATGCAAAGCATTTGAGGCCAAAAGACACAAAATATTCGGATCACTAATCCCTGTGTCTGATAAAGAACTAGAAAAGGGTCTCCTACCACTTTTTAAGAATAACGGCTAGCTTTGCTAGAATCATAGGGAGAAAAACTGCACAATAAACTCAGTTTTGATATGGGTGATTGCAGGCTAAGGCCACTGTTGTTTTGTCTCCCTGCGCACACCAAAAATCAAAATAATATAAATGAAAATTGAAGAATGCTAGTCCTCCTCATATAATTCTACATTTAAATCTATACTCCTGTAAGTCAACCTACGGTGGGTGGTGGAGAGAATTTCATATACCACTGTCATTTTACCCCTTTCCTGCTTCAATCACAGTGGTGCAAGGGAAGAATGACAGTTGGTTGAAGTTAAGAAGTCATAAACTGTTGGATACTTCCCTGTGGTATTCTGCAACAATACCGTAAAACATAAAAATGCTATTCAAGGATTTCTGTGGGTCATGCTTAACTCACTTAATTGTATTTTTCTTCATTGCATAAACAATGGGGGTGGGGGTGGGGGTATCAACTGATCATTTCATTTAAGCTTACCTTTCCAGAAGCTGGCATCCACAGAACAAGATCAGGGAAGCCCCGGCGACAGCTATGAAAGCTTTTCACTAGTCGTTCACATACAACTGCCAGCAGTTGTCCTCCCATGCATCTCACAAGTCCCTGTAACAGTTAATCAATGGATCAAATTACATACTGTACAGTCTTCTAGCAGAGGTTAATTGACAGTGTACTGTGAGGTAGCAATGGTACTCCTGTTAGCTATTGCAAACACACATTGTTTATATCGTCACCTCCCTAAATAGCTTACTATGCAGTTATTTTAAATGCACACAAGTCTGAACTGAAGAAAGTAAGAGGAAGTCTTACTGAGATCTGCAGCCTGAGCTTTGCAACAATATTGACAGTGATCAGGTGACAAGAAAGTTAAGTAAACTCAAGTTATATCAGCCAAAACTACAAACCGACAGGTATCTCCTACTCATTTTAAACATGCCAAAAAATGTGAGATTCTTATTTCAAGCCTTGCTCACAAAATTTTCTTAATCATGAGCCGTAGAAAAAAGAAAGAGGGAAGGAGGCATTAATCTGAGTAGATCATGTGACTCCAAGCAAGTTAGATCAGTATTCAAGAAACTGGACTCATTTAGTGAGAGTAGTTTAAATATTCATTTGGTTACCCAGATTTAGAGCTCTCTATACCAATTCAAATACATACTGGGACTGTATCTTCAACAAAGCCATGGTTGATTTTTCTATCCTAATCTTTCCAATGCTTTTAGTGTTCTACCTGTAACGACATTGCCATCAAACAGGATTTTATACTTTGGTTCCAACTCTTATGTGTTACTTCATTATTTCCTCTCTCTTTGTACGTTATGGAAATTTGAAAATTCTGAACAGGAGAGGAGAGAAAGACATTTGCCATGTTGTCTTCCATACTCTCACACTAGTAACTGCATTAAATATTGTAGTGGACTCATTAAAGCATTGCTGTGGGGAAGGCACAGGATGACAGGTCACTATTCACTGACAAATTTTTAAAATGAAGTCATTCAGCAAAGCATGTTTTTTAACGAACATGTGCAGAACCTACAGTGAAGTGTTGTTTTACCTATTAGCATTTGCTACTGGATGATTTCACTGGTAATTTATTAAATTATAAGAGAAGGTATCAACAGCACTGATAAGCAGATCATTTAGTTTCTATGAAGACATTACACTACTCTAAACCATATGCTAGTGTGGGTAAGTTCATAAATATCAAATAAATGAATGCCAGTTTCAAAATATTATTTTTCATGATAAAAAGTAGGTAACATGCCATTTTACAATACAAACCGTCAACTTATTCACACTGCAGAAATAATTCCAGCTAACAAGACACAGTTTGTCTCTATGTTCTTCATAGCGTTCCCCTACAAAACGTTGCAAATGTGGTTGATCCCATGCTCTAATGTCAGCTAACCGGCGTTCCACAAAATCCTGACGACTACTGTAGAAGTATTCAGTTCCAAGGTCGAGTGGAGCTGTCTGATATGGTGACAGGAATGCATCCGGTACTGGTGTGTCATAAAGAATGTCCCAAAATAATAGTGCAAACAGTGAAGTGACCACACTACCTTCACAATGAAGACCTGAAACAGTAAACAAATGTTAAATATAATATTTTTTATACAAAGTTTTGTTGAAGATGCACCTAAAATTAATCACAGTAAATCACTTTGGTGTAGTCCTGATAATTTGACCAAATTGACACTGAAAATCCATATACAGCAAGTTACTCTCAAGTGTGCAATAACCAGGAGTCTCGGCCAATAAAAAATCCTTCCTAATCCCTAGAAACTGAAACTTTGGCCATCCCATACAACTTTCCCTGACCTTAAAAAGGTCATTATTTTTGAAACTGTACAGTTGTATGTTACTAGAATTCTTTAACATGTGTCGGATGATGAAACTGTGTGAACTTTATCAGACCAATATTGCTTAGTATGTGTGCTGCTTCATGTGAGCAATCTCAGTTCACCGATACCACTTTGTTCAAAAGAAGTCTGAAACAAAAAATGGTTTACAGGACAATCCATCCCTATGCTACATCCACTTCCAGCCCCATGAAGCATGTTGCACAGTAGCCTAACCAGAATTGATGACAGAATGACAAGACCTGCATCTGCTGAAGCCTGCTGGCAGCAACAACTCATCAATCATGGAGTGATGAGCTGATTCCTGAAATGGAAGTCTACAGTTCTCTTTGATGTCTCAAAACCAAGTGTCTTCTTACACATCCCCCAAACAAGTATCTTCGTCTCTGTCCAATAATCAAGTGCCTTCTAAAATTTTTACATTTTCTCTCTGCCCCAGAGTTTCCCACAAAAGGACTGTGCAAAGCTTCCTCCAATAATGGGAAGAAATGGCCCATGATTAACCAATGGAATTTTAAGAGACTGCATCCACAACCCCACTGAGCAGATAATTTATTTAATCCCCCAATGAGATGCTTTTCTGCATACGAAATTTTGATAATCTGAATCTGAATCCCCCATCTAGCAGATATTTTGTTAGTCACCAATGAACTGCCTTTGCACGTTGTGAGAGAGTATCCGTTGTCCATATGGACTAGTGTGCAGATGACACCATACATCAACAAGAGAAGGAAAAAAACTTTAACAATAACTGGCACATAACTTTCACATGTGAAAGCAGCAAGACAGTTATCTTTCACCCTGTATGGATTCCTGGAGAGCCAGTCACCGAAAAACACACTTACAGACTGTTCTTTGAGCAGAAATACTGGCTCATAAATTATTATTATTATTATTATTGTTTTATATTCGTCAGATGCACAACAATGTTCCTCAAACTGTGATATTTGAAAGAGTCCCCAGCCGTAAAGGATGAGGACTGCAGTTCTAAAGACCTTGGGTCGCACGCACGGCTGTCTGGTGCCACATTGGACACTGTATTGTGGCTGGCAAGTTCTACCCACTGAACAGAGGAATGGCTGCTCGGGCAGCCATTCCTAGAATTTGACCCATCCCCCAAGGAACACTCCTGCTGCCTGCACGGCTGTCTTCACTGCCTGCTATATGGCTCACCCCCTCCTCTGTGGAGTTGTGCAACTCATTAAAGATGCAGCTAAATAGATAGATGGAAAAAGAGAAATGACATGGGTGTTACATCTACATCTGCTCTCTGCAAACCACTATAAGCTGCATGGTAGAGGGTATGTCACATTTTACCAGTTATTAGTGTTTCTTCCTGTTCCATTCACGTAAGCAGCATAGGAAGAATGATTATTTGAATGTATCTGTGTTTGCAGTAATTATTCTGATCTCCTCACAATCCCTATGTGACTGATACGTAGGGGGTTGCAGTATATTCCTAGAGTAATCATTTAAAGCTGATTCTTGAAACTTTGTTAATAAGCTTTCTCCATATATTCAATACCCCTGTTAGTCCCATCTGGTACGGGTCCAACACACTTGAGCAATATTCTAGAATGAGTCGCACAAGTGATTTGTAAGAAATCTCCTTTGCAGACTGATTGCACTTCCCCAGTATTCTACCAGTAAACAGAAGTCTACCACCTGCTTTATCACGACTGAACTTATGTGATCATTGCATTTCATATCCCTACAAAGTGTTACACCCAGATATTTGTATGAGTTGGCCAACTCCAACAGTGACCCATCGATATTATAGTCATAGGATGCTACATTTTTTTGTTTTGTGAAGTGCAAAATTTTACATTTCTGAACATTTAAAGTAAGAGCCAATCTCTGCACCAGTTTGAAATCTTATCAAGAACTGTCTGAATATTATGCAGCTTCTTGCAGATAGTACTTCATTATAGATAACTGCATCATCTGCAAAAAGGATGATTTTACTATTAATATTGTCTGCAAGGTCATTTATATACAACATTAACAGCAAGGGTCATATCACACTTCCCTGGGGCACACCCGAAGTCACTTCTATATCTGACAATGACTCTCCATCCAAGATAACATGTTGTGAACTCCCACCAAAAAGTCCTCAATCCACTCACAAATTTCACTCGATACCATATATAATTGTACTTTTGACAATAAGTGTAGGTGTGGTACCGAGTCAAATACCATTTGGAAATCGAGAAATACAGCATCTACCTGACTGCCTTGATCCAAAGCTTTCAGTATGTCATGTGAGAAAAGTGAAAGCTGGTTATCACATGACTGATGTTTTCAAAATCAATGCTGGTTGGCATTGAGGAGATCATTCTGTTCAAGATAACTCATTACAACAAATCAATGTCAAGAATATTGGATGATAGTTCTGTAGATCACTTCTATTGCCCTTCTTGTAGAGGGTGTGACCTGTGCCTTTCTCCAAGAACTGGGCATGGCTTTTTGTTTGAGGTTTCTACAATAGATTGTATTTAGAAGAGGGGCTAACTCAAGTGCAAATTCAATATAGAATTTGACATAGATTCCATAAAGCCCTGGGAGCTTTCTTCAATTTTAACTTAACAATTTCAACTGTTTCTCAACACCACTGACGCTATTACTTATTTCATTCATCTTTTCAGTGGTACGAGGTTTAAATTGGAGCAATTCTCCTGGGTCTTCCATTATAGAGGAACATTTGAAAATTGAGTTAAATATTTCAGCTTTTGCTTTGCTAACCGTTCCTGTCTCATTCACTAGATACTGGACACTATCTTTGGTGCCAGTTACAGCCTCTACAGACAACCACAATCTTTTTAGGTTCTGTGAAAGATCACTTGAGAATATTGTGCTACGGTAGTCATTGAAGGCATCATGCATTGCTCTCTTGACAGCCAAATACGTTCCATTCAGCATCTCTCCATCTATACCCCTATGCTTTGTTTTACACCTGTTATGCAGTAATCTCTGTTTCTTTAGAAGTTTTTTTACAGTGAATGTATACCATGGAGGTTCCCTCCCATTATAAACTATTCTACTGGGTACATATCTGTCCAGTGCATGGTCAACTATTCTTTTAAACTTGAGCCAGAGTTCCTCTACATGTTCCCGCCCTGCGCTGAAAGTTTCAAGTTCTTCAATGAGATATGACACTACTGATTTTTTATCTAGGTTACTGAACATATATATCAGTATGTTCACCCCTGATACTAATCTTGTCCAAACAGTCTCACATGCAGCTTCAGTTCCAACCTCAGTGGATTTGAGTTTCTTGTCTACTGTGAAAAATACACTACCTTTATTTCCCATTTGCCCATCCTTTCGATATACACGCATTTTCCTTAAAAATCTCACTGCTGTCATTTTCAGATTTCAACCAGCTTTCTGTACCTAGTATGATGTGAGTTTCATTGCTTTCTATTGATGCTTCAGACTCTGGCACTTAGTTGTGAATGCTTCAGCAGTTTACTATTAAGATTTTAATACTCTCAGCCTTGGGAGGCATTTCTTTCGATCTTACACTGATACTTCTGTGTTTCCTACAGCCATCATTATCTGGACTGGGTGTTAGCGGCCTGGTCTTCACAATCACTGATGTTACTCATGGCCTTGACAAACATATCTCTGTGAATCAGTACAATCATCATATGAATTTCTAAGTTGGTACAATAGCAGTGAAATCTGAAACATAGCAGCCCAACACTAAGATGATGTGTCTCAAACTTGACACATTCAAAATTGTGCTAATAAGAAAAGGTTTGTTTCAATTAGTACTATTACAAATGGTTAGAAACCTGTTAAAAACATTTAACAATTATTTGATTTAATTAATGTAATACTGACAATAATCAAGTTCAGTACCTGTAACTGTTGTTGCATTATTTAATGTGATGTGACAGTTGGAATTAGGCTGTGTGTAATATAGTGTTATTATGTAAAAATCAATGTATTTTATTGAATTTGGTCAATATAGTGAAAATGAATTTTACAGTCATGTTTACATGATTTCTGTTCCTACACGCATAATGGATTCAATTACGAAAACTGCCCTGCAATGAAGCAACAACGATGAGAATCTAAGGTAAGTAGTATCCTCCAGTAAATTGTTCTAAAATTGTGCAGTAATTTCAAAGGTCAGTCAAAATCAAAAGACAGGAAGAACTTACTATTTTTATGTAAATTAAAAAACTGTAAAAGATTTATTATAATCTTTCTCAGAATCTATGACTCTGAGGCAATGTGGTAATTCATATTTATTGCTCTATTTTTTAATTTTGTTTCTAACTTGTAATTGGTCTAGTGTGCTTGTTCCTTTACATGATTAAAACCTAACATTTTTCGTAAATGGTTGGTATAAAAATGGAAATGTCGTGTGGCTAAGGCCTCCCGTCGGGTAGACCGTTCGCCTGGTACAGGTTTTTCAATTTGACGCCACTTCGGCGACCTGCGCATCGATGGGGATGAAATGATGATGATTAGGACAACACAACACCCAGTCCCTGAGCGGAGAAAATCTCCGACCCAGCCGGGAATCGAACCCGGGCCCTTAGGAATGACAGTCTGTCACGCTGACCACTCAGCTACCGGGGCGGACGTAAATGGTTGGTGATAATTATAGTAAATATTTTGTACATTACCGAGGAGGAGGTTAACAAATTGTAATGCCTTGTCTGTGTCCTTTCCAGTGTAGTAGAAAAATTACATAAATATTCCACTTTCGAGGAATGGTTTTCTTCAGTGGGCATTTTGTAAATTGTTCCTTCTGTAATACAATTCTTAAGCTTTTCTACTGAAACACCTTCATTTCCACATGGCTTTCCTTTTTTCATTCCCTACATAACTTCATGTAGCTCATTTGGCATTGTTTCCTGAATTTTATTATTTTCATTTCTCACTATCTGTATTTCTGATTCCTCTCTTGAACATTTAAAGCAACCTTTGAATGCATGTACAATTTTTGATAAACCACCTTATTTTTGCATCAACTTACATGTAACCTGTCTCATGAGTTTGTTTCTGTTTTGCTTTGTGTATCTTTTTCTTCATATATGAAAGCTCTATGATCATTCTAAATCCAAAAGTGGTTTAGGACTGTCACATTCCATACATTTTCTCTCTTGTTTGATATACCATTGTTGTTGTTGTTGTGGTCTTCAGTCCTGAGACTGGTTTGATGCAGCTCTCCATGCTACTCTATCTGATATACCATATCCAATTTAATTTTTAGGTCCTTGCTAAGTTCATTTTCTATTGGTTTTCTTCTGTAACAATGTGTTTGGATATGATACGTTGTCACACAAACTGTACATATGAATCCTAAGTTTGTCATTGATTAATCATTTAATTTTTTACTTGCTTTCACTTAAAAACCCCCAATTATCATCTGATAGTGGGATTTACTGTCATTTATGAGCTTCTTAATTCTTTGTAGATGTCTTTCAGCTCATCTTCAGTATGTGGGCATGCTAGTACATAGATTTGAATCATTTCATGTAATACTTTTTGTTGATTTTTAAAATAAGTCTTGCTATACTGCCAAGAGCAGTTAATCGGAATGGACAGTGTCTTGAAAGGAGGATATAAGATGATCATCAACAAAAGCAAAACGAGGATAATGGAATGTAGTCGAATTAAGTCGGGTGATGCTGAGGGAATTAGATTAGGAAATGAGACACTTAAAGTAGTAAAGGAGTTTTGCTATTTGGGGAGCAAAATAACTGATGATGGTTCAAGTAGAGAGGATATAAAATGTAGACTGGCAATGGCAAGGAAAGCATTTCTGAAGAAGAGAAATTTGTTAACATCGAGTATAGATTTAAGTGTCAGGAAGTTGTCTCTGAAAGTATTTGTATGGAGTGTAGCCATGTATGGAAGTGAAACATGGACGATAAATAGTTTGGACAAGAAGAGAATAGAAGCTTTCGAAATGTGGTGCTACAGAAGAATGCTGAAGATTAGATGGGTAGATCACACAACTAATGAGGAGGTATTGAATAGAATTGGGGAGAAGAGGAGTTTGTGGCACAACTTGACAAGAAGGAGGGACCAGTTGGTAGGACATGTTCTGAGGCATCAAGGGATCACCAATTTAGCATTGGAGGGCAGCGTGGAGGGTAAAAATCGTAGAGGGAGACCAAGAGATGAATACACTAAGCAGATTCAGAAGGATGTAGGTTGCAGTAAGCACTGGGAGATGAAGAAGCTTGCACAGGTTAGAGTAGCATGGAGAGCTGCATCAAACCAGTCTCAGGACTGAAGACAACAACAACATACTGCCAAGATTCCTTCAATACCTATAACATTGTTTTTAATTTTCTTGTTTACTATAAAACATATATCTGAATTTCTTGCCTGCCCTGGTTACCTGAAATAAAAAAGGGTTATAATTTTCATTAACTATTGTCTTCATTTTTTGGTCATCCTTATGAAAACCATACTATATCCCATTTGCTCTTATTTAACTCCTCTTCCAATTATCTTTGGATCCTAAAGTGTCCCGATTTATTGTCCCTCTTGGTAACTTAGAGGGTAAGGGCCAGATTATGAATCCAAAGGACTGGGATGGGATCTTCATCAGTTCTTTAAATGTGACAAGGATCATTCAGAAATTAAGTTTCTCTGTTCTTTTTTTAAGTAAACATATTCAGCCATAAATATGACATATGTGCTATGATGTTACAATTGTGATGGCTGGACAAATCTCAGCTGTTGACAGTGGTGATGGAGCATTGGCTGATAATTGTGGCTCTTATTCTTTCTCTTATCTCTATGAGGTTCAGCCTGTGACAAAGTTTCTTAATGTACAAAACATAGTGCTAATTTAAATTCATTGTCAGCTGTGTTAAATTCAGAGTTAGCTGTGTCAGTTGTATGGACTGAAAGTCATGAGCAAAAAAATGGTGCACTGCTGGTGTAGGTAATTTTCTGAAGGTCATCCAAGTAGTGTCCATATTGAAGAGGGCTGCAGGTAACTACCTCTCATCACTCACAACCTTGTGGAGCTGATGTGGCAACTCCACAGTTCCAAATTTTAGCAGCTCTAGTCGATAACATTATTTAACAGTTTTTGAGTCCTATATGACTCGACATGCATTCTAGACTTTTCTAAGGGGTTGCAGACACTGACTAACTACAGAAGACGTTTTGTGGGCTGGTGAGCATCCCACTAGTATTTGTTTCCCAAAAAGCGGTTAGCTAGGTAACTTATGGACAATAAGTGTGGATTAAGGGATGATAGATAAAAATGTTCAATCCAAATGCTATATCACACATTGCACATTGTGATTACATACTGCATTTGAATGAGAACTGTATCAACAAAAATAATTCCTTCATCTTCTTAGGTACTCATATGTTGAGTAGCATATCAGGCAACAACACCTGCCAAGTTTACAGCTTCCTCCCAGTTCATGTCCAGGCATTGAAGATCCTTAGCAAAAGTTCATCTCGAGATGTTACAACGTCCTCCTCTAGGTCTGTATCCATTGACTGGTTTTCACAATAGTACTGATTTAGGGATTCCTCCACCTTTCACGCATAGAACATGCTCTGCAAGCTTCAGTCTTCTTTCGGCAATGCTTTTGGGCAGACTGTGGAGAGCACTACCTCTCAGCCCTTCAACATCTGAAAAATGGTTGCAACAGCTGATTTTCGAAATTCACTTCAAGAATCATTGGTGAAAAACAATAAGCCTGAGTGCTGATTTTACTGACTTTTCTGCTCTCACATGTGTATATGGCCGTTGGTAGGATGATATACACTATGTGATCAAAAGTATCTGGACATCTGGCTGAAAATGATTTACAAGTTCATGGGGCCCTCCATCGGTAATGCTGGAATTCAATGTGGTGTTGGCCACCCTTAGCCTTGATGACAGATTCCACTCTCACAGACATACACTCAATCAGGTGCTGGAAGGTTTCTTGGGGAATGGCAGCCCACTCTTCACAGAGTGCTGCACTCAGGAGAGTAATCAATGTCGGTCAGTGTGGCCTGGCATGAAGTCGGAATTACAAAACATCTCAAAGGTGTTCTATAGGATTTAGGTCAGAAATCTGTGCAGGCCAGTCCATTAAAGGGATGTTATCATCATGTAAGCACTCCGCCACAGGCCTTGCATCATGAACAGGTGCTCAATTGTGTTGAAAGATGTAATCACCATCCCTGAATTGCTCTTCAGCAGTGGGAAGCAAGAACGTGCTTAAAACATCAATGTAGGACTGTGATGTGATAGTGCCACGCAAAACAACAAGGGGTGCAAGCCCCCTCCATGAGAAACATGACCACACCATAACACCACCGCCTACAAATTTTACTGTTGGCACTACACACACTTTTTTAGACAACATAGTTGTATGGAGATAAGCAGTGATTAATTTACTTATAAGCAATTATTCAAAATGACAGTCACAGTCACATTATTTATTTTCCCACCAACCAGTTTCAACCCTCGCTGGAGTCGTCACCCTGCCTGTGCACGGTTGGTGTGGAGAGCTGAATTCTAGACATTGTTCTTCAAAAGCAAGCTTGTTCCCTTTATAGTTGACAGTTTGCTACTTCTTGTATCCGTTTTAGCATAATGAGTAAAAAGACTTTGTCTGGTACCAAGAGGAGCTTCGTACCTTTCCAAATAGTAAACTTTGTCAGATTTTCTTTCTTTGATAGTTTATTAATAAAGCCATGCCTCCAGTCTTCTGAAACTGCCTCATTTGCCAATAGGAACTGCATAGTTTAGTATGGTGATGAAAAAGCCCAGACCTCCATATGTCAGAATTTTGGCCGATATTTCATCTAAGCTAACGGATTTATTATTTCTAAATGTTATGATTGCTGCATGTACTCTGCTTCTGTGATATCACCTGTTCCTTCCATAAGATTTTTTGCGTTTTTGAAGTTGTAAGCATTCAGTTCTTAGGGGTGGTTTTAAGGTTTCTTTGAAGTGCTTGACCCATTGAGCTGCTTGCTAGCCTTTTGTGAACATCCCTTATGGGAACATTTTAAAAAAAAAAAAAAAAAAAAAAATTGGGCTCCTATAAGTTCTTGAACAATATGATATTTGTATAATGCCCTGGTGTCATTTCAAGAGGTAGCATTGTGCATTTGCCTACCTTTCTGTTCAAACCATTCTTCTATATTGGCTCTTCAACTGCTTTTGACACAGCAGTGTATTTTGATATTTTCGTGTAGCTACTTGAAGCTCTTCTTGATCTTAGGTTGTCCCTGCTGTTTCTTTACCATTATGCTTTCATGTATCAGATGCCAATCTAGAATCCGTAGCTCTTCCTGTATACCTGCTGTTGTCCAATCATGCCTTCAGCACATGTACTTACAATTTCCTTGAATTTAAATCGTTGTGTTTCAACACTGTCAGGAAGATTTTGAAATGTCTAGAATCTATTTTTAAGGGTGATTACAAATGAATTTTCTATTTTGTTGTCTTTTAGCTTTGTCGCATTAAACTGCCACTTAGGTTGTCAGTGTTGCTGCACATTGAACTTGAAAGTCAAGTCTGTTCAGACCAAGATGTGGCCTGATCCAGTATCTGCAGCACAATGGGTTCACATATCTCACAAAGGTGGCCATCAATTATTTATACAGACATAATCAATACCATAAAAAACAAATTATGTACCAGTAACAATATACTACAGTGAGTAAAGAATTAACATAAAAAAGCTTTAATTTATACCTTCTGTATATCCTTCTGTTCGGTAGTGGGCAATGGCAATTTCTTCCACAGAGGAAAAATGTTTTTCATTGGTTGTATGGTCATCTCGTATGTAAATTCCCTTATAACCACGTTGGCTGCACAGATAAAACCAAGAAGTTTCATAAAGATTATTATTTACAGATATGTGTTAGAATTATGTCTGTCATATCCTCGGCTAATTCTAAAAGATGAATTTTTGAAAATGAAGAGTGAAGCAAGGCTTTTTATAAAGTTCAAATGAAAAGTAAGTTTCCTTGTGCAATTCAATCTTGTTCAACTGATTTGACACTCAATAATTTCCTTAGCTAGTTTATGGAAATTTTTTTAGATTACATTTTAGTGAAATAAAATCAATCCTATTAATTAATTTATAAATAAATGTTGTTTGAATGTTCCCAAAATCACTTTTACTCAGTCATAAAGAGTTCACTTGATTGTGAATGAAGCTGAGGTATTATAATTTGTATGCAATGTGTTTTAGACCTCTATATACACCGCAAAATAGCTTAGAAAGATTTTATTGTACGTTTCTGTGTCTATAATAGCAATATAAAAGCTTGTACAAATGTCTGCTTGTCTGTACATTTCCCATATACTCCTTGGTCCCCATATTCTCTACTCCTTGCTTTAATTCCATCGCTAAATGAACGTGGGTTTAGAGACAATACCTCAGATACTCACCGAGATATTGTTAGTTTTGATTCATTAAGAAGTACAAAAGCTCATTGGACAAAATATCTGTCTCAGTGTGCAACATTTCCACAAGACTTGGTAATGACTGCAAGTTGCTGTTTTGTTGGTTGAATATAGTTCTGGATGGGCGAGGCATCAGTGTTCCTTCAATTGTGGCACAGAAAATATTGCATCTCAGTCAGAATATACAGGTGTCACTTCCAACTTCTGTTCAATGTTTCTAGATCTCCCAATATTTTTAAAGGCGTACTAATTGAGAGCTGCGTCAAACCAGTCTTTGGCCTGAAGACCACAACAACAATCCTAGGATTTTGAAGGCCACATCAGATGAATGATCTCTACTAAATGAGCTTCATGCCAGTCAGCACTGCAAAATAAGGCATTTAATGTTAGAGTACTGATAGAAATGGCTGGTAAATAGCAAAATGTGGTTCGCCATCATCTTCATGTAGCTATACTGATTAAAAGTTTTGTCTCACCTCAAAAAACCCATTTCCACATAAGTACCTAAGCTGTTCCCAGGACATCCTACATCATCTCTCAATTTGCACTGTCCTTGGCAAACAATCATCTTGGAACATTTACGGTGGACTCCAATGAATGAAAGAGGATACTATTTACAAAATGCAGACTCCTTCACAGGCAACTATTTCATCATCCCACCCCCACCCCCACCCCCCTCCCCAACTTTGAGGGCAACAGTCAGCAACTGTCTATTGTAAGCAAACCTGCTCCAAACACCCATACAATGTAGCACTTCCTGTCTCATAGCAAAGTCATTTTTAATCATAAGCTAGCAAACATGTCCATGGACCAGTTCATTGTGATTATGATGTTGTGGTAGTCATTGATCTTATGACAAATTCGATTCAGCTCTCACATTAATCTATCTTGCACAAGCATTTTCATATACGTGTAACTACCGCATAGTACATCCATTTGAACCTGCACGCTATATTCAAGCCTTGGTTTCTCTCTACAGATTTTCCCTCTATGACAAAATTAATTTTCTTGGTGTTGCACGAAGTGTCGTATCAACCAATCTCTTCTTTGTGTCAAACTGTGCGAGAAATCTCTTTCCCCCCAATTCACTTTGGCACATCTTCATTAGTTACTATATCTACCCATTTAATCTTCAGCATTCTTCTGTAATATCACTTTTTAAAAGCTTGCACTCTCCTCTTATCTGCACTGTTTATCAACCACATTTCGTGTGTGTGTTGGGGCTTATGGGGCTCAGCACAGAGGTTATCAGTGCCCTCAATTACATTTCATTTCCATGTAATGTTATACTCCAACAAATAGTTTCAGTTAAGGCTTCATAACACTTCAGTGACAACATATCTCTCCGTTTCAGGAAAGCTTTTCTTGATACATCCAGTCTACATTTTACATCCTCTTAATTTTCATTATCAATAGTTATTTTGATGCCTCTTACCGTTGACATACAGATAAGAGTATTTTGTTCACAACTAATACTGCTACTGCCAGTAAACACATAGAACAGTTTTTGACAATCCATTCACAAAATACACTAATTACTTTCAGAAGAGCCTTCATTATTTCAAAAACTACCATCCTGTTTTGTCACTGTCCCACTGCCCTTGAGTCCCAGATTACAGATAGCAAACAAGGCAAGTGTTGGACAAATAAATATGGACAAACTGAACTCTAGTCTGTAATTCACACACATATGTCCACTGTTGTGCCATTTCGCATACCACCTGTAGGTACCATAAGTTTCTACTTGCTTTAATAAGCCAGATGACTATTTGTTTGCTGGAGAACATGCAGCCTTGTTTGAAGTGATGCATATGCAAACTGGAAAGGACTAGATTCATTCACCTTCCCTCAGTCATCACTTCCATTTGCTGATAGAAGTCGCTGTTTGATAATGAAAATTCAGTTTAATTAATTTTGACATAATTTTGATTGGAACCAAACAACTGATGTCGAAATGTCGATAAAACAGAAGCGCTTATTTCTTATCCACAAGCTACTGGTGTTTTGACCATAATGAGACCTCTTCTTATAAATCTTAAAGGGTCTATAAGCAAAATAACAATATAAAAGACATAACAAAATTACAAAATGTCAAATATCTACGTTGCTAAAATTAAAGAATCTTACTACCAGCCTAACACGGCCACTGAGTGTGATATCACTATGCTCATGTCGTATAATTCCAATACTATTTTGCAAGTGATCACACCAGCAGACCTGCAGCCTCTGTTTTGTAGATGTTCATTAGTAGTTCATCTCAATTAAAATGCAGAACTTCAGAGCCAACTGATCTGCAGATTATCCTCAAAACAGTATTTACATACAGCACATGACCATGCAGGTTCCATAAAGTAGTGTGGGGATGAATCTGAAGTATATCTTCAGCAGTGTAGATGTGAAAATATATATTGTAGCACATTGTACTGTGGCTTGTAGAACACAAATGTGAATGTTCTTATGAGCACTTTGACTTTAGCTATTGTGTCAGTTTTTTGAGGCCAAGTACACAAAATATGGCCACAATATTCAAACAACGAAAAAGAGTGACAAGAATAATAACTAAAAACAATAATTAGGCTCACTGTAAAATCTGTTTAAGAGCTGGCGATTCTAATATCACTGTTTCAGCACATCTATCAATTCATTATGAGCATTAATAATTATTACAGTAACAGCTCTATTGATGATCATGAAACAAATGTTAGACTAAACTTGCACATACTGAAGAAAAAGTTTAAAAAAATCTAAAACATATATCCTAGCATAGAATCAATTTATACAATAAATTTTCTCTGGAAATAAAAGAGATAACTAAAATAAACACATGGCAGTTGTGGCATCTTTCTGAGAAAGGCCACTTCCCCAACCATGGTCATTACAGAAGGACTACAGAGACTGGTAAAAAAAAGGTTAAGATGGGTAAAAATTGAAAAATAAAACATCTCTGTCATTCCACAATATACTTATATGAATCCACGAATGTTACTGGAAATTGGTATGCCCAAGATCTGTGCTGGAAAATGCTAACCTCGTTTCACCTCTGTGGGATCAACATCTGCTTCATTATAGCAGGGGGCTGACTTGATTGACCACCCTAAAAAATGTAATGGAGAGGCAGGGGTATCATCACACTTCTTAAGTCAGCCGAAAGGGCATGTGTATAGTGGATGTAATGGCTCATGACGAGATGTGAATAAACAGTGAGACATCAGTAGCAGAATTAACTACAGCTGTAAGAAATTATCCAGCTGCTTGTAATCTTTTACTTTTTTGTTGTATTAAGATGATGTGTGCAATATCTGAAATGAATAAACAACTAACCAACTAAATCAGACTAAGAAAGTAAAAATACCCTCCCAACTGTCGAGCTTTCACAGATGTCGCAGGAATCTTCATGACGGGCTGAGGATTGAGGATGGCCAGGCGAAGACGTCTTTTGACATCTGCAGGAAGGGTGCTCGAGCGATAGTCTGCAATCATGACAGCACGCCGGACGAGAGAGAGCTGCTCAGCAGCAGTGCAGCACTCTGGTACTGGCTCACTCAGGCCACGGATCACCACCTCAGCAGCCTGTAATCAGAACACGTGATATGTTAGATAGTAGAATGTAAATCATTTTATGCTCTCACAATCACTCATGAAATTAAGGACTTCAAACGTAGATAAAGTGGAACTTTGATTTTACGTTCTCCGATTTTACATTTTTCGCCATTCTATACTATAAATTCATAGATCAATGCTGGTTTTACATTTCTTCCTAGTAAGGTTTACTTCAATTCTAAATTCTTACTCGACGTCTCGTTTGACTTCGTCCCGTTTTCATCCTATTGACAGTTGATGTGAGTGAACTAGTTATAAGTGGTACAAAAGACAAATGGTTCGCAACACAGGTGGTGGCAGAGTTATGGGGATTTTTTAAGCCAGTGAGGAGAGGAGAGACGTGAGAGAGGAAATGTTGACATAATCCATGAATGGTGTAGCCAACACAACTTGTAACATTTAGCTTTGCCTAGCTATTATGATACAACTACAGCTAGGTTGCAGCAGTAATGGAAAAACAAGACATTCGATGCAAAGCATTCCTGACCAAGCCAATATGTTAAATGCCAATTATAACTCAGTCTCACCTTTTTGCATGTATTTCTGATGAACTGTATTCAGCAACAGTATTCTCAACCTTTTAAATAATAAAACACTGAGTCTCAAAAAATATGCTCGATCATAATTGAGGAGAAATCACCCATTCCCAGCTCGTGAACTCTTACTGGCTGGTTACTTGTTAAATCACCCAATAGCCAGCACAGCCACCTCACCACACTAACACACAATAAATGAGCTCGCCTACTGGATATGTGGAGAGGGGGAGTGGCCCTTCAATGACCGGAGTGCACGGAGAAGCGACAGCATTTTGTGAAATGCTGAAAATATACTTTTCATGCAGATGATGTGCTATGA
Source organism: Schistocerca piceifrons (assembly GCF_021461385.2). Taxonomy (NCBI): domain Eukaryota; kingdom Metazoa; phylum Arthropoda; class Insecta; order Orthoptera; family Acrididae; genus Schistocerca; species Schistocerca piceifrons. The sequence goes on along the minus strand of NC_060142.1, from coordinate 279,086,549 downwards.
CAGAGATGTCGCATGAAAATAGAACAAGGGTTTTGCGATAGCACATTTTAGACTTTCGTGCTCAAATCTGACATGATACTGTTGGAATGACTACATATATACTTTACACCAAACACTGCAGATTGTGAAGACTGGCAGCAGGAGTGAAGTGAAACTGTAGCACCTGAATTTTCCTTCAAATTTACATTTTACACAGTGTATGAGAATTCACTGGGCTCACGTCTAATAAGCTTGTAACGTCAGTTGAGGAAATAAACTCATTTTTTCACACCTCTGTTTCTATCATCAAGCCTAAAATAACACTTTTCAGTGGTGATCATATGAAGTGCGCCTCATAAGAAAAGCATTAAACAATAACGGCAATGTTGACAAACTTGCAACTTCACTGAGGAGGGGAAAGGAATGTAGAAAACAGCGAATATCGAGAATCATTTCAATGTATCGTAAACCCTTTTAAAATGCAACCCACCAGTAAAAACAAATGTGAGGAAAGTAAAAGACATAATTGCCAACCCCTATTATAAAATAAAATAATAAATAATATATTGAACAATACCCATTCAGCTATGGTTACACGAGCTAGATGTTAGCATCGTCATGTTTACAGAGAGGAGGGTGGACGGAAGAGGGTAGATATCCACCTTGGCAAGTAAGTGATGAGCTAACATCTAGGCACATACGTTAGCACAGGTCAAGGATAATGCATGAGTGTAAGTCTTTCACAATGTGTACTCAGGACAGAGGAAACATATGAGCCACAGTACATGGGTAAGCTAAGCAGTCAGAAGTACGTTCTAGCTACAAAAGAGACTAAGTTACTTTGAGAATACAGGCGTGGCAAAAGTGTAGAAAGATACTTCTTGATTTAGTGGATACTGCACCTCAATATGAACTGGTTAGGTGGACCCTATCAAGGGAGGACCTATGCCATAATGGGAGTAAAAGGACTTAAGGGGACAATATTGCCATAAAAATTTAGGATTGTGCTCGAAACATTTTCCGGCATTAAGCAGTGTGTTTAATATCTCAGAACAGTAGGATGCTGTTGTTATTTGAGCGCTTACTCCAAGGTAGTAAGGCAGAAGAATTTACAGCTCCTTGACATTACATATTTGGCTAAATCAATGAACAAGGACACAAATGCCTGAGCTTCATTGTCTACATAAGGCACAGGCAACTTGAGTATTGGGCAAGGAGCAATGAAGAGTTGCAAATTCTATTTGTCATGTAACTCCTCAAGAAAATGATTCATGGTTATATTCAGTAAATAACACAAAGGGACAACAGAATCATATCTCAACAAGACACTCGACAAATTCATCTCTGAGCAAGAGCATTTAGAAGAACTGTACATGAAGTTTAGAGGGATAGTTGCTCAAGCACTGGACAGATAGCTGCCTAGTATAATAGATCACTATGGCAGGTAAATTCCACAGTATACAGTCTTTGTACAGAAATTTCTAAAGGAACAGTGACTACTGTGCGATAGGTGTAAAACAAAGCATGCAAGTATAAAGGGGGAGAGATTAAATGAAACATGTTTCGCTGTGAAAAAAGCAATGATATAGCAAAATCTTATTGAAAGACTTCTCACAAAAATCAAAGAAATTATGGTAATATGTAAATGCTGTTAGTGACATTAAAGTTAGTGTCCACACACTCATGAATGATATAGGAAACAGAAATGACAGTAGTAAACCAAAAGCCATGTTTTCAAATGTTCCTTTACTAAAAAAGATTTGGAAATACTGTCCCAGTTCATCTCTCAAATCATTTCAAAGATGGCTGAAATATTGACAATGTTGTTGAGAAACAGCTTAATCACAGAAACCAAACGAAGCCCCAGGAGCCAACGGAATACCTAGCATATTCTATAAGGAATTATCATTATATACCATAAATTTCTTAATGAAACTGCTATGCCCATTAATAAGAAGAAAGCACAGGTTATATCCAGCCTCAAGAAGGGTGGCATGAGTAATCTACAAAATTACCATCCAATATCTTTAATATCCATCTGCTGTAGAATCTTAGAAGACATCTCAGCTCAAACATAATGAGTTGTTAGAATGACCACCTACATGCCAACCTGCACGGATTCGCACAACATCAGGCATATGAAACATAAATTGTGTTTTTCTCATGTGGCATCCTGGAAGCCAATTTGGTGGATTTCTTGACTTCTAAAAAGCATTTGACTAAGTGGCGTAACACGAAAAGCATTTGACTCAGTGCTACACCAACGAAAGTATGATCATATGGGGTATCAAACACAATTTGTGACTGGATTGAGTATTCCTTGCCAAGGAAGATGCAGCATGTTACTTTGCATACAGAGTCATAGACTGATGTAGAAGTGTGTTCAGATATGATCCAGGGAAATGTGCTGAGATCCTTGCTGTACATTAATGACCAGGAACACCATTTTAAAAGTAACCTCTGGCTTTTTGCACATGATACAGTTCTCTATAATGAAATTATTTCCAGGGGGAAAAAAACTGCACAATCAATCAGTTAGACCTCGACAAGACCTTGAAATGATGCAAAGGTTGACAACTTGCTTTAAATGTACAGAAATGTAAAATTTTCCACTTTACAAAACAAAACAAAAATAGTAGCTTATGACCATGATATTACCGATTAAAAATTGGAATCGGGTAACTCATGCAAATACCTGGGTGTAACAGTTTGTAGAGTGTTGAAATGGAATAATCACATAGGTAGTCATAGCTAAAGCAGGTGTCAGACTTTGGTTCATTGGTAGGATACTGGGCAAAATGCAATCAGCCTACAAAGGTGACTGCTCACAATGCACTCATGTAACCCAACAACACACTGTTGTTTTAAACTTAAGGAAAAAAATTAATAAAAACAAAAGAGTACTGGGAGACTGGCATAATCTCTGTAGCTCCTCATATGAGTTGATACTCACTGCAGCATGGTCTCGCACATGACGATGAAGCAACAAAGCCAAAGCCACATAGCATTTTCCTCTGCGGTGAGTTCTATAAAGCTTCTGGCTCAATATAAGCTCAAGAATTTGAACTGCAGATTTATAATGTTCCTTTCCAGATTTTCTATAAACCTCAGCACCATACTGCAGGCAGGAGGCATATACAGTGCCTGGCGTAAACCTTCTCAGAAAAGATGGAAGCTGTTCAACATGTTCTCTGAAATATAAAATTTTTTCATCAACATAATACTCAAAACACTAAAATAACAACAATGAAATATTATCAACAAAAGGGAGCAAAGGATGCACTTAACTACTTAGCTTAGCCATCCCATAGTCTACACGAATTCCTCACTTAGTGTGGCCCAGTGGCTATGTGTCAGACTGGAAATTCACAGGTCCCTGGTTCAGTGCTGCACATTATAAACCTTCGGCCTCCCCCTACTCTCTGGCAGACATAATATGGACTTGGACACACAATGAAATCTGACTGACATATTGCTGTCAGCCAGGTTGGGTCTTTCCTCCCTTGCGCCACCCTACATCAGAAGGCACAAATTTGGGAGTTTTCTCCCAAATTAAATGCGCACACAAAGTTGACACTTGGCGTGTTGGCTCATGGGAACGGCTGTAAATGGGAAATGCCTTTGCAGTCGCTCCCATCAGCCACAATGTCGAGTGTCAACTTTGTTTCTGCATACAACATATGCCCCAGGATTACCAATTCCACTGTGTGATCAAATTTCCCTAAGTTTTTGTGTCAGTCTGCTGCACAGAATAACTCGTGAACAACCAGATTGTAATCTACACTTACCATGAGAATGCTAAAACTGCTGACCAAATAGTCAAGATATATCCACCGATGGGCAAACACATGTCGCTGAGCCATCAAAGCAAGTCTTGGCCCTAAAAATACAGCACTCCACATGAGTTGCAATGGTGACACTATTCCAGCAGAAACAAACATTCACCTATCAGGAAGAACATCTGTTGGTATCATAGAAAATTTTTAGCTGCACGCTACCAGTGTCAGTCATTCTGTGACAAGCAAACTGCCATGGGAAATCACTACAAATTGTGGTTAATCTCAAACTGGAGAGTCATCAACCGTTCATAACAGAGCATTATGCGTGTGTGAATTTCTAAGGGACCAAACTGCTTAGGTCATCACTCCCTAGACTTACACACTACTTAAATTAACTTATGCTAAGAACAGCACACACACACCCATGCCCGAGGGAGGATTTGAACCTCTGGCGGGAGGGGCCGCGCACTCCGTGTCATGACGCCTCAAACCGTGCAGCCATTCCATGCGGTCATAGAGCATTATAGCAAGCTACAATTCCTTATTGATAGAGGAGCTGATGTCGCCATTTAGATTTTTTCTCATCTTCATAAGTGAAATACTGATGGCAGTCATCCTCATGCTGTGAATGAATCTTCTACTATGACCTACAGCCACATCTACTTGCCTCACAAATTCAATCTTCAATGTAAATTTGTATGTAGATTCATTATCACCAACATGCTACATCTGATTGTTGGAGCAGATTTCTTATCCTTTTAAAGCCTCCTCCCAGATCTTTGCCACTGATACCTGCTTGACAGGCATCTTGTGCTGGCAAAAATGGGGACGCTCAACTACTAGGCAATAGTATGTCCCCCATAATACTTTGCTAGTCCAGGGTGCCCATTTCTGCTGTTTAGATCTGAAGAAGCTGATTTAAGACTACTGCACAATGAAGATTTATCACGAACACGACACTCTTTTTACGACTTCTTATAATTAAATGTTGCAAGTGAGACACACATCAACGAAATTTCTATTGTTCCTAGTCTCAAATACTGACTGTTTATTTCTGAGCATGTTACAATTTCCGGACGTGTAGACATATGTAATGTGCATCAAAGCACTTGCCATAGACTTTTCCTTCATTTAATATAGGTTCTCTGAATTTACCTTGTGCTTTAGTTTTTATGACAAAAGCATTGTCAAATATGGAAAACAAATGTTGAATATAGCACAAACGTAAACATTAGGTTACAGTATGGAGCAACCTGTTACCATAATCTTTATTTAGCATTCACATTCGTTGCTTTCCTATAACTCAAGTAGCTTGTCACCACAACCAAGATTTGAGGGGAGAGGAGGGCAGGACATCAAATCAAAAATGCTAGCCTCTTTGCATTTTCATGTGATGCTAACAATTTTTGCAGATTAATGGAAACATCAGCTTATAAAAACATGTTAGGCCATTAAGATTTCCTAAATGAGTCTTTTCTGTAGAATATGTATGTATGCATATGATTTGAAAATTCACTTGGAACGCTCTCACCTCTAAACGAATACCACTGCTGAAAATGTGTTAAAAGGGGTATTTGAAGCCCCCCCCCCCCCCCCTCCGGATCGAAGGGCAGTGGTCACGAGGGTGCACGACCTCGTCTAAACTGGATCCTGCATATTTAAGTTGAGTGCATTGCAATTTGCGTAGAGAAACCTCCACCATTGTGACATCTCGCGATTCTCCCGTGACTTGGGTTCGTGTTGCTGGTCATAGTGTCACCGAGATGAAAAGCAGTGAGTGGAGTACCTGGGGAAGGCGGATCTGATTAGCCTTCCTGAGTTTTTAATTACTATTTACTATTTTCAGCTTCTTACACTGTTAAGTTCAACCAGTGCTATTTTTCTGTCTTGTGGCCGCTAATGCCCCAATTACCTGCCCTGCGGGTTAGTGTATGTAATGGGACTGTACATTTCCTCGCCTTGCCGCCGCTGTCCGGTGAGGCGTGTAAGTTTGACAGCTTTTTGATAGTAGGTCGGGTGACGTTCTTCTACCTTAGTGGGAGTAATTCCTTCTTGTTCTGGGTGCTCTAGGCGCAGTATTCTGTGGGCGGAGTCCAGACTGCCATTTCCAGCTTTGGCGTAATTGTACATCTTGCATTTGTTTTGTTGGATGTTAGGTAGCCTCACTAAGATTATCATTAGTCACTCGTTAGACTGCCACTAGTCTAAGTTACCATCCTGTGATCTTTCACTCGTGAAATTGTTTTTTGTGTAACCTATTCAGAGGCTGATTCCTGGAGCATCGTCTGTCACTGGCCCTTGTGTTTTATTTTATTATTGTATTATTAAGTTAGCATTATTTGTCTCACCTGTTTGGTGATCTGTTGTTTGTGTTTTTAAAATTAACTTTTGCTATGTCATTCGCCATTTGACAGTATATTTGTTAAATTTTTTACAATTGCCATTTTGGCGTTAAAAGGCCTTCAGCCGTGATTGTGGTTACTTGCTTTAAAATTCTGGGTGCGACCTCACTGGCTCATTTTCAAAAATAATTTATTAAAATAAATGACTGAAATTGCAAAGCAAACCAACAGTAATTGATTCGGGCCCCATCCACAATTGTATCCCATCCTGTCTTCCTGAATTACCAGGTTTCAACGTTTTTCTTTTTCATGGCGCTGAATTGTGGCCACCGTGTACCCGGCATTTTTGCATACTAACAGCAGTTGTGCCTCCTGGTGCAGTAGCAAAAGCTGCAGCAGGAACAGATACAGGAACTGCTCAAATACCATGCTGGTGGTAAGCCAGGCCCCTGCTGAGAAGCCTCGTCTTCCGCCACCCCTGGGAAAATTTCCTTCACTGGCTCTTGCTGCACTCCCATGTAAGGCATATTGTCATCCAGTTGATAAGGCTGCCTTGTTATTGTGTAGTAATGCGGAAGTGTATGAATGTGTCCAAAATCTGAAGTCCACTACCAAGATTGAGAAACTAAACTTTGAGGATCTGTGTTAGTTGCTCCCGCAGTATTTTGGTCATCAAACTCATGTGGTAGTGGTGGCACGGTTACAGTTTAGCCAGCACCACGACCCCCCTATGGCAGTTGTATGTGGGGTGGTTCACTGACCTGCAAGGTGTGTCGTGCAAGTCTTGGTTTGAGTGTCCCCAATATACTACCTTGTATGTGGGCTTGCTAATTATGGATATGATTGTCTTGTTACCATCCGACCCTGAGGTCCAAACTAGGACACTAGTGTTGTCTGACTCTTCTTTAGCCAAAGTTGCTAAGATTGTAGAATCACACAAACTTACGCCAGTAGCAAAGGACCTACTGTCTGACAAACTGGACATAGGGCATCATAAACATGGGATGAGCCAAGTGGCCTCAACTTCCTCTGAGCCTCTGTGTGTTGATACAACTGACAAATCAAGTGCAGTGACATCACAGTGCTGCCCATCTTTGCCTACATCAGTCACGGTGACATAATCTCTGTTCAAGGCATTTTTTGGGTTCTAGACATCGCTCTCCTTCCACACCTGTTTCCATTCAATGGCAAGTCAGCAGTCCTATCCTCACTGTCATTTGGTGCATATTCAATGGGACTGCCCACTCGTATGCGTGCGGTACGCTGCAAGGTAGGTCATTTGGTGAGCCGTGAGATGGACATTGGAGGTCATGGTGTTTTCCTTCGAGTCAGAGGCTGCCTCCAATGCCCCTGAAGAGTCACCCTAGTGTATTCTGCTTAATTTGGTAGTAGATGGGTGTCCAGTAAGTTTCAGGTAGACATGGAAGTAACAGTCAGCCTAATTAACTTAGATGCAAGGCTCCTGGACTGCCACATGTTGCAGTGGCCACTGTTTTATAATAAATAGTGCGTTCTTTTGAGGAGCCAATTTTCCATCTCTGCACATTATAAGAATGTTACGGACAAATACAGCTAAGACTCACATCGGTTCAGGGACAGAAGCTAACACCTGTAACTATCTACATGTGAGTTCACAAAGACACCCGTCATAGCAATATGGCAACGGCCATTTAATTTTTAGTTCTGGACCTCCGTTTCTCTATAGTCTATTTTCTAGACCTCTCTGCATCCCTGTTTTTAGCTGTCTTCTCTTTCGTCAATTGGGATTGACATCTAGTCATTTTTAACTCTTCTGTTTGTATTTGTGTTTCACAGTTTTGACTTGGGTGCGTATGACACTAGTTGTTTTTGCGCCCTAAACAAAACAAGACAAAACCAAAACACAAAGACACCGGATGCACTCAACCTTCTACAGACACAGCCTGTACCTCTGAGTAAATGCCCAGTCACTGCTCATTATGGGTGTCACTTATACTTCAGCCCAAAATATTATTGACATCTGTGGTGGGGAGAGAGGGAGGGGGTTGATGTGGACAGTAAATTGTCTGTTAAATTTTACAAACAGTGTAGGTTCTTTGATTACCAGTAATGTTACTAGACTTTGACCAAATATAGATGTTTGCAATTTGTGGTTATGCAATGTATTTAACTATTGTATGCTTGATTTCGTAAATTTTACTTTCAGGTGAGTTAAAAGCAAGATACTTTCTTACTGATGAGAGAAGTTTTCCAACTGAAGCTATCCTCAATTGAAAGTTGTGATTGTAGCCACTCCTTCTCATCTAATATCCACAACACAATTTCCTTGTTGTCTAGTACCACCACATTTTTCAGTGATACTGAGTACAACAGTGATGCTGCCACGGCTATTGCAAAAGACCACAAAAGCAGGTGACCTCGGCACCAACCAACGCCATTACGTCAGATGTAGCAGTACCACTGGTTGATTACCACATTGCCAGCCACGCTAGGGCCGGCACAACAACAACAATGTCACAGCAGAAAGACAGAACTACTATGGCAGCAGTAGGCCAGTTACAACACATCAAAGCCACAGGCTTGTTATCACCAGTGTGGTTGAAAGTGGTGTTTTGGCAACAGAATTACACATTGAGCTGGTGTAAATACTTGTCATTTTAATCACAGGGATCATAGTGTGGCAGCTGCAGTCTATGAGGAAAGGTCCATGCCAGTCTACAAGATGATACAGTTCTACAAGCGGCCACCATGACGCCTGGCCTATTGTGGCCCTACTGCCAGTTCTAAGTCCAAAGCTGTCAACTTACTGCCTTCTGTCCTGTGGGCCATCTCTAGGATTACTTCAGCCACAGCCAGCCATCTGCCCTGGAGGGCAGCCATTTGTAACCAGGGGATTGCAGCAGCTCAACAACCTACACCAGTTTGGGCGTAGTGTCGTCGTATGCACCGGCTCGCGAGGGCGAACGCTACTCTGAGGACTGTCTTCTTCTACAAGCACTACAGCGAGATCTACATCTACATTTATACTCCGCAAGCCACCCAACGGTGTGTGGCAGAGGGCACTTTACGTGCCACTGTCATTACCTCCCTTTCCTGTTCCAGTCGCATATGGTTCGCAGGAAGAACGACTGCCGGAAAGCCTCCGTGTGCGCCCTCGAATCTCTCTAATTTTACATTCGTGATCTCCTCGGGAGGTATAAGTAGGGGGAAGCAATATATTCGATACCTCATCCAGAAACGCACCCTCTCGAAACCTGGACAGCAAGCTACACCGCGATGCAGATCGCCTCTCTTGCAGAGTCTGCCACTTGAGTTTGCTAAACATCTCCGTAACGCTTACCAAATAACCCTGTGACGAAACACGCCGCTCTTCTGTGGATCTTCTCTATCTCCTCCGTCAACCCGATCAGGTATGGATCCCACACTGATGAGCAATACTCAAGTATAGGTCAAACAAGTGTTTTGTAAGCCATCTCCTTTGTTGATGGACTACATTTTTTAAGGACTCTCCCAATGAATCTCAACCTGGTACCCGCCTTACCAACAATTAATTTTATATGATCATTCAATTTCAAATCGTTCCGCACGCATACTCCCAGATATTTTACAAAGTAACTGCTACCAGTGTTTGTTCCACTACCATATAATCATACAATAAAGGATCCTTCTTTCTATGTATTCGCAATACATTACATTTGTCTATGTTAAGGGTCAGTTGCCACTCCCTGCACCAAGTGCCTATCCGCTGCAGATCTTCCTGCATTTTGCTGCAATTTTCTAATGCTGCAACTTCTCTGTATACTACAGCATCATCCGCGAAAAGCCGCATGGAACTTCCGACACTATCTACTAGGTCATTTATATATATTGTGAAAAGCAATGGTCCCATAACACTCCCCTGTGGCACACCGGAGGTTACTTTAACGTCTGTAGACATCTCTCCATTGAGAACAACATGCTGTGTTCTGTTTGCTAAAAACTCTTCAATCCAGTCACACAGTTGGTCTGATATTCCGTAGGCTCTTACTTTGTTTATCAGGTGACAGTGCGGAACAGTATCGAAAGCCTTCCGGAAGTCAAAGAAAATGGCATATACCTGGGAGCCTGTATCTAATATTTTCTGGGTCTCATGAACAAATAAAGTGAGTTGGGTCTCACACGATCACTGTTTCCGGAATCCATGTTGATTCCTACAGAGTAGATTCTGGGTTTCCAGAAACGACATGATACGCGAGCAAAAAACATGTTCTAAAATTCTACAACAGATCGATGTCAGAGATATATACCTATAGTTTTGCGCATCCGCTCGACGACCCTTCTTGAAGACAGGGACTACCTGCGCTCTTTTCCAATCATTTGGAACCTTACGTTTCTCTAGAGACTTGCGGTACACAGCTGTTAGAAGGGGGGCAAGTTCTTTCGCGTACTCTGCATCTTCCAATGAATCCTGCCCTGAGCTACAGAGCTGTGCCCAGAAGGCACAGGAACTGCTGCATACTCTGCACCTCAGTGTTCCTGGAGAGCTGCTGGCATCACAACAGGCTGTGGGACACCTGCTGCATCAGTGCCTGCCACTTGCTGCTTTCAGCACATGCTATGGAGGGTGTTGCCACCACATAAATTTACTACGAGTGTTATAATTTGTTCTTCAATAAAGTGTATGACTAATAATGATGTGTATCTGAGCAGCCATAGGTCATCATTCTGCCCTCAGTCCCCCACCAACCTTAGTTCAACCCCCCATCATAGAGGTCATCCATCGCAGCCTTTACAGTCGAGATCTTTCCCCTGAAATCTCGTATCATGGTTGATTTCAGTTAAACATAGACCTTGCTTAAAAAATACTGATTTTAACATAATCACAACACAAGGTATTTGCTATCAGCTTTGTCACTCTGTTATCATAACATTATAGATTTTTCTTTGGTTTCTAGCTATCTTGTACTGCACTTATACAGTCAGGGTACATCTAATTTTGCACAGCCATGCAAGCTTTTCTACAATCACTAAAGCAGTGCAGCTACAAGAAATGTCTGAAGTTCAGCTGCCTCAGAACTCCAATTTGATGTGACAAGTATGCCTTTAAAGTAGCAATCTGATCAATTCTGAATGTTACTGTGTAAACTGTATTCTCAATTCTTCGAATTCTTCATTCTGTGTATTACTGCTGCACAATAGGACAATTTAAGATTAAGCAAGTAAAATTGTCCTCATCCTGATGGTTGATTTGAACAGTGCAGTGCTTTTCTAGGCACTGTTCAACAGCAGATGATAAGCTCTTGCTTTCTTCCAACCTTTGTACGGATTTAAGCTGCCAGTGATAGGGGGATCTACAGATTAACATGGACTCTGAATCGTAGTGAAACTTGACATTTTTTCACTAAATAAATCATTGCCAGAGGTGAAAGAAATGATAAGTGACAAACAAATCCTAGGGCAGCCTGGGAACTTTTGAGTCTGGCACTTACTCACTCAGCCACATATGTTTGCCCTCCATAACCACGTAATTTCAGTCACAACTACTGCTACATAAGTATGAACCGTGTCATTTTTCACACTGGATGTATGACAATATCCAGTGTGAATACAGTGCAAATAATCTTCAAGTTGCATTCTGCTCCTGACACTATCACAGCAAGTTTCACACAAATACATTCTGAGAGTAAACATAGTCTCATTATCGACAAATGTTGTTGCAAATACTGATGGGATTATTTTACGTTTTACAGACAATAACAAAAAAGTTTAATTTATGACAGTTTTTCCACCAAATGTAATGCAGTTAACATCTCTGTAGACACTGATTAAGCTGACACAGAATAATTACACAATAGTTTATAAAATTTTGCTCTTATTTATAGTACTTAGGCATTAGTACTGTAATTGAAGCTGTTTTTTAGGTTTATAAAATTCATTAATAACTGACAAAAACAATCAATTTTAATTTTAAAAGTTCAATGGTCAACACTGGGTTTTAAAGTACTTGTATATACAGTTTAATGATAAATTAAAAATATACTACATCACTGACCTTTCATTAGCATCCGTCAAGAGCTCCCTAAAATTATTTTCTATAACAGCAACAATCTCTCTTGCTGTAGCCCAGTCTTTCTTCTCTATGGCAACCATAGATTCATTTTGTAACTCAATTGCAGTTTCATACCTGATAAAAATGCAAACAAATTACTACAATAGCCCAGTGTGGTGTTCAGTTCACCTCAGTACACAGTTATACGTAAGACACAAATGTATTCTGGAACTGAAATACTCATTGTTGCAGTAGCCACTTGAGCACTCTGAGGTCTTCCCATATGAGTATACAATGCTAAGGCAAATGCAATCACAAAGTGGAGGTTTTGAAAACATGTGTATTGGTGACTACTTTTGTCATAAAATACATAACTGCATGAAATACACTTCAGTAAAAAAAGTAAAGCCATCATCACTCTGAATCCAAAGATTGGTTTGAACATCAAAGTGATTTACTAGGCATGGTACTATGCCTTTCTCCGCCCTCAAACTGACTTATGCAGCCAATTATAGGGGGACCTACAGTTTAATGTGGATTCCAAACCATTCTGTAACTGGGCATTTTTCACATCAACAAACATTGCCAGAGGTGAAAGCTGTGTAAGTGGAAGATACATATCTTAGCAGTGACCAGGAATAAAATCTGAGACCTTTGGATTTGCAGTCTGGCAATTTACCACAGAGCCACCGGGTAACATCATGCCCAATAAATAAAGTATAACTGCAAAAACTAATTTGAGAGTTATGGCCTTATACAGAGCTAGCAAGGTTTTTAAGTAAAGCACAAGTAAACTATCCGTAACCATGGCATTTGTTTACTGTTCCACATACTTGAAGGCAGCCTTGAACATCTCCTGTAATGCACAGTGGCTGATCTTTTCATCTTCTTCCTTTCCTTCATCATCTGACTCCTCTTACTCAACACTATACTGTTGCAAAACAAGATTGAACATATTCAAGTTCTTCATTGGTTACAGCAGCAATGTCACTTTCTGCTAGCCATTTCTTTACATCAGCAGGATGAATGTCATTCTGAAGAGCTTGCAGATCAGTGACTAATTCTGCAGTGTCTGATTCATTACTTTCAGGAAATTCCTGCACTTGGTTTAGGTTAGGACAAACCTTCTTCCATGATTTTTCTTAAGTTCCTCCCAACCTTGAACAATTGAGTAAACTGCATAGCTTCTTCAAAAAGAAGACAAGCCTCTTCTGGTTTCTCTAACAAAGTGCTGACATATTTCCTCCTGTAATGTTGCTTTAACAGCTCAGTAACCCTCTGGTCCAATGGTTGGATTACTGAAGTTACATGGGGCATGCATCTATGTGTATGTGTGTGTCTGTGTATGGAGGGGGGGGGGGGGGGAGGGGGAGGCAAAAACAGAACTTTAACAGCACCTTCTTGAACTTCAGACTCAATGGACATTTTCTAGTATTTTTTAACATCTGGAACAAACGCATCAAAGGGCCATTCTTTAAACAAATTACCATTCATTCAAGCAGTTTTTTGAGCATAATGAACAAGAAGTGCTGACATATTTACATTTTCGAAGGCTCTTGGTTTCTTACAGTTGTCTATTTCAAATAAGAGCAATTTATGGTCACCACTTACGAGTTGCTGCATGTTCAGCCTGTCCTTTGCTAGTTCCATGCCTCTGACTGTTTCATTCTTTGAGGCAAGGGTTTATCGAGGGACCATTTTATACTTTAGTCCCATCTTTGTATAATTGATCAGCTACCTGTTTATTTTCTGAGACAATTTTTTCAAATTTTTCAACGAACATCCTACCTGCATCATCATCAGTGGAAAGTTTCTCACCTGAAATAGCAACTTGCCTAATGCTGTGACAGTTTTTTCGCCAGTGAAGACAACTTTCATTTTCTTGGCACTTGTCTTCCTCCCTCCACAGTTTTGGTGCAACTGAACAGCATTTTCTTTTACGATGGGGCTTGAAAGTGGGATCCTCTTACATCTTTCCTGACAAAACCAAACCCACACAGTGCCATCCGAGAGCTCACTGATTTTCTAGTTTTTACACTATCTCCTGTTAGTGAAAAAGCTTCAAGATATTTCTGGTTCTTTTTCCAGTCTTTAATGGTTGTCTCTCCAATACCCATTTCAGAGGCTAAGTTAGTAACTGAATCATCTTTGTCAGTTACCTTTTTTTGCAGTCATTTAGTTTCTGTTCGATTATGCACGCAACACATTTTCTCATTTGATTTGTAGCTATTTTTAGTGTTTCAGAACCCCCTATCACTTCTTCATCAGAAATTAATAAATTGTATAAAACTACACTGTAACTTTAAAATTAAAAGGAATTTAGTAATAAAAAAGCAAAGACAAAACAGGAAATTGCAGAGTATAGTTAAGTGAATAATTCAGCAGTACAGTAGTCTGTCAACTGAGTATGTGTGAAAAGTGTGACTTGACTGGTATCAGTTGTGACAAGAGTAAAATCGACTGATAATGCTGGCACTCAGTGGTGGCTGCTGCGTTAGGCACAAGAGCACGACAACATCCTAACTTTCGACACCTTGCGAATTTATTGGTTATTTTTCTTTGAACGCTGTTAAATGCAACACAGAGGCTGCAATCTGAAAGATATGGCACTTATATCTTCTGTGCTACTGCTCCATTAGACTCCATGAAACCTGACATCAGGGTCGGAAGCACACCTTCAGTTTTGCACATTTTAAGGAGCTTTTAGACATGTGTAAATCATGTGATGTAATTGCCTTATGGTCCAAATACATATGGATTTGGGGGGGGGGGGGGGGGGCACAGCTAGCCCTTGCCACTCAACTAGAAGTTTACATCAGTGCCACCAGGTGGCAGCACACTGCAGCAGATTTTTATCTCTGTTCACTCGGCATTAATCCTGATAGATGACAGCACACCCCTGAGATATGCTAATTCACTCACTATACACTGTAGTAAAATTAGATCAGGCGTCAGTATATGTTAAAGTTGTACTGACAGTAGACCTATCTCATGGGTTTCTGAATGAGTTGTAATTAAGTTATTACTTGTATCATACAATAATCCATTTGAGGCACTGAGAATCATAAAGGCCTAAAGCACATCACTGTTGATTGTGAGATTGGAGCATTTATTCATGCTTCTTAAACCTGTTGATTATATGGTGAGTCAGGTTTATCCGTGCTGTAGGCCCACACTATATATTTAAAATTCATAAAAACTATATCACTGGTTTCTCTGATATTCACTTAAATATGAGATTGACGGCAGTGTGCTTTAGGCTCTTATGGATCTCAGCGCGATTTGTATTATAGTCATGTGACCATGTTGGTACACATTACTACTAGAGTTTCATCATTTCCACAAAAGGCATTTTGTGTTTATAGTTGGTTGTTTACTGTGCGGGAATTGGCTTTTGTGTGCAGTGTACACATAAACTATATTGAAGCTATTTTACGTGCTAACAGAAAAGTAAAGCTGTGAGAATGGGTTGTGAGTCATGCTTGGGTAGCTCAACTGGTGGGGCACTTGCCTGTGAAAGGCAAAGGTCCTGACTTTGAGTCTCAGTCCTACACACAGCTTTATCTGCCAGGAACTTCCAGGCCAGCGCACACACTGCTGCAGAGTGAAAATCTCATTCCGTGAACAGAAAAGTAAGTTCCCAGGAAAAGATAGCCGCAAAGGAATTAGGGCCTCCGAGAACAGATCCTTTGATCGGGAGAGTGACGAAATCAAATAAGAGTGACTACAAGCGAACATCTAGCAAGGAGGTGTACAGTTAGCACAAGTTGTTGTGTGGGTGCAGTGTAAGAATATCTGATTTTCAGGCCAGACGTAAATTCATAAACTAATACATCTGTTAGGGATCTTGTACATTTGTCCAAAAAAATGGAAAAGTATGAAAACTCCCACTTGCACAAAAACACAACATGGAGAGCTGCAAAAGCTTACAAATTATTTCGTTATTGCCAAAAATTATACTTAATTATGGACAAAACAACAAATTTTTTCCTTTTGTCAGATAAATCATGCATATTATTATTATTGTTGTTGTTGTTAGAATGTATACTCATGAGCCAACACTGCTGGCTCTCATATCGGCACATAGCCCAGACAGGTGGTCGGACACATGGTCAGATAATTGTAATTCTACTGTATATACTGCTCCCAAAGTCCCACTCATTTCTCTAACCCTCCAAAAATATGATGGAAAAAAAGAAAAAGAGACACCAGACCGAGAGGGTGCTACCATTTGTAGATGTACTACAGAGATCTCCCACTAGTTAGGGTTAGTAGAGACCGTCTACAACTGTGCAGACAAAGTTAGTGTAGGTCAATGTGTGAGCATAGTGTTGTGTTCCTCTGATCTTTGGCGTGTCTTTGTTCTTTGAAAGAACAAAAGAGTGTTTCTGAAATTTCATTTCCTGCTTAAAAAATCGACAATGGAGAGTCGCCAAATATTTAAAGAGGCTTTTTACTCACCAAATGCTTCAAGAGGCTTTCCAGGACGATGCTATGAGCTACGCACAAGTTTTCGACTGGTTTGGGCACTCGAAACATTGTGAGACGACTGTTGAAGAGCAACCTCATTCTGGATGCCCTGTAACCTCACAAAATCATGAAAACATTGAAAAAATCCTACAAAAAATCAACGAGGCTCGTCGTTTCACAACTGACCAAATTTCAAAAGTGATGGACATGAGTTGGAGGTTGTACTAGCAAATTTAGAGTGAGGATCTGCACACGAGTTGCGCTGCTAAATTAGTTCCACACCTTCTCACATAGGAGCAAAAAATCATGCACATGAATGTATGGCAAGACTTGAAATCTGATGCAGTGTTACAGGTATGACCGAGAAATCAAGCAAGTGTCAAGCCAATGGAGGACTCCCAATTCTCCCAGAGCAAAAAAGGCAAAGACAAGTGAAGTCGAATGTAAATGTGAAGATGATGATCATTGTCTTTTTTGATGTTTGTGGAATTGTGCATTGGGAATTTGTACCCCCCGGACAGACTGTTTTATTTGGAAGTTTTAAGACATCTGCGAGGAGGAAATGCACTGAACTTTGGTGATCAGGTGACTGATTCATTCATCACAATGCCCTTGTGCACATGGCATTAAGATCAACCCAATATTTGGTATCTAAGGGATGCTGTGTCATTCCCGACCAGTCTTATTCACCAGATCTAGCCCCATGCAACTTCTTCCTATTCCCATGAATGAAAAAAATGCTAAAACGGAAGTGCTGTAATGACGTGGAGGCAGTAAAAACAAGTTCACAAAGGGCACTGGACAATATCAAAGTTGAATAGTATCAGGCATGTTTCAAACAGATGGAAACAGGGCTTGACAAGTGCCTCGCATCTAATGGAGGGCACTTTGAAAGTGACTGAAGAAATTTTGTAAAAAGATTCGTGAATACGTTGTTTATAACTGAAACAGTTTTTTTGGGTTTCCTCTTGTAGGTATTCGTAAGCACTCGTAAAATTTGCCTCTAGGCGACCACCTTATTTGGGCAGAATTGCTTTTACCTGTGAGTCATTTCTTCATCTCTGGAAAGGAGAAGAAATCACAGCAGCTAGGTTTGGCTCATATGGGAGGTACAGGGGTAGGGAGAGGAGGAGGCAGCAATTCATGCAATTTGAAAATAACAGCTCCACATAAATGTGCTGGTGTGCTGTCCTGGTGAGGTAGCACCTCCATCTTCACTTAATAGGGACATATTTCCTTTAGTTTCTTGTCAAAGTAATCCAGTTAATCACTGTAGTACCATATGCAAAAGGTTTTTCCTTTTTCTAAGTAATCTGTGGGTGTGAGACTGTTTGCATTCCAAAAGGTTTTCGTCATAACTTTTACAGCCTTCTTTGGAGAGATTCAGCAAAGGCAAATCATTATTTTGATTGCTGCTTGGTTTCCGGAGTATAACGATGAATATAAGTCTCAATGATAGTGACAACTAGATACAATAGTAAAGCACCCTTTAAAGCCTTGGTGTTACCTACAACCTACTAGCAACCTGCCCTCGCTTTGCATGAGAAGCACTATGTATCTACAGGCAGACGACTTGTCTGGCATAACAGTAATAAATTATACACACAAACCTTCCTTATAAATTAGTCTCCCTATTGGTGAAAACCATAGAAAAATCTCTGTGTAGTTCCTGGGATTAGCCTGAACTTACAGCTACAACTGAACTGGAGACTTCAAGGAGATATCTAACACACTCAATAATACTTAATAGACTGCCCTCTTAATTTATGGATTGTGATACAGAATCCAAGGCTCAACAGAAATTGTAATCTTTTAAAATTAAAAGAGTGATACGTCCAAGTGAGTGGTATCTGTGGGATAAAGACCGTTTTGCCCTTTCCCTTTTCTGTTAAAATTGTCACTTCAATAAAAAGGATCAGCATCATCTTTTTTCACTCTGTCTTGTGCCACTGATAAGTTTTGACAGTTGAAGGTCCCACAGTAACATAAAGTTGCAGAAATGTTGTAAGTTGATTTCACAACAGAAGCAACAATTCTCCTGCAGGTATTCAGCAAATATAGCGCAATTACTTCCAAGGTGGGTAGAGTGCCAATAGCTGTGCTGCAGTACTGCCCATGCACCCATCACCAAAAATACCACTACAGGCTTGGCTGTTACGGACCTCCAGGCATGGACCATGGACGGAGTGCTGCACTGGAGATGTGATGTGGTGTGTGTGTGTGTGTGTGTGTGTGTGTGTGTGTGTGTGTGTGTGTGTGTGTGTGCGTGTGGGGGGGGGGGGGATCAAAATCACCCACATCACATAGCAGCCATATTAGCACCGCTGATGATGGCAACATGGTTGTTTGTTGAAATATAATGTCCATATTATATACCAGCAGTTTATCCAAGGGCTGTTCTGTCACTACGAATACAGTTTTTCCTTGCAACAGGTAACGTAAAATTATAGTGGATGCCAAGACAAAAGGTGGCTAACAACTTTTATCACAGTACCTTGTGCTAGGAGGAGAGAACTTTATTTAATGCACACGACTAGCTCTAATCAAGACTTAATAACGCATTTGAAGCAGTACTGCAAAATTCTTCTCTGTCAGCCAAACGGCAAAAACCTAGTAGCATGCACAAAATTCCAAAAACAAAGCAAGGACAATTTGTAGCATTATTAACAGGCACAAAATGAATAAGCTTGGTAAATTAAATGATATTCATTTTCTTGACTGATATTAAATTCAGCATATTGCTGACTAAATTCAAAAACACACAGACAAAAACTGGTCCAACAGAGTATAATGGGTCACCCTCCTCTACCATCACCTTTTTTTACATATAAAAATAACCAATACCATGTATACTATTGATTCTTGTATATGTGAACATTGTATCAGCTGTTTCACTAAAAGAATACATATGATTTTGTATACGATGTACTATATTTCGCGCTAAAATGTATAAAAATAAATTAAGGAGTTACAATCGATATGTACTAACAGTTAAAATTATTCTTCTTTCAAAAATTATTTGAAATTACGAAATTTCTGGTACACTTAAACTTCATATTATTATTGCACAATCTAACGTAAATCATTAAATTTATTTCTGAACTCATTTATAACTAATGACGTAATTTGAAGATACTTTGTTTGTCAAGACAGTTTGTAAACTCTTTTGCTTTGTAAACTCTTTGGAATATTGTTAGTGCCACAGAATTTGGAGTACTGTGGGCATGCCTCTGATGGAAATGCACTTATTTTCGCTAATCTTGTCAACAAAAATGTGAATTATTGTTCTGAAATGGAAACTGTAAAGTTGGTGTGATTTAGAAGAATGGGATAAAATAAGAAGATATTCATAGCAACAGTCAAATCTTCATCAGTCATTCAGTTCAACAAGAACCCACAACATTATAAAAATTACAGCCTCAAGAATGTACACCTAGACACAACAAGACTTGGAGCCAACAACAACAAGAAGAGAAAATGATGCTAAGTAAAAAGTTTTCCTTTTGTATATCTTATGTCTCTTGAAGCTTTTATAGACAGAGAATTTTAATAGTGATGTGTGGGAGGGTAAGATTACAAGAGGCATATCCACGTAGTTAATTAGACAGGCAATGCGTGCTACAACACTAAATGACACTTCGTCAAATCATCCATTCCAGAGATTAAAAAAATCATTAAGCCACTAAAAAGCAGTAACTCTTCTGGTTCTGATAATGTCTCAGCCAGTAGTGATAGCCCCTTAAAAAATAATGATAAGCAAATAACCTCTAACTACAGATGCATTTCTTTCCTTCCTGTGTACGTAAAACTTTCTGATAAGGTAGCTTACAACAGAACATTGCACCATTTTCCTTAGAATAACATTTTAACAAGCTCAGTTTGGCTTCCCTGAGGGTTTTATCTATTACAAAAGCAATATATAATCTTACAAACTCATTTTTGACAGAACAAAAACAAATTACCCTATTGGCACTTATTGTGATCTGTTGATTATAAAATTCTACTTGGGAAACTAAAATGGTACATCATTAAAGGCTTTACCCTTGCACCAATGGAGCCTAATTTTAACAACAAAAAGCACAGGATTACATTATTAGCAAATTATATGACAGGAATAAAACTAAATCCTGAGAAGGGAAATATTAAATACAGTCTACTACAAGATTTGGTGTTGGATCCATTCCTGCTTCTTGGAGAAAGCAGAACTGTGCACTAAGAATATTGTATGAAGTTATTTGTTTCTTTATTGCATGTTCTACAGATTCATACAGTGATGGGGTCACCTTTAATGTGGAATATGTCAAGATTGTGATAATGTGACATATATTTACACATATATTCAATAACAGATTACTACTCACTGCGCACTACAGTTTACGTAATTCCAGCATTGTGTTCATATCATAATCAGCAACTCAATACATCTGTAATTTATTAATTGACATTTCTGTCAGAGTTGCATTTTTATTAGTGACTAGTTTTTGCAGTAACTCGCAAGTTACTCCATCTATCACCCAAAGCATACATAAGTCAGGCCACTACTGTGTTCCATCCATGGAACTAAATTAAACACAAGTTGATCACAAAATGTAAAGTGTAAGTGATGTGTTACAACAAATATGGGCAAGAAAATGCCGGAAATCAGCCAGCTGTAGCATAGGGACCAAATGAACACATTTCCAGGACCACACATACAGACTAACATCACTGGAAATCACTACTGGAGATGCTTCATAAATAAAAGAAGCAAAACACGTAAGGCAAAAAACAAACTGCCTTTTATTTACTTGCAGAGATGGAACAGACCTCCATGAATTTTGAAGTGGCTAAGGAATGAGGGAAAATGAAAAAAAATGATGAGAATTTTGTAGTTCTTTTATGGTTGTGTGCGTCCTTGTGTTATAACTAGGAACACAATAATTGAGGGGCCGAATTTTTTCCATGGAGACTTGATTCAAGTTACTTCTTCAACAAAAGCATGTGCATATGGCCATGCTGTAATGGTTGTTGATGACACTGGCTCAAGTTCCACGGCTGGTTGTTCACTCACCACCATTCCCGCCTTATGATGACCCTGCGGAAGACTAGGAGACTTACGAGAAACAGCTTCGCCAATATTTTTGTGGCATTCTGGCTGATCGATAAAATGGTCTGTAAAGCTCTTTTCTCATAATTGATGCCTCCTTGCATGTTATCAGTTACTTTCCCAGTTAGCTCCTCTGTAGGAACAAGTATCACTGCATCACCACAAGCATACACATGTCACCGTTGCAGGTGTGGAATTCTATCAAGTCGCAAACAGCTGCAGCAATCATATTGTGCTTGGGCAGCTAAGCTTCATGACCTCAGTCATAGGTTAGGTTCATCACAGCTAAGTCTTAGGAGTCTTTTGCACACACCGTGGTCAGAGACAGAATCATTCATTCAGCGCCAGACAAGGAAATGCATTGTGGTACCCTTCAGCTTGAGGGCCCTATGTTGGAAGAGGTTTTGAATATTACACAGTTTTCAGAGCCTCTCGCATTGTGGGCTGCCAATTATAGGCTGGGAGTGATGTTGTCACTACTGACAGCATGGACGCATGGAGCCTAGCACACTGGGGGAATAGTAGGTAACCACAGCACAAAAGAGCAAACCAGGCTGACACGGACAAACACATCATCAGCAGCAGGAACAGTGAATGCTACGTCCTGTCGCAAGTGTTTCACCATGGCTGACCCCTGCAAAGCCTTGGGAAACAGTTCACCGTGATTTTGCTGGTATTTTTATTTATATACATTTTTCTGATTATTGGCAACTGATGCTTTTTTTCTCTTATGTTGCTTGTTGGCCATCTGTGATAGCAGGTGCGAAGGTCAAGGCCCTGTCAAAAAATTCCATAGAAGCTTTATCTTGCACCCTGGCTTTGGACAATGTTTCTCAGTTTACGGCATAATCTTTCAGAGACTTTTATGCACACAATGACATTCAACACATCATGGCATCTCCCTTCCATCCACAGTGAAGTGAAATGCCTTGTCTGAATGTTTAAGATGCAGAAGCACAAATATGTGGAAGATTTCCCAGCTGAGAAGGCCCTCACACTTTTTTTAAGCTCTTACAGAATGACACTGACTGGAACCAAGAGCCCTGCTGAGCTCCTGCAAGGCTGTCAAATGCAGATACTGTTCAACCTCTTGCTCCTGGGCACGTGTCCTGCAACAGCACGGTTTCATCAATGTTTACGCCCAGGACACCATTCTGGGCCAGGGCATTTTGAAGGCATCCTCACTCGATTCTGGCTGTCATCCATAGCCAGCACGGTCTCCATGTCCTCACGATTTGCACCTAAGTTCTACTCATAGCATGCCACTGGAACGAGATGCCTCCCAGGATGGGTGTGGGGATCCCTCTCTTCAGCTGTTGGCCCAGTGCCTCATTCTTTGTCAGCCCTATCTGCTCCAGGGGTCACACAGGCTGGAGAATGACCACCTATCTCAGCAGTAAGGGCTCTGTCAGCACCAACAGTGGGTTTGCTTAATGCAGCAGGTGCCAGCATCTCCTACTCCGCTGTGCAAGTGCTGTCATTCCATTGGAGGGGAGAGTACACTGTTCTTAACACTTTCGCTGGTACATATGTGCTCTTTGCATTCCATGCTGAGGCGGCTTTTGTTATTGCAGTATTACTCACCAAAGGCTGGCACCTATGGTGAGAGGTGGCATTCTGGCCAATAAGAAATATTTATCACCTGATTTTTTGAAAACTATTAGGTTAAAAAGTTTGAGTTTTGCATATCCTATGGTTTGATAACAAAAAGAAATTCAGTTCTTTATCAAGAGAAGATGAAGAACTGAATTTCTTTCTGTTGTATGCCATAGTTACTGTGCTGCAATCAAATTAAGTAAAACACCGCACAAAATTTGAAAGATTTTGCCTAGGTAAAAATGCATTGCATGAACTTTGCATATGGTTGATTTTAGCTAATATACTGCAGTCAATGGAATGTAGGTAAGTTATCGAAACTTCATTTAAAATTGAGAGCAGGAGGATACCTCATTTCATTCTCAAGTTATTGGGTAATGTGCCCACTTGCATCCTTCCTCATCGTGAATCATGTGGTCACAAGAAACATCATATCTCAAACAATTCAGGATATTGCAATGAGGTTTTTTACTCACCAAAATATGGAAGTAATTAATATGCAGCAGTAAGAAGTCAGTGGCTCAGGATGCACTGAGACTTCCATAATACTGTAAAAAAACTGGACGCATTCAGACTTTCATAATACTGAAGGAAAACCCAAGTGGTGCACATATACATGTCTGCATCACCTGGGGTACAGCGTTGCAGGACGTGTATACATCCCCACAGCAGTGAAAGTATTTTGTCTACAGTCATGCATGTAAACCACTCAGTTGTTTTCAGAGAGAGTGGTGTTCTTAATAACGAAGGATATTAGAGAAAAAAATGTATTGAGAGGTGGTGGTAACTACTCCTAGCTGACTTAATAATTTGTGAGACGATGTTCTTGGACTTGCTCTACACATGACTCTTATCACTCTTGTTTGAGCAATGAATATTTTTGAATAAGAAGAGAGTTCCCTAGAAGATGATTTCATATGGCACGATAAGAGTGTACTAAGCAAAACAAACTACCTCTATGAGCATTTGCTAACCAATATAAGGGAGCATCCTTAATGTAAAAGCTGCTGAGCTTAATTTCGTCATAGTTTGGTAAGTGAGATGCTCCCAGTTTAGTTTGCAGGAAACTGAAATCTGGGGATATTCAGAGACAAAATAAAAGAATAACTCTTTAGCAACTCTTACAATTTACTAAATTATTTGGATCCCAGGGTGTAAATTCTGCAAAACTTTGATGTGTGTCCAGTAAAACTTCGTTTATATGTTTTTGAAGGGGGATGATAAAATAAATGTACACGTGAGATTAATGTTAAAATGAAACTTCTTAATATATTTCTATTAAATTCAGTTGTGTGGACATGGAAGATGTACAGTAATAGGTACAGTAGTTCAAATAGGGTTATGCCTAAGTTAAGGACAATGAAAGTTACTTAAGTCTAAAGAACGAATCAATTGTGGCTTGTTTTTTGAATGAATACTAAATACATAAATCAAGTCCTCATATGAAATCACTGAGCACATCTAGTCATCACTAATGTTTCTTGATCATATGTAACATTGTGTTACTTCCAATGCAATAAGTGCTTCAGTCAGACTGGGAGGGTTCACAGATTCAGCATCCGATTCTTTGGATTCCTCAGAACTATTTATTTCAGCTGATACTGGCACTATTTCTTTAATTATTTCAGCCTCATTTTGTACACAACACATGGCAGTATCAGCATCACAATCAACAAAATTATCCAAAATCAATTCCATTTTAAACACAAGGCCAGTCATTGTCTTCTGGTATATCGAAATCTACATCAAGATGTTCAATATTTTTGCAGCCAGCTTGAGTTTCATCTTTCCATCTTTTCGAAAGCACTTGTGTATTGTGTTTGGCTTCAATTGACCCCAAGCAGTCCCTTTTTATTGCATTGCCTAGATAAGAAAAATAAATTGAAAAGCAACATGGTTTAGTGAAGTTCAGAGGGAACTGACAGGGAGTGCTATAAATATGTAGTGTATGTGTAAAGAAAGCCCTAACATACAATGCATTTCTTTGGTTTACCTGCAATACTCCCAGTTTAGGATTTCCTTCCCTTTGTCGACATGTGTGATGACATGTTGAACCAGCATTTTCCTGTACTTTGCTTTTATGACATCAATGATGCCCAAGCCCAGAAGTTGAACAGGGCTCCTGGAATTTGCTGAAAAAATGGCAGTTCTCTGTTGCTGAACTGTAGTGCCAGAGAACGAGACAAACAATTGTCTAGAAGCAAAAGTATTTTCCTCTTCTCACAATGCACCTAAGCATGAAGCTTAGCGAAGTAACTCCTGAAGAGGTTTGCAGTCATCCATGCCTTCTTGTTTGACTCGTACTCAGTGGGGTACGACTTTATGCCCTTGAAACATCGAGGCTTTGCTGACTTCTCAATCACCAGTGGGCGAAGTTTATCAGAGCCATCTGTGTTTACCCCAAAGCAGGGATCATCCTTAAATGCCAATATTTTCCAGCAATAAGTTAAAAAAAGTAATGTTTCATCTGTGTTGTAAATATCTTTCACACTGTATTTTGCAACTATATTTGGGAGAGCGTACTTTTGCCAACATTCTACGGTGACAGTATTCACACTGTTCGCCTCCCCACAAATTCTGCAGCCAGTAATGCCACATCTTACTTTGAAGTGTTGTAACCAACCAGAAGAAACATGAAAGTCTTCAACAATTAACTTTTTTGCAAATTCTGAAGCCTTTTTTTTTCAGTATTGCACCTGAAACATGTACATTGGCCACATGCTGTTGCTGAAACCAAGTCTGTAAACATTTTTCCATGTCTGTAAACTTTCCACCCAGGGTATGCATGCATTTCTCACCATTTGGCCCAGTTTTTGAAGTAGCTGACTGTATCTGCACTTCATTGGCCAGTATGGCGCTTCATTGGCCAGCATGGAAGTTAAGGCAGAATGTGGGATTTTGAGACACTTTGCGATGCTTACTTTAGGTTCTCTAGGACTTCTTTGCTTTTCTTCAATTATGTTTACTATCTTCTGCATGGAAAGACATCTTTTATTTTGTTACGAACTCATCATTTTTTCATGCATGAAAATTGGAAACTACACACAAAAAAATTGAGTTCACCCCTTGCAAAAACACTCCTAGTTCCACTCAGTGTGCTCTCCACCTGCTTACACTACTGTCAAGTGTCACAGGTATGTATTGTGCAATTGTTGGATTGTAGGCTGTATTTTCTCTTCTCGGGGCCCCATTACACAACGCCATTGAGAAGTGTTACTCTGCAGCGCTTAGGCATTCACATGAAACGACATGTCATGCCGCCAGTGAGAACAGGTGGAGCTGTTGCTTTGAGCAACTTTGATGCTGCCACTACTGCTGCTGTTTTTACTGACATCTCATGCTGACTGTTCATAAGGGACTACCAACTGCTTGGCTGGTCAACAGCACCCCTGAGTGGCATCGTGTGAAGGCCACTATTGGGAGGAATGTGAACAATGTTCCGCCAAGTTATACGATCTGAAACCGACTGCCACAAGGTCAACAACAACAGTGTCACCATGTGTACTGAGCTAAGACTCACAATGATAACTGTGACTTTGCAAGCCGACAGCAAACCAACAATCACTGGCCAAACCATATATGAAACATTTCAAGATGATTTCTTAGTCTTTACAATGCATAAGTGCGACAAGAATGACTGTGGAGGAGTAAAAATAATAGCGTAAAAGTGCGAAAATGTACAAATGGAAAACGTGAAAGTGGGGTAACTTTGCATTCAAAATCGAAAAAGTGCACAGTGTATGTAGAGCTGAGAAAAGTACAGACAGTGATCTGTATAGAGTAAGTACTTTGTTTGAAGTATTATACAAAACACCAGCAGACTGTTTAACGCACAGAGCAGTGGCTTCTTTCAAACTAGCTGTTTGTCTCCTAATAGACATTCACATATTCAATCTAACGTAGAAGTAATTGCTATAATTATCAGAGTGACTAGATTAATAGCAGTTATAATTTATTGTCAGAATATGTTAAAGTAAAGAAGAGTCAGCAGTGATTCCTTCACACACACACACACACACACACACACACACACACACACACACACACACACACACATTTAAATAGTAAATCATATTATATTAAATTTGGTTTAAATTTCTCCTTGTCTGCATACAAGTGCTTTCCTAGGTCACTCTTACACATGGAATTTGAATTCTGCATCACATTTTTAAAAAGTTTAGTTCAATTCACTCCAGATGCACTGGAAGGCACGCATAAGCATCCATATATACCAAGTGTGTCTGCTAAAAGCATTAGGTGTGTTTTCTCAAGCATTTCAGCAGATATTTTCAATTTCATTTTTGCAAGGTGTAGATGGAGTCAGGGCAAACAGACAGTGCTCAATGTATGCTTCTTGCAACATTCAACATTGACATAAGGTGTTGGTTTGTTTCTCATAACAAACCACATTATTTTAAGTGAAATTTTATGTGCCCATTCAATAGCAGGGGTAAAAATTAGTGTAGTGCAATATTCAGTTTAAAAATATGTAGTAACATGGAAAGAAAAATATGAAAAAAGATGTCTGCGAGACTCCTATTTGAAGCTATATTGATGATTTCCTTTCTAACAAAAGTCATATAATTGCAGGACATACCTGAGTAAATGTTCCCGAGTGGGAAATATCACACTCTTGCGTATGACTTCACAATTTGGGTAAATTACACGACCAGTTTCAACATTTGTCACACGAAACACCATCGAGGCAAGAGTTCGATCTTCAGGAGCTGATGCACAACCAAGTGATGTGATTAAGAAGAGCCGTGACAGAAGTGAACGTAAACTATCACTGGCTTTCACACAGGGACCTAGTGCTCGTACAATGCTGTAAATTTAAATCCACAATAAATTCCAAGGTATAATAATTTTATTAATGATAAATTTGTGAACAGCAATTTTTATAATTAGTTACATCATATACAAACTAGAATTTAGTAACCAAACATCATTTTAAATAGGAGATGAGAAGAGCAACTGATGCTAACAGCAAAAATAGTAACAGCTGTTAGCCTGGAACTCCACAAGAGAAACAGTTATCTAGTACACAGCCAGCACACTGTATACAGATAGGTAAGACAATAGAGAGATAGAGTTGCCATAAAATTATTAGTACACAAATGCTGAGGTACCTATTTCCATAATCTACATTCCTCCTTTTCAATTTATTTGATACATCAAATTCACTTCCCCACAGTCCATGCCAATCAGTGCTAGAGTTAATCAGAATGGTGACATTATAAAACAGGTACAAAAGTAATAAAAGTTAGTAGAATGGAAAGACTGGACTACAATGAAATGTAGTTAGAAAAAAAAAGACAAGTGGTTGGGATACATAGGCCATGTAAGTGACATAAGATTTTGAAAATTCGAAGTTCAGTCCCCTGACGAAACTAAGATAAAGGCTAGAAGAAAGGGATTATGAAAGAGGAAAGTGAGATTTCTGCTAATTACTGTGTAATGACAGCTTAGTAGTCAATCAGTATATCAGAAAAAGAAATTAATATTGAAAGCAGACAGAAAAACAGATAATATACAACTACAAAGAAAACAGGAAAGTTTATTCAATGTAAAATCCGATACATGCCAACTGATTTATTTCACGGAATATATGTCTATGAAGTGTTCATGATTAGGTCCAATATGGAGAGAAAAGAAATGTCCTTGGTAATGAATTCCATACTTATAACTCTCTCACCCTTAAAGGTAAAAGAAAATGACCACATTTTAATCATGATTGACTTTTGATGGATAACAGAAAATACACATGTAACAAGAAAACTGATTCAGTGAAAAACTACTTGTGTTTGGGGAGAGAATTCAAATCACTCAATGTGTGTAGCATTCACAAAGATTCATATGTTCAAAGCATAACACTGAGTTTTTGTATATTTTTCATACTCTCTATCAAGACTCCTTCAAACAGAGAAGAGTGATTGTCATTCTTGTGGTTCACACGCCCTGTTGTTTGTTAGTGTTTTTAATTCCAACTTAAGTGTTCTTTGTTTCTGTTCATGCATACATTTTGAGATAAGGTTAATGTAAACGAGCAGTAAGTCTTGACCATTTTTATTTTTAAGAACAGTTGTTTTTTTGCATTAGAAAAATCAAAAAAACCACCTATGCCTTTGGAAAGGTCTGTGATAATGATCTGATTTGACTTTTTATTGGTTCAGTTTTATCACACAGCTCAAATTGTACAACTGATATTTAGCAGGTCAAAATGAGGGTACAGTTATATTTAGAATCAGCAGGAAAGAAGGTGGATATTTTTATACTCTATCAGTAACTGTTTAATGACAGACCAAACTAAGGATACAGTAATACATAGTATCAGTAAAATGGTAGGCAAAAAAATTAGCCACCTATTGTTATAATCAAATTTTTAAGTCATATTTATTTTATATACCACGAAATTCAGAATAGAAATAGCACTTTATTAGAAGGTCTTTAATTTCATGTTAAATATTGGGTATGTAACAATTTTTATTTCCTCTGTTTTCTTATTGTGTAGTATGGCACCAATGTTAATTATGTTCCTCTGATTGGATGTTGTTCTGCAATATGTTTGGTGCACATCTGATTTCTGTCTTGTACAGAAGTCAAGTACATTTTTGTTCTGTAGTAGTTTTCCTACAGAATTTGTGTATATTATTGTTCTGTAGTAATTTTCCTGTTTTCAAGAGGCTCCCTAGTTAACATTATACTTTCATAAATGATTATGAAAAAGCATGGAACATTTGAAACACAAAGCTCAGTAAAGTGGAAATTACAATAATCTCTCTTTATAAGGCCACAAATTATTCTTAGAGTTTTTCTGCATTCTATAAACATTTATGCTAAAAGTTGTGTTCCCAGTAATTGATCTTACACTGAGGAGACAAAAGTTATGGGATAACTCCTAATATTACGTCGGATATCCTTTTGCGTGGACTCAACAAGTCGTTGCAAGTCCCCTGCATAAATACTGAACCATGTGCTTCACCAATCATCCATAATTGGGAAAGTGTTGACAATGAACGATTTCATGCACAAACTGTCTCTCTATTATTTCCCATAGAAGTTTGATAGGATTCATGTTGGGCAATCAGGGAACTAATTCATTTGCAAAAATTGTCCAGAATGTTCTTCAAACCAATTGTGAACAATTGTGGCCTGGTGACAAGGTACTTTTCATTAAAAATTCCACTGCTGTTTAGGGACATGAAGTCCATGAATGGCTGCAAATGGTCTCCAAGTAGCCGAACATAACCATTTTCATTCAATGATAAGTTCAGTTGGCCCAGAGGACTCAGACCAATCCATGTAAACACAGCCCACACCATTATGGAACTACTACCAGCTTACACAGTATCATGCTGACAACCTGGCTCCA
This sequence comes from Schistocerca piceifrons, assembly GCF_021461385.2. Classification (NCBI taxonomy): domain Eukaryota; kingdom Metazoa; phylum Arthropoda; class Insecta; order Orthoptera; family Acrididae; genus Schistocerca; species Schistocerca piceifrons. The sequence continues at coordinate 279,055,918 of NC_060142.1, read as the reverse complement.
TGGTTTTGTGGGGTCTACACCACCCTCGAACGCTACCATTAGCTGTTAACAACTGAAATTGGGACTCATCTGATCGGGCTAGAGCTTTTAACTGTCTAGTGTCCACCTGATAAGGTCATGAGGCTAGGAGAGGTGCTGCAGGCGATGTCCCGCAGTTAGTAAAGGCACTTGCATAGGTCATCTGCTTCCACAGACCATTAACACCCAATTTTGCCGCACTGTCCTAATGGATACATTCGGCGTACGTCCCACACTGATTTCTGCTGTTATTTCATGCAGTGTTGTTTTTCTGTAAGCACAGTCAACCCTATGCAGGCACCGCTGCTCTATGTCGTTAAGTGAAGGCCATCAGGAGGAGTGTTGTCTGTGGTGAGAGATAATGCCTGAAATTAGGTATTCATTGCGCACTCTTGACACTGTGGCTTGTGGAATATTGAATTTCATAACAATTTCTGAAATGGGCTGTTCATGTGTCTAGTTCCAACTACCATCCCATGTTCAATGTCTGTTAATTCCCATCAAGCGGCCATAATAATATTGGAAACCTTTTCACATGTGCGATTGGAGTATAAGTGACATCTCTGCCAATGCACTGCCCTTGTATACCCTGTGTACATGATACCACAGCCATCTGTATATATGCATATCACTATCCCATGACTTCTGTCACCTCCGTGTATATTGGGGTAGAGAGTGGAACTATGCATAGTATGCCTGTACTAATGTTGTTCTGCTTTTTGTAGACTTTAATATTCTTAGGCTGTACCTCACAGAAGAGTTTCTTTGACAAATTATTTACAAGTGTGTCCCATTTTAAATCTTGCTGAACCCACAAACCAAAAATTTTTTCACGTTTTCTAGAGGATCATTTTTTAATTATGCTTGAACAGCATTCGGCTAGATTATGGAAGTAAATGAGAGTTGACGTATACAGTTTTTCAGTGTTTACAATGAGCTTATTTTTGGTGAACCACTCTGGAAGTCTTTTAATAGAACTTTCAGTTGTTGACTGGAAGGTTTCTACCCTGGATCCAGTGAACAATATGCTGGTGTCTTCGGCTCTTTATGGAATACGCGATATGCATTTCATCAACACTGTCTTTCTTTGTTTTCACCTTGCATTGCCTACATTACCAGCATTTACTCCACAAAATTTTAAGACATCTAATCTACAGAGGTTTATCATTCCACAAAATACAACTGACACCTTTTACGCAGTTGCATCTTATAGCACAATTCAACAGACAAAATTAGCCTGAATTGTGGCCACATTTTTTAGTGTAGAATTCTTTGTACTTTATGCACACTCTAAAAACATTCTCGGTGAGGAGGTAGAGAGGAGGTACTCAACTAACACAAACCAAAGGACGATTATTGATATTAACTGGGTTTAGTCACTATCAACATTAACTAGCAGACAAGACTCCATTTAAGGCATCCAACATGGCAATAAATATGGTGACTTCAAACTCACTCATACCATTTCAGCGATTGTTATCTCCACGTGTCACTTCTGCTTTCGTAGGGAGAGGGGCATTAATGTGTTGTCTGCTAGCTAAGTTAGTGGCAACATGTCAGTGAATACTGATGTATATCATTCAACTTTTTTCAGGTCTGTTACTCCAGTCAGCCATGTCACTGGGAGTCATCTTGGAATGTGTGGGTAGTACAGAGTAACCACCTCCTTAGACATATTTTTTTCTGTCTAAGCTGCCATTTATATCACTTCCCACTAGTATAAGCAATAATTTAATTTTCTATGTACAGTTGTTGTTAACTAACTTGGCACATTCCCATGTCACATTAACTAAGATGATACCAAATTAATACTTACCGGGAGACAAGAGGAACACTTTTCCCTGTCACTCCTTTCTGTCTAGCTTGAAGCTTCAATAGGTCATTGATCAACTGTGGCTTGTTCTTGGCTGCAGTTGCAATATTGAATTCACTGCATAATGATTTTATTTCTGGCATCTTCAATAAAGGCAGCAGCACTGAGGCAGATTCTGAGGAGCACTCTGTTAGGAAAAATGGCTGCTTTTAGGTCAGGTTCTTCAGAGAAGGAGAGAGAGAGAGAGAGAGAGAGAGAGAGAGAGAGAGAGAGAGAGAGAGAGAGAGAGAGAGAGTACAACAATAGAATTTACATCAAAATTCATATTCAGACAAAATTTGAAACCTGAACCATAAATATCACAAAATGTTTGCATAATCTCACAGTCAGGAAGAAAGAGACTTTCCTCCTCCACCTCAAAGCATAATTTTTTTTAATGTTAAACATCAGTTTTATGTTTATTACTTGTAACAACATTAACTCATTTCATTTATTTATTAATTCATACAATGTGTTCTGTAAATCCTGTCATGAGAGAGAGCCTTCAGGGATGTGGGAACAAGTCAAGTTTTACATTAACAGATGAAAGCAGGCTACTACTATAAAGTACAAAGGGCGTTGAGAAAGTTTTGCACAGTCATCTCTATTTTTTTATTTTTTGCACAGGAGGAGAATGAAATTTTTTGTGAACATACTTGGAACAATTAGCTATATATTGAGCCTACTCAATGTAGCCTTTATCAACTGTGACACATCTGGCCCAACATTCTTTCCAGATGTAAATGCACTTTGGTAAAATTCTGGGCACTGACTTTTACACCATCACTTGACACAGGAAATATGGTCTTTCTCACTATCAAATGTTTTACTGTGCAGCAGGTGGGTCTTCAGACTACCAAAGAGGTAAAAATCATACGGAGCCAAGGCAGGACTGTAGGGAGGATGAGGAACAATTTTCCAACCCATTTCCTGCGTCATAAGGGCTGTATGGGGTTTGGAATTGTCATGGTGTAGTCTGATGAACTGACCCTGAAGCTGTGGTCTGTGGGTCTTTAAGGCATGTCACAGCTTGTCCAATGTCAAACAGTAATGGCCCCTGTTAATTGTGGAGCCAGGTTCCAAGCAGTCAATGAAAATGACACCACACTGATCCCAGAAGAAGGAGACCATTATCTTTTGGTCTGCTTTTCATGAAAGTCTTGATTTCTTTTTTCAAGGGAAACCCAGATGACGCCACTCCATGTATTGGTTTTTGCTCTCAGGTTCAGACAAAAACAACCTTGTTTCATCCTGGGTAATGATGCTGTCAAAACACTGTTTCCACTCTTCAGTAAAAGTCTTCATGAGACCCTTGCACACTTTCTTCCTCATAGTTTTCATTTTTCTTGTCAATAATCTAGGCACCCAACGTGCACAGATTTTTCTGTACCCTAGTGACTGTAACAGTGATACCACACTACCCAATGACAAACGAGTCATTTCAGCAAGCTGTCATGTCGTCACACATCTGTCATTTTGGATGATTTGATCAATGGTCTCCTTATTCACATCACTCACTGCCGTCGGTGGTCTAATGCATTGTGGATTGTCCAGCAGAGAGAAATAACCTTTTTTAAACCCCTGTAACCACCGCTGGATACTGCTGCAAACCACAGTGTCCTTTCCATACACAGGGAGCAGCTTCCTGTGAATTGATATAGCAGAGTCATCACCGGTCTTGAAGAGGAACTCCATCACCGACCATTGTTGAAGCCTGACATCTACTTCACAGTACATTATGGCTTACCTGTAAATAAAAGAAAATACTTTATATACCAACTTACAGCTAAATATTCCAAGTATGTTCACAAAAAAAAGACGACTGTGCAAAACTTTTGAACCCCTTTGTATAACAGCCTTCTACAAAGTTAATCACAGACTTACGACCTCCAGCCTAATATAAGTCTTAATTTCATCTTGTGTACAGCAGCAATCCAGTACAGTAGAGGTGTTAATGAATGTGTGTTACACTGAGGTGAGAACAGTCATCGGATATCTCCTAATATCGTTTTGGGCATTCTTTTGCCTGAAGAGCATAGCAGCTCGATGTGGAATGGACTCCAGAAACTGCTGGAAGCCCATGAATAAATACTGAGCCATGCTGCCCCTATAGCTATTCATAATTGCGAAAATGTTGCCAGTACAGGATTTTGTGCACGAACTGACCTCTCAATTATGTCCCATATATTCCACCAGATTTCGGGATTGCAGTCAGATCTCATCAACTTCTTTCCACAATATTTCGGCTGACAACCTTACAACCATCTTCAGGCGAGTGTTTGACACTGGAGATTGCTAGTGCAAGTCGCTCTATTTATACGTAAAAGTGCTGCCAGCGGGCATGCGCAAGTTACCGTAGCATGCGCGCCACGTGTCGATTCCAAGGCCCTCTACAATATTACTGCATCTATGGAGCGCAAACGAATGCGTGAAAAAAGTAAAACATGCACGCAGATGTGTCCAAAACAATAAAATGCAAAATTTCAATATTAAAATTAAAATTACTTGTTGCTCGACATGTCAGAAGCCATAAAAAGTTTTCTTTTGATTGAAATTAAAGAAATCAACGGGTCCCAGGCCTTATTCAATAAAAAGCCGCCATCATGGTTAATGAGATTTTCCGCTAAACGTACTTCCACGGATTCCTCCACAACTGAATCCCAGAAAGATCTTGATGGGGCCAAGATTTTCGTGGCCGAATAATCCATAGTATGTCCTGTGGAAATACAATGTTCGGCTATGGCCGACTTACTGGCCTGCAAAAGGCGAGTGTGGCGCTCATGTTCAACGCAGCGGTCATGTACTGTGCGTGTGGTCTGACCAATGTAGGCTTTCCCACACTCGCAAGGTATTTTATAAATTCCAGCCTTCCGTAATCCCAGATTATCCTTGGCTGAGCCCAGAAGAGCACGAGTCTTTGTAGGTGGCCGGAAGATTGCTTTCACACGATGTTTCTTTAAAATTCTGCCTACTTTCGATGAAATGTTCCCGACATATGGGAGAAATGCTCTGGACTTAAACACCTCCTTTTCCTCTTGATCTTGTGGGTGGTCACGTTTTTTCCTCCTTAAAGCAGTACTGACCTGATGTGCAGAATATCCATTATGTTGAAATACAGATTTCAAGTGCTCTAATTCGTCTGCAAGGATGTCTTTATCAGACACGACATGTGCCCTATGCACCAACGTTCGAAGGATGCCCATAGTTTGTGACGGGTGATGACAGCTTGACGCCTGCAGGTACAGGTCCGTATGCGTGGGTTTTCAATAGACGGAATGTCCCAATGACCCATCCACCCTGTGTTTAACCATGACGTCCAGAAATGGTAGGTAACCATCCTTTTCAACTTCCATCGTAAACTGAATGTTTGTGTGGATGGAATTCAGATGTTGTAAAAACCGTGAAAGCTCCTCTTCTTCCATCCACATTCAGATGTTGTAAAAACCGTGAAAGCTCCTCTTCTTCCATCCACATAAACATTCAGTTTACGATGGAAGTTGAAAAGGATGGTTGCCTACCATTTCTGGACGTCATGGTTAAATGCAGAGTGGAAGGGTCATTGGGGCAGTCCGTCTATCGAAAACCCACGCATACGGACCTGTACCTGCAGGTGTCAAGCTGTCATCACCCGTCACAAACTATGGGCGTCCTTCGAATGTTGGTGCATAGGGCACATGTCGTGTCTGATAAAGACAGCCTTGCAGACGAATTAGAGCACTTGAAATCTGTATTTCAACATAATGGATGTTCTGCACATCAGGTCAGTACTGCTCTAAGGAGGAAAAAACGTGACCACCCACAAGATCAAGAGGAAAAGGAGGTGTTTAAGTCCAGAGCATTTCTCCCATATGTCGGGAACATTTCATCGAAAGTAGGCAGAATTTTAAAGAAACATCATGTGAAAGCAATCTTCCGGCCACCTACAAAGACTCGTGCTCTTCTGGGCTCAGCCAAGGATGATCTGGGATTACGGAAGGCTGGGATTTATAAAATACCTTGCGATTGTGGGAAAGCCTACATTGGTCAGACAACACGCACAGTACATGACCGCTGCGTTGAACATGAGCGCCACACTCGCCTTTTACAGCCCAGTAAGTCGGCCATAGCCGAACATTGTATTTCCACAGGACATACTATGGATTATTCAGCCACGAAAATCTTGGCCCCATCGAGATCTTTCTGGGATTCAGGTGTGAAGGAATCCGTGGAAATACGTTTGGCGGAAAATCTCATTAACCGTGATGGCGGCTTTTTATTGAATAAGGCCTGGGACCCGTTGATTTCTTTAATTTCAACCAAAAGAAAACTTTTTATGGCTTCTGACATGTCGAGCGACAAGTAATTTTAATTTTAATATTGAAATTTTGCATTTTATTGTTTTGGACACACCTGCGTGCATGTTTTACTTTTTTCACGCATTCATTTGCGCTCCATAGATGCAGTAATATTGTAGAGGGCCTTGGAATCAACAGGTGGCGCGCATGCTACAGTAACTTGGGCATGCGCGCCGGCAGCACTTTTACGTATAAATAGAGCGACTTGCACTAGCAATCTCCAGTGTCAAACACTCGCCTGAAGATGGTTGTAAGGTTGTCAGCCGAAATATTGTGGAAAGAAGTCGATGAGATCTGGCTGCAATCCCGAAATCTTGTGGAATATTCGATACGCTGGGAAAATTTCAAGAGTCACATGTCCCATATATGTTAGACGGGATGCAGAGCATCTGCATGGCTAAATCATTCGGTCTAATTGTCCAGAATGTTCTTCAAACCAATTGCGAACGACTGTCATCTGGTGATGTGGCGCACTGGCACCCATAAAAATCCCACCATTGTTTGGTAGCATGAAGTCCATGAATGGCTGCAAATGATCTCTGTAGCTGAACATAACTGTTTCCAGTAAATGATTGGTTCAGTTGGACCAAAGGACCCAGTCCATTCCATTTAAACACAGCCCATACCATTATGATGCCACCACCAGTTTGCACAGTGCCTTGTTGGATAACTTGGCTTTGTGGGGTCAGTGCCATACTTGAACCCTACCATCGGCTCTTAGCAACTGAAATCAGGACCCATCTGACCAGGTCATGGTTTTTCAGTTGTCTAGGGTCCATTCAATATGGTACTGAGCCCAGGAGAGAAGCTGCAGGTGATTTTGTGTTGTTAGTAAAGGCACTCACATTGGTTGTCTGCTGCAGTAGCCCATTAACGGCAGATTTATCCACACTGTCCTAACAGATAAGTTCATTGTACATCCCACACTGATTTCTGGGGTTATTTCCCACAGTGTTGTCATTTAACACTGACAACTCTCTGCATACGCTACTGCTTTAGGTCATTATGTGAATGCTGTTGGCCATCGCATTGTCGATGGTGAGAGGTAATGCCTGAAATTTGGTATTCTTGGCACACTCTTGACACTGTGGATTGCAGAATACTGAATTCCCTAACAATTTCAAACATGGAAATTTCAAAGTATGTTATTTCTTGTTGTGTGGCCGCAATAACGTCGGAAACCTTTTCACATGAATTACCTGAATACAAATGACAGCTCCACCAATCTCGTGGCCTTTTATACCTTCTGCATGCGATACTTTTTATCACAATAAATAAAGTGTTCCGGGCTCTTATGCCATGGTTGAATGGATTTCACTTTAAAACCTGACATTTCGTCCCAATCTGCTGACAACATTTTCAAGGGGGATTGTAGCTTTGTTGAATGTCCGATTCACACCGTGGCTCGCTAGTTACTACAGCAAAATTCTGATCCCGTGAGCTTCCACACAGGTGCGCAACGTCGCATGTTTTGAATATGCAAGTGCAATTGGCCGTTGTCAACTGCCATCATCTGCTGTTGCTGTCATCCCATGGTGGAAGACTGGGACACGTACTTTTTATACCTCCTGCATGCGATACTGGCACCATCTGTATACAGATATGCGCATATCGCTATCCCATGACTTTTATCTCCTCAGTATATACTTCTGCAGCATAGGCAAACATCCTATTTGCTATGCAGATATTACTGTTGGTATGTATAGACTGATCGGTCAATTTTATTTTTTCCCCTCATTCAGTTCCTTCACATACTCACAGTCCACACTGTCCCTTTGAAGATTCTTACTCAGAACATGAATAGGCATAGTGCCCTACCAATGTTAAGACTGTTTGGGAAAAAACTGAAGAATTGGCTGAAGGTACCAAAGACCGCATGAAGATTACAAATTAAAACAACATTCACATCCACACTATGTACACTACTGTGAAGTAGAGGGTAGTTCCCACTGTACCACATTTTAAATTATTTTTCAATGACTATTTTCAGTAGTTTTGTCCATTTTTCTGTTAACAATTGCTTTATCTTCCACTGTCAGTAGACAAGTGACTGATCTGATATTACTGGTGTGTCAAGTGGAACAAACTGTGATTGTACTTCCATTAGGCATACATTTTCAGCACATAGCTCATACTGTGTTGCCTGCTAGTGCTGATTGGTAGATTCTGAATTCTGAGGGCATCAAGCACTTGGCTTGGACTTCGTCGCTAATAAAAAGCCTGGCAGCCATTGTTTTTGTTAAAGAGGTGCATCGAGGACATTTGTTTTCCAAGTGAATTTATTGTCGAGGAGCTGTAACTTGAGAGTCTTAGAGTGCTCTGCTGACTCAAGTTAGTACAGCAAATGGAACAGATTGTGAGAGCTGCAGTTTTGGAAGCTCTCTTGCATGAGCATTATCTGTGGCTAACCGACATTACTTTTATCTCTGGCCTGTATTTTCCTTTATGATAATGCAAATCTCTTGGAATATAAATAATAACTGAGGCATTGAGTCATCAACAGGCATATAAGCAACGACGAGAACTCCGTAGAATTTGGATGAATCCCCTTTCAGTTCAACAGGAAGAGGATTTGTCCTAAAGCTAGCAATGTTCTCAATCTTATTTACTTGCCTATTGCTGACTCAGCATTTTGGCTACTGTTTGAGTAGTTATCTTTACTCTGTATATTTTCGTTTGTTGCTTCTTTTCAGATTCTGCTGGCCTCAACAGATGATGCAATTCAAATTCAGCTTCTAAATCTTCTTTGCTTCATGAAGATGCAGCATTACCTAATTCATACTAGGCACACATGCATCTTCCCCATTCCTTGCTCATTATTAATAATTGCAAATTGACCACACTGACTATACAGCAGCAGCAGCAGCAGCAGCAGCAGCAGTAGTAGTAGTATTGACAAACTGCCTATTGGCTTCTGTCTCAGGTTCTTCGGCCGATGTTCATCTAATGATTTTTCTAACGTTTCGCCAGCACGAGTGGCTGGCATTGTCAAAGCTTCACCCTCCATTGCCCGTGGTGAACTGGAGCCGAGCTCGCGGCCGCAGACAATATGTACCTGGCGTGCCAACGTCCGAGGCCTTCTCCGCGGTCATTTCCGGTGCGGTTCTCCTCTTGCTACCTGCGACGGTCGTTAGCTGCAGTACGGGAAACCAGGATCTGTTTACCTTAAGGCTTTCCTCTTCCTTGTTGAAACTGTTCGCGTGTTTTTGTATTTCTACAGCTTCTCTGAACAAGCGCGTGTGATAGTGCTTCTCTACAGCCAGAACTTCCGTGTCGGCGAATTTTATTTCGTGGTCGGTCTCATTCAGTGCGTGCTCTGCCACGACTGATTTCTCCACCTGCCCAAACCTGCAATGTCGCTTATGCTCTTTGATCCTGGTGTTAATTGATCGTCCAGTCATTCTGACATAAACTTTTCCGCATGTGCATGCTATACGGTATATTCCCGACATTGCAAGTGGGTCTCTTTTCTCCTTCGCCTATCTAAGACACTCTTTGATCTTCCTTGTCAGTTTGAAAATCGTCTTTACGCCATGTTTGTGCAATGTACGGCCGATTCTGTCCACCACTCTGGGAATGTATGGCAGAAAGGCCGTACCCGACATTTCTTTTTCTGGTTCCTTACCTCGCCGAGTGTTTGGCTCTGTTACACTTCTAATATAATTTGTGGAGTACCCATTGCTCCTCAGAACAGTTTCCAGGTGTTGCAACCTTAGGTTTGCAAGTCGCCAAGTCCAGCTGTGGTACAGGTACGTCAATGATACTTTCATGGTGTGGAGCCATGGTGAAGAACAGCTCGGTGACATCCTAAGGCACTTGAACAGCCTCCATGCCAACATAACATTTACCATGGAAGTAGAAAAGGACAAGAAATTGCCATTTCTAGATGTGCTGGTCACAAGGGACGGCAAAAACCTGGGACACAGCGTGTATCGAAAACCAACACACACGGACCGATACCTGCACAAACTGTCAAACCACCACCCGAGCCAGAAAAGAGGCATGATTAGTACGCTCGAAACGAGAGCAGGACGAATATGTGAGCCGCAACACCTCCAACGAGAAATGCAACACCTGGAAACTGTTCTGAGGAGCAATGGGTACTCCACAAATTATATCAGAAGTGTAACAGAGCCAAACACTCGGCGAGGTAAGGAACCAGAAAAAGAAATGTCGGGTATAGCCTTTCTGCCATACATTCCCAGAGTGACAGACAGAATTGGCCATATATTCCACAAACATGGCGTAAAGACGATTTTCAAACCGACAAGGAAGATCAAAGAGTGTCTTAGATCAGCGAAGGAGAAAAGAGACCCACTTGCAATGTCGGGAATATACCGTATACCATGCACATGCGGGAAAGTTTATGTCAGAATGACTGGACGATCAATTAACACCAGGATCAAAGAGCATAAGTGACATTGCAGGTTGGGGCAGGTGGAGAAGTCGGCCGTGGCAGAGCACGCACTGAATGTCATCGACCATGTAATAAAATTTGCCGACACAGAAGTTCTGGCTGAAGAGAAGCACTATCACACGCGCTTGTTCAGAGAAGCTGTAGAAATACAAAAACACGCGAACAGTTTCAACAAGAAAGAGGAAAGCCTTAAGGTAAATGGATCCTGGCTTCCTGTACTGCAGTGAACAACCGTCGCAGGTAGCAAGAGGAGAACCGCACCGGAAATGACCGCGGAGAAGCTCTCGGACGTTGGCGCGCCAGGTACATGTAGTCTGTGGCTGCGAGCTCGGCTCCAGTTCACCACCGGCAGTGGAGGGTGAAGCTTTGACAATGCCAGCCACTCATGCTGGCAAAACGTAAGAAAAATCATTAGATGAACGTCGACCGAAGAACCCGAGACAGAAGCCAATAGGCAGTTTGTCAACAAGTGGCCACGAAAGCCTTAACAATTTTGTAGTAGTAGTATTGATGACGACGGTAACTAATTTAGCATACATAATTTGTAACACCAATAAACATAACACCCAAAATGAAATTTGTTGATTTAGCATTTGCACCAGTGCGACGACGCCACTATGCTACACTACACTACAAACACTGTCGATGCAGGTACTTTGTGGAACGATGAGGCTTGAAAATAGCTGGGGAACAGAAAACCATGAGAGGAAATGAAAATTTATCAAACGATTCAATCTACGGAAAGCTGAAAGTCTGAATCCTCTTAATGATGTGCACCGGTACAAGTCAGTATACGGTTGGTGTGGATAACTTTCAAATGAGCATTCAGCAATAGCACTTGGCACAATAAGCAAGTTGAGATCTGCGGTAGTTGAACTCAGCATAAGCACTGACCTACTCGGCTTATTGCCACCTGAAGATAAACACCTCCGTCAGCAGGTCTGTCCACACTATGTGTTGTGTGCGCCCTCCATGGGAGGTATCTGCATTATTTCGTAGCATTACTGAGACCAGCTATTCTGCTTCCATCGTGATGTCTGGTGGCAGGGACACTAAATACCTTGCTCCTTTGAAGACTACATATTCCCAAAAATAGCCAGGCTTGGGCTGCAACCTCGGGTGCAGAACTGGAGAGGCCACCAGAGAATCTGGCAGTGGACCGATGATTAAAGGAGGAAATGCTGACACCACTGGTATTGTCAGTAGGGCAGAATTGCATGGAGGCTGAGGCGACGGAGAAGTCCACCAGCAGTGGAGGTGAGGCGGCCTCCATCAGTGGAGAGTGGGGGGCGGGGGGGGGGGGGGGGGTGAGAGGAGGAGGAGGAGGAGGAGGGCAGGTCAAAATCCATCGGCAGATGCTGATGTGAGCCTCACTATGGTAAGAGGCTGAAGGCAATGGAAGGACAGAAGAGGATACGGCACTGGGGAAGCATACCACTGCAAGTGGGAGCCTCCACTCACAACAACATCAAGGTCAACTCTGCCACCAGCAGGACCAGATAACCACAGAACTGACATTCCCACATGGCACAGGTGCAACTGTCTTGCACAACTGTTCAGCTGCTCCCTACTGACATCCACCACAAACACCTGACAATCTTTTTAGCCCACCATGACACTCGACAGCCAGTTTCTGTGCGCAAGCCTGGCAAACCAGTACCAGATGTTTGACGTCATGGTAGATCACAGGACAACAGATTTGACATCATGCCAATGCCTTTATAAGAGTCATGCTCCAGTGTGCTGCATGCAGCAAGCAGTTGGAGTCAGCAAGGGTGCAACATCATGGGGATGACCACTTGACAACATTGCTCCTCCACAGCAAGCGTGAGAACCACCTGCACAACAATAAGTCGATCATGTACAAGAAAACACATATGCCACCATGGGCCTGCATCTGAAGAGATTTGCTCCGGCCAAACCAGCTGGACTGCCAAAACGATTTTACAAAAAAGTGGGTCAGCAACCATGGTGGTCACAACCTCTCATGCTGTCAAAGGAAAACCCAACATGGTTTGATGCAAGGCAACATGAACCTGAGAGCCTCCTGCTGATCAAAGTCTGGACCAGGCAATACCAGTAGCTGTTGTAACACTTCTGCTATGGAATGCTGGGTGGTGGAGTGGAAATTTATGTCATGGAAATAGTTACTGAGAAAGAGGGCACAACTTTGCAATCAGAGGGTAGTCCTACGAATAATTATGGCATGCGGCATAAAGTCTCTACAATGCGTAGTCAATCGGCTGTTCAATACCATTGGAGTTCCAATGGGGCAGGACTGCAAAATTCAATACTAGGACACATCACAGGCCAGAGTTAAAGGTTTATGCAGTGTAAAAAAAGACCAGAAATGGAGCACAGAACAAACCCTTTGGGGAAAAAATCTGCACTTTTCCAAAGTACAATGAAGGCCTTTCTCCAGGAGGCACTGGAACTCCAACTGAAGGATTTGTAAATGCTCCTCTCTGGTAGGGCCCTTCACCCAGATGTCATCAAGATAACTAATACAACAGGGAATGTCCTGAATCAACTGTTACAAATACTACTGATTAATTTCTCAGTGCAGACAATATTCCAAAAGGTAAGTGATTACACCCGTAATGCTCAAATGGAGTGCTGAGCACTAAAAAAGACTGAGAGACAACGTCCAGTGGCATCTGAAGGTGTAGGCACCACCAAGGTGAAGTGTGAAAAATACTGCCCTAGACAACATCGCCAACAACTCCACCGGTCACAGAAGTGGATATGAATCGATGGCATATTGCATATTGTCCGTCTGTTTACTGTCGTTGCAAAGGTGCATGGTGCGGGTTTATGAAGCACCACCACCAATATGAAAATTAAAAAGCTAATGTTTACTGTATCTAACTGCAATTTGATTAATGCACGAGCATATGTCCCAGTCTTATGAAAATATCATAGTAGCCCCTGGAACGAAATAACAAAATAAAGTTAATTTCCTTAATTTAATGAGCAATTATTTTTATATAATAGATTGTAACTCAGTTTTTATAATTTCTCCAATAATAAGAACAGAGTAATAAAATTAAAATCACTCCATAGCATAACTACAGCAGTGGCAGTGGTTCAGCAACTGTAAAAGATTTATAGATACAGAAAAAACAGCCTTAGTTGAACAAGATAGGTTTATTTAATCTTCGCATGTGACACATTTTGCCATTCTAGGCATCAAATAGGTTTATTTAATCTTCACATGTAACATGTTTCACCTGTTATAGGCATCATCAGACAATCAATAAAAATCTTGCTAATTGTGACCAAGGTGTCAAACTTAATTAAAAGTCCCACAGAACTGAAAGGTAACAATCAGAGAGACACAGTCTATGCTTCATGACATCACCGATAAAATTCTTTCTACTCATGTCCACAGCATCAAACAGGATTAAGAGTCCAAAAGAACTCTGAGGAAACAGCCAGACAGCCACTGTCAGTGCTTCTTTATATCACCCACGAAGACAGAGTTTTTATTGATTGTCTGATGATGTCTAGAACAGGTGAAACGCATCACAATGAAGATTAAATAAACCTATCTTGTGCAAACAAGACTGTTTTTCTGCATCCACACAGTAATACGTATTCCACAAGCAGTCTGAATTGAGACACTCTACTTTCTTACTTTTTTAAGTGTGTGGCACCATGAAGTACTTGCTTTTACCTAAGGAAACAAACCCATCTTCCTGAGGTGCTTCAAATCTCTCCTGCAATTCACTCACTGAACCATAGCGTTCTAAGGCACTGAGACGGTGCCAGCCAGGTTGACGGGCTAGAAGTCGGGTAACAGCAGTTCGGCTGGATGGTGGCAGCAAGAGGTAACACACCACCATGCGCCACTCTTCATTTGACAACAGTGGAGCAGTGTGCGGGTGCCTTAAGATTGGTGCAAGTACACCTACAAGTTTGTCTGTGTACAAGTCACCAGAAGGACACGAGAGCACTTGGTCCAAAGCACGATCAGTTGCAGTCAGTGGGGATGAGTTGCCTGCAGAAAGTACACAAGTAACAAGTACACAGTATGTATGAAATCAAATATTCTCCAGTCGTGCTGCACTAGTACTTGACACTGTGCAAGACTTAGACTTAGCCTAGAATTATAAGGGAGGGAAGCATTCAACTCAATGTCTCACAATAGAGAATTACTGTTTTAGTGTTCCTTATTTAAAAATGTGAGATATCTGTCCCTTCATTCCATTCTTTAAGAATGCCAACACACTGCTGGCAGTTGCTCAATATTTATGAAACTTCCTGTCAATATCCTCCCTCCTGGTCATAGATTTCATCTTGGTGACATGCAGTTTCACAAGGAACAATGCTCATTTCTGTGCAGCTCAACATCTCATCATGTGTGCAAGGTCAGAAGAATACAACGAAAGTGGCAATACATACAGTGTTTTAACTGTAAGTTGGCTAAATTGTTAGAGGAGGATATGGCGAGGATATGGTGATGGAGAAAGTGAGCCCTGCTTCCACACAGGCTACCGTGGGGCTGGGAGCCACGTGGGGGGAGAAGCTCAGTCTGCCTACCACCACACAGACACCTTAACCAGCGCTTCATACTTCTGGAAAAGCAGAAGGCGTGCACGGAGGTCAAAATTACTTTAAAGTTGTTCATAATTAAAAGTGAAATCATCTTATGTATTTACATGTTTGATAATGATCCTACAGCAACAATTACAAAGACTTATCACAAGGAAATGAAAAAGTATGAAATAGAGTGAAGTACATAACACTAACAAAGCAGACAACAATGGCTACCTGTGCGGTCAGCTGAGTAGGTGGGAGGAAGGGAATGAATTTTAACAAAGAAGATGAAGCAAAGTATGGTTGCATCACAGTATTTCAACCCTAATCACAGCTATATATTTTGTATGGGAGGGGGAGGGGGGCGAGAGAGAGAGAGAGAGAGAGAGAGAGAGAGAGAGAGAGAGAGAGAGAGGGGGGGGGGGGGCTTGGTGGTGGGCAGGGAAGGAGGAATGAAAAATCAGAGAACATGCAATCACAACAATTTTATTAAAAATGAGTTAATGGTGCCGCAGACAACAGTAAATGGGGCACTTTGGTACATACTAATTTCTTTGATATCCAAAACAGCTGTGGCCAGAGTCCTCTGTTCCTTTGATGTCCCTGTTTCGTTTGTTTCTTCACTGCTTAGGCTCACTGAGCTACTGCTGGTGTCTGTTTTGGAATCACTGGAATCTCTTTCCTCCTTTTCATTGTGCTCTGTCTTTTTTGACTCAAATGTTGCTTTACCATCTTTCTGAAAAGAAAAGAGGATTAACTTCTTGAATTTCACATGCAAGAAAGCTGATAGTTAGACCTGAGTTTCTCCCAGCATATGCAGAGCTCAAATAACTTATGGGAATGTAGCCTGGTGACATTGTTGACAACCGCTGACATTTCAACAGCACGACACCTGAAAACAGCAGCAACAGTGTGCAACATGGGTGCGGGTGGAAGCGTGCGCACGCCCGCATTCACACACACACACACACACACACACACACACACACACACACACACACACACACACACACAGAGAGAGAGAGAGAGAGAGAGAGAGAGAGAGAGAGAGAGAGAGAGTAAACACTACCACCATCACAAGCTGACAACAGTGAAATTAATAATCAACGGGTGAGGTAGCATTAAATCTGTCCTGTTTTTTGACAGGGGAGAGTGCACGATTCCATGCAGGATTTATACAAAAAGTATCATCTCTATTTATACGGCTACTTGCTAATTTAATTTTGACAGCTTCTTTAATAAGACGATCATAATTGCCTTAATGACACAATCACAATAGCTGTAAGTGCATGCCAGAATATCCACGTTCTTATATTTCATAGTATGACTGGTGCCAAGACAATGTTCTGCAATGGTGGAATTGTTCTGCTGCTGTAAGTGTGTGCGCCACTTATGCTCAGTACACCGATCCTCCACAATCCTGATAGTCTGGCAAATATATGACATGCCAAAATTGCAAAGAATGTGGTAGACACCCGCCTTATGCAAACCAAGATCATCCTGCACAGAACCTAAAAGAACCCTGATCTTAGATGGTGGTCAAAAAACACACTTCACATCATATTTCTGCATAATATGGTCAATCCTGTTCGGAATGCTCCCTATGTAAGACGAAAAGGTCGTAGACTTCGATGCAACATCAGTATTATCACCACTCACATGGTGCACAATTGGTTGATAGCGCAACACCCATTTGATCTCTGTTTCACTGTAACCATTCTGATGAAAGGTAACTTTGTCATGGGGCAGCTCAGCTGATAAACTTTGAGAGTCCAACATAACACGGACCCAGTGAACCAAGTTACAAATCACCCTTCCACATTGAGCTGGATGGTGACAACTAACAGCTTGAAGATACATGTCAGTGTGAGTAAGCTTCCTATAAATGACCTTCCTCCTGACCAACACATCAAGGAAAGGAAGGCAGCCATTCTTCTTTCCCATCTCCTTCATGAAACAAATATTCAGGTGGATTGAATTCAGATATTCTAAAAAGTCGTTCAGATTCTCACTGCCATGAGGTCAAACAACAAAAGTATCATCTAAACGTCCGAAAAAACATGCAGTTCTTGAAGGTGCCGCCTCAAAGGCACGCTTCTCGAAGTCTTTTTTAAGCCTTCATCTTTCTTAACTTATTCTCAAGATCCCTACATAAGATACATGAGAGTGGCACCGGTATTGTCATTGTCTGTTTCAAATATCCTTTCCCTAAATTTACCCAGCATGGTTTTGCAAGGACATCATCAGCCTGCTTTCAAAGATACCCACTTAAATTGTTTGAGAATGTCTGTTACACTTTTGTATGGACTAAACCAGTCTGTTGAGATACTAACTGTGCATCTCTGAATTTGATGTTTGTTGTCATGACTAGCTGACAAGGACTCAAAATGATGGAGTAATACCGATAATATTACATGTCCTATTATGCTTCCTTGAGACACATCCAATGCTATATTCATTGCTGACCATCTAGTATATGTACTAGGTTCTCACTAAGCTGACTGCATACCTAGTTATTAGCCAACAATGTGGAATAGTTTCACATGCCTTTAGCAAGACAAAATCAACCGGGTCACGTACAGCTATGGTTTGGAAGATATGTGTGAGTAAACAAGTTATCTGATTCGATCCATTATAAATGGTTTATGAAAGCCTGTGACTGTAGATACAAAAGGTTTGTTTATAAATAAATAAATCTTCTGCTACCAGTGACGATTTTTCTTTATTTTACTATTCGCACGACGTGTTTCGAGAAATAATTCCCATTTTCAAGTGCGTTTTTTTTTTTTTTATATGTGTTAAGCCATTTCTTTTGATGTTGCCAGTGTGTGTGAGTCTGCTTCATTTTGTTGACTTTTACTATAATACATAAAAAATCCGATTTTTTAGTTGGGTATCAATTTTTTCTGTGAGGTTAGTGGCTAAAGTTTGAGAACAATTTTTACTTACAGTTTTCTAATGGTCCATTTGTGTAGAGTCTCACACACACTTAACATCACACCACACACAACTTGTACACTTTACACATCGAAAATACCTTATATAAACAAAACAGTTACAAAGATCTTCTTACAGGTAGTTCAGAGAGATAACATTATAGGTTTTCCACAGATTAGGATATGCTTTTGTACAGAGGTTATTTATCTTAACAGTTTGGCTTATGAATTACTTATATTGATTGTACAATTGTGCTTATTTCTATGTTTTACTATTTTTATTTAAGTATATTATCGAAACATCTAAAGAAATTCACTTTCAAGTTTTTCATTTAATATTTTATCTTCATATTTTCTGTAATGTGAATACATCTCCAGTTCTTCAAGCAAATCCATTTTATGTCCTTTATTTAGTCGGTGGAGTACTTTGACATTTTGCTCTATTTTTCCAAATGGGTGTCCTGTATTATGTATGTGTGTAGCTATTGCTGATGTAGTGTGTTTGTTGTGTGTGTATGCTCTAATGTGCTCTGTGTACCTGGTGTTGATATTTCGGCCTGTTTGTCCTTTGGAGCATTCCTGGCATTTTACCTTATATATTCCAGATTCTGAATATGGATCATGGTTACACTTTATATTATGTATTAGTTTTTGGTGTAGTTTATTTGATGTAGAAAACCCAATTTTTACTCTGTGATTTTTGAAAATATTTGCAATCTTCTGTGATACATTGCCTATGTATGGAATGCTAGATACATATTTGTTTTTCTCTTTTTCTTCTGTGGTGCAGTTTGTACCTGGGTTTCTCTTTACTTTGTCTAAGATTGTGTCAACCATGGAAGCATTGTAACCATTGGCAACTGCAATCTTCTTCACTGTGTTTATTTCTTGTTGCATATTTTCCTGGTTCAATGGTATTTTTGTTGCCCTATGCAGCGTTGACCTGTATGCTGCCTGTTTATGGATATTTGGGTGACATGAGGTTGTAGGGATTGTGGTGTCAGTCATTGTGTTTTTCCTATAAATTTTGAATGTGCATGCATACATACTGTCACAAAAACTGAATAACATACTGGTGAAAAATTATACATATGAAACAACATATTCATAAAAAACAGCATGATTCTAGCCAAAGAACTAAGAACCAGAAAGCTCCCCCAAGATGCACAGTTTATATCACTTGACATCACCAACCTTTATTCAAACATACCCATACAAGAAGCTCTAACAGTAATACAAAAGAACCTTATGCAACACAAGAAACTTTCATACACAGAGATTGTTGAATTTATGGAACTCTTTCAGCTAACCCTAAGTTACAACTACTTTACCTTTAATGACAACATTTATAAGCAACCAGATGGCCTAGCAATGGGATCATGTATACCCGGTACCATAGCTGACATATACATAAATCACTTAGAACAAAAATTATTTGACAGCCAAGAACCTTGCCTAAAGAAAATAGAATTTTATAGGAGATATGTAGATGACACACTACTGTTAGTGAAAGGAGATACCAAAGACATCACAGACATTCCTGATCATTTCAATAATCTAAATGAGAAAATCAAATTTACAGTGGAACATGAGCAAAATAAAAGTATCAACTTTCTGGACCTAAATATTACAAGACACAACAACACATGCACATTTAAAATTTATAGGAAAAACACAATGACTGACACCACAATCCCTGCAACCTCATGTCACCCAAATATCCATAAACAGGCAGCATACAGGTCAATGCTGCATAGGGCAACAAAAATACCATTGAACCAGGAAAATATGCAACAAGAAATAAACACAGTGAAGAAGATTGCAGTTGCCAATGGTTACAATGCTTCCATGGTTGACACAATCTTAGACAAAGTAAAGAGAAACCCAGGTACAAACTGCACCACAGAAGAAAAAGAGAAAAACAAATATGTATCTAGCATTCCATACATAGGCAATGTATCACAGAAGATTGCAAATATTTTCAAAAATCACAGAGTAAAAATTGGGTTTTCTACATCAAATAAATTACACCAAAAACTAATACATAATATAAAGTGTAACCATGATCCATATTCAGAATCTGGAATATACAAGGTAAAATGCCAGGAATGCTCCAAAGGACAAACAGGCCGAAATATCAACACCAGGTACACAGAGCACATTAGAGCATACACACACAACAAACACACTACATCAGCAATAGCTACACACATACATAATACAGGACACCCATTTGGAAAAATAGAGCAAAATGTCAAAGTACTCCACCGACTAAATAAAGGACATAAAATGGATTTGCTTGAAGAACTGGAGATGTATTCACATTACAGAAAATATGAAGATAAAATATTAAATGAAA